>NC_136641.1:7777533-8140033 GCF_949748355.1 Melanostigma gelatinosum | reverse complement strand
CTTTACAACGCCTCACCAGTGACCTTTACAAATATAGCTGATTATTTGCACAAGTCAAATAATGTGTACAGAGTGAAAATGTACATTTGCTGCCTGCATTTAAGACTAGGAAAGAGAAACCTCCACAATATCCAGCCCCCTTTTTCTTTGTGTCTAGATGTCTATAGAATCTGAGATGAGCGACCAAAGGTTTCGTTTCTTACTACAATCAGGGGTTTGGCACCTTTTTCCTACTTTGTCATTTCTGTCTTGTGCAGCATGCGTCACCCAAATGCATGATCATGCAACGATGTTGTTTTGTACAACAAAATGTCTTGATAAAACTCAGCGAATGACCGATGTCATTGTTACTGTCCTCCCACCTTTTTTTCCCACTTCCTGTCATTGTCCTTCCTTCCCTGATCTTCTTTTCCTTCATCCCTCCATCTCTCTTTCTATGCAGCATTCCAACCCAGGCCATGCAGGCCCTTTCCCGGTGGCATCGCTTCATAATGCCAACCCCACAAGTCCTACCAGTGCAAGTATGGCGGGTGCCCATGCTCACCGCGGCCCTGCCAGCCCCATCATAGGTCCCATCGAGCTCATCCCCTCGGTCACCAATCCTGAGAACCTGCCCTGCCTACCTGAGATCCCGCCTATTCAGGTGTGCACCTTCTAACCATGTATTGGATGTTTGGGTGGGATTTGTAATTTTTTTTTTTTTTTTTTTTTCAGGACCTGCTACTTTTTGAGACTTAGACGTTTGAACTGTAAAATATCAACATTGCTCTCAATTAAAGAAACAAAAAATCTAATGTCAATTGAAATTATCCCATAATTAGCATTACAATAAACATTTGAACTTTTTTAGAGTTTATAATAATGAGTAAAAATATGTAAAATATAGATCAAACCCAAATATGTGAATTTATATATTCAGACCATTGACTAGGAAATGTGTGGATAAGCACAACTACAAACTCTGATGTGGTGAATGAGTAAACAGATATGACACAGGCCAACATTTTCCAAAATTTTCCCTGGTTGAGGGTCAAGTTGACATTAAATATATAAATTTACAACAATCCATTGACCTTTTGAGTAACTTGATTCTCTGTCTGCTTTCCTAGCTTGAGGATGCAGGTTCCAGCAACCTCGGACACCTCCTGTCTCGCTACATCACAGCCAGCACGCAGCATCACCTTGGTTCAATGGACATGAACCCCTCACCTGGACTGTCCACACACTCTCCTGGATCTTCAGGTACCCACACATTCAGGGAGAGGGACTCCCATTCACATCTGACCGAACTTCCTGTTTTATTTTTTATTTTATTTTTTCATTCTTCATTTTCTGTTGATCTAATCACATTCCTGATAACATCAGAGACCTTAAGGATTCTGTGATAAGGATGTAATCCACAAAGAGCAGCCATTGGCTCTAACTGTAATGAAATTTCATGTAAGAAATGAAATTAAACTTTCATGTTCTTGAACAATCAGTAGTGATCACTGCTGCGTCATCTTCACCATTGTCTCCTCTCTTATTTCTGTCTGCAGGTTTGTCAAATGCCCACACTCCAGCACGACCTTCTAGCACGTCCAGCACAGGCAGCAGGGGCAGGTAAGAAGATGTGAAGTTATTATAGTAGCAAAACACCCAGAAAATACACAGTCCAAGTACACCGATTCAATGAATGACATACCTGCAAACTTGTCACTTTTTGGCGAAATTCACCGTTTTGAATAAAAATATATCATCCACGTGAATCATGTAGATCCGTAGAGATTTTTTTGGGGGGGTCAACTGGCCAGCCAGCGTTTCTCACATTGGAGTGAGACGAGGAGAAAAGGTGATGTTTGCAATAGAACATCTTTGATGTGTCGAGTCTTGGCCAATCAGCGTTAAGATGTCTACGTCTTCATTTCCCTCCGTTAAAGTTTAAATTACGTTCTGTACCGTTACAGTTCAGACTTGCTGTGGTAAGGATAACGTACACTGCATCCAAGACTTTGTAGACTGAAAAAAAAGCAAGGTGAATTATCAGAAAGCCTGCAAGCAATAACTCGCACAGCAGGATGTATTGAGAGTGTTCCGTTTCTGACGTGGGCATTCGTGATTAACATATTCTGAAAGATAGAAATGATTGTATTATGATAATAATATATTATTATAAGCTTTTTCCAAATGGTTTTAGTCACGTGTGCTCCATTTCCAACAATGCTACATACAGAAAAGGATCTCATTATTTGACCCCTTGCAGATTTTGTAAGTGCCCTCTAACAAAGAAGCCTTGCCAGACTCAGGACCTTAATCCTATAGAAAATCTGTGGAGGGAGCTGAGAATACGAGTTGCTAAGTATAAGTTTCTTTGTACAGGCGATGGTTCTCGCTACTCTTGCTATCTGTGTTTTTATATGACTAAAACTTTTGAAAATGAGACCTCGGTCTCAATGGATTTTGTCTAAATAAAGGTTACTAATAATAGATCTGAAATACTGATGAATAACTGAATAATAAATTGTTTTTTTGCTTAAAGTAAATGTCTTATCACTTAATGTTCTTCTCAGAGTACACCAGAATGCTTTTAATGCTTTTCATGCCCCCCCCCCCCCCCGACCGGGTTTCGGGTGTCGTGCTTGTCGCCTTTTTCACCTCTTATGAGTTTGCAGGTATGGAATTAAGCAAAGACTTAGCCAAACTTAAAATTCTAAAAATAAATTGGTCAGAGTGACACAATCGGAGTTAGCAAATATGAAGCAACGATCGATACAGACGAGACTTGCTCAAGCTGCAGATGCTCTGAAACAGCAGGAGCCAACGCTGCAGGATGGAGACGAGCTCTGGGCTGCATTTTAAACTAGAAGCAGCAATAGAACAACAGGTTTTGCAACGGCCCCCAGAGACGGGGAGAACATCGGCAAAGACTGCAGGCATTTTTCACACTATATCCCAAACTCCGATAAGAGATATGGTTAGAAATCTGCAAATCTTCCCTTTAGAAAATAAGTTTTAGTTGCCTAACTTTATATACGATCTCAAACACCAAAGGGCCAAATAACAAAAGCACACTGTATGTTTGTCCCGCGCTTGTCGTAGTCGTTAATGAGTTTTAAACAGTTGCGTTAATTATTTCTGCATGGTTTGTTTTTGTGTGTTTTTAAGCTGTAGCTCTGCTGGGAGGGCGGGGCCAGGAGGCGGAGCTCCGGTGGAGCAGGTGAGGGTGAAGCAAGAGCCTGGTACAGAAGACAGCTACAGCTGTCTGGCTTCTTCTCTGAAGACGGAGCGGGGCAAAGATTCCGGGAGGAGTGCCTGCATGGTATGAATACCTTGTTAGTTTTAAAATGTGCGATAAAAGTACTTCAACAAGTATAAATTCAACTAAATACGCTTATATTGTCAACAAAAATGTTTGGTTATTTATCATCTTACCCAAAACTGACAAATGTCCGTGGTAACATATGCTAAAGATGTTTATGCCTGATAACTGTTTACATTGGCTAAATAAGTCAGAACCAGAGGATCCTTCTAACAACATAAAATGTGGTAAATGAAAAGTGAGGAAATAAACTTAGCTCCATGTCATTTTTTTTGTGATATCACTTCTGGGGCGACATACTTACAGACAGTATTGTAAGATATATGTGAGTATAAGACCAGAAGATTATCATCTTGTCTTAAAACCATCTGATGTATTTGTGTGTTTCTTCACCCTCAGATGAGCAGTCCGGAGAACAGCCCCCTTCCTGTATTGGGAGTTGTATCTGCCGGCCAAGATGCTCTCAAGGCTTTAGGGGAGCGCATCAAAACAGAACCCCAATCTGAAACTTCTTGTTCTGGACAAAATGGCTCCAGTGCCGCCGCCTCCTCTTCTTCAAATTTCACTATGACCACCACTACCTCATTATCCTCCGAGAACAACAACAACAGCAGCAGCAGCACGGCAGGCGCTCCCCTCACTAATGGAAACTCCAACAAGGGAACGAGCACCAAAGGGGACGGCACGTTGGCCGGAACAGGCAGTTCTGGTGGGAAAGAGGACGACCCGAATGAAGACTGGTGTGCTGTTTGTATCAACGGTGGCGACCTGCTCTGCTGTGACCGCTGCCCCAAAGTGTTCCACATGAAATGCCATGTGCCCACCATAAAGATCTTCCCAACGTAAGTGATCAGTCTAGGTCGTTTCTTTTGGTGGTGCATTTTTAAAACAATTTAACTGCTGTTGCACACTGCCACGACAGTCACACTGAATGTTTTGGTTATGTTGTGGAAACACTGTGAACATTATTTCTACCCTGTATGCAGAATGGATGAGATGCAACAGTAAAACAGACATTGACAAAGTTGATACCCGGTCTGTAGTAAACAGTCTCATTCTTGCAGAGTCGTCAGTCTAAACGTAATATCTTACCTCATCACCGCAACGTTTGGCTTTAGCTGCAGTTAATTGACCATGCAGATCATGAAAGTTAATGTTAACCCAATGTGTGACTTTTCTGTCTCAGGGGTGACTTTCTTTGCACGTTTTGCCGGAGTGTGACCACCCCCGAGATAGAGTACTGTGACGACAGCAAGAAAGTGAAAGGAGAGCAGGACCTGAGACCAGATGATCAAAGAGTCAGTACAGCCACCACAACCTTCACAGGCCTCCTCGTCATTAGTACAAGGCCACTAATACCTCTCTCTTCACCTCTCTGCAGAAATGTGAACGCCTCCTGCTGCACATCTTCTGTCATGAGCTCAGCGTGGGCTTCAGGGAACCTGTTGCTAGCTCTGTAAGTAGCTCCACATGAGAGAGACACACACACACACACACACAGTTCAGCCAGTTCCACTACCTGATGGCCCAGGTCCTGTCGTCAGTCCTGTTCCTTTCCTTTTGTTTCTTATGCGGTGGCAAAGATGAATTTTTCCTCTTTTTTAATTTTCATTAGTCCGCATTGGAGCTGTCTGTAGGACAAAGACATTCTTAGTCGACTAGCAATCATACAATTTTGTCAACTAATTGATACGTTTTTTTAATCGACAGATCTATAAAAATGAGTTTCTCCACAAACAATCGCACACAAAAGCACCACTTTACATCTCGTGCTTACCGGCGACCAGAGATGTGTGCATAACTTTCAAATGACTAATAGACGAAAGAAATCTTAGTCGATTATAACTAAACAGCTGATTAGTTGTCTAATCGACAAAGAGGGGTCAGCCCTAGTCCACGTACATTCTGGTTGTTGTTCTGCCCAAACAGATTGCACACAGTCACAGGGGTGTTAGACGTAGACACGGTTTGCACTTGGAGCTACAAAGAAAAATATATTGTATCGTGGAAATATTTGTGAAACCCAGTGTAACTGTTGGTTATAATTCCAGTATACTTTTACCCCTTTTGCAAACTAGAACAATTTTGAAATGCACTGCAAACACCTGTCAGCACCTTTTTAGTGTCCCGTGTGCGGATATATTTTTCTTCAATTGATTTTATTGCATACTGTATTCTATCCGTTATGTTCTGCAGTTTATAATTGATTGGTTAGCTCTTGGTAGGCTCATTATTTTGTGAACTCATTAAATCCGTTGAGACATGCTTGTGTTGAAGAGCTGACCAAATTAGCATAATTTCTTATAGCCCTCATGTTGGCAAAGCAGGTGCAATCATAATCATAAACATCTGATTGAGTTTTCAAGTCTTTTAAGTTTGAAAGAAGAAAGTGTAGAAACGTGGATATGTATGTTTGCAGTATTTATTACGTGCTTGGGGGAAATGTTATGCTTGTTTTCTTCACAAAAATCTGCTGTTTTTTGTCAAAGTTTCGCCATTTGTTTTTACTGTGCTCCCTCAGTACAACTTTGTAAGACATTCTTACTTTTGATTACTGTTTGGGGTGTCCTGTCCGTATCAGGGGTACATGCTCTGTGGCCGTCACTGGTTCCATTATGGCTGGGGCCTTTTTGTATGCTTTCCTCCTTACTCTCCCCACATTTCTGTCTCTTTTGTCAAGGTATCAAACAAAGGCAAAAATGGCAGAATAATCGTCTTAGAAATAAATTACTGTTCACCTAGCACTGTATGTGTTGAGAACCTTCCTGGAACTGCGTGGGTCATCCCTCCAGCTACAGCTTACCACACTGAGCACACAACAAAAAAGTTGCTTTTAAGTCTAATGGGATATTTGAGACCTTTTTGATATGCGGTTTGTGTGAGTTACACACTTGTTTCATTGATTCAGCAGCATTTCATGTAGGGCTATAATAGTAATAGGCTTTTACTATTTGTAGTTCTTTCCGTCAGTGGGGGCGTAGTCAGGATGTGCGGGTTGACTCACAGGTTTGGTGTGTTTGGATAAGCTTACTAGAAAATATCAAGTTATTAATAATTTACAGAAACATTGCATGGAATAATCCACAGCGCTCAGTCCGCACCTACGTTTATTTATGTTAACGAAACACAAGTAATATTCCTTTAAGAAAGTTGATTTAATCAAAAGAGACTAAACTCATTTATCCGATTAATCACTTTGAGGATTTTGTTCGAAGATATGTTTTTTTTTTTTTTAGGGAGATGACATCATAAAATATGACAACAGATATTAAGAGCTTTATTGGAATGCCCCAATTGAAGCTTTAAATGTAAAAAATAAGGTACAGTCCTATATTCATGGGACAACAACTCAGCAAGGCATTGAAACCATCTATGAAACGGGGAAAAAAAGTTTGTCTTTCCAACACTTAATTCTCTGGGTATCACAGAACTACTTTGTTGTATGCCAAAATTGAAACCTAAGCTATCCTCAAAAAGCAAGCCACATTGTCCTCCGCCTCTGGTGTTCAAGCCAAATACAAACTTGTCGACATCCTTTGATGCCGTTGGAGATGTTGTCTGACCCAGTTTTGTTTAACCAGGTGCCGAACTACTTCAAGATCATCAAGCAGCCCATGGACCTGAAGAAGGTGAAGAGGAGGCTACAGTTACGAAGCTCCCAGTACTACCGCACCATCCAGGAGTTTGTGTCCGACATGCGTCTGATCTTCATAAACTGTGCAAATTACAACGAGGTGAGCGGCATGAATCCTGAGCCTGCTTTGGAGAATGGCTTCCACTTGTGTGCGTGTGCATGCAGACAAGGGTTAGACTGATATGAGTCGGAGTTTAAATTGCCACCCGCTAATTGAACATCTTCGATTGAATCATTTGACCATTTTAAGGCTCCGAAGATATTTGGTATTAGGTCTGATATATTACCTAAATATATTAGTCTAACCTTGTGTGAAGACACAGCCTGACGTTGGAAAAGAAAGTGGGAATGGGTGCTGCTTACGGCCGGCAATGTGCGTACAGTTCTGTACACCTACTAACATTGGCTGTCGGGGGTGATGGAGTATCGAGGCGCCACTGTGCTTTCATCACACCCACTGCCGTAACGCTGTCTGAACCCTGTTAATGACACTGTCTGCATCACAATGGTTTGGTTTTTAATGGGTCACTATGGTTACTTCATTCGTCTATTGGGGAAATTATTTACTTGAACGTATACTGGATGTATTTATTTGTTGTGGGTATCCGCTTAATGGCTTATGATCTCATAAACTCATAAAATGTGTAATTCAGTCTAGCTTGATATGTCATCTAGAGGGATCCACTATAAAGGATACTTTATTCATAATATTTATTATGATCATGTGTTTCTCCTTCCAAACACATATGGGAGCTTTTACTTTTTCTAGAAGTTAACAATGTGTGGAATGACTGCCCTGAGACATCACTTTATTTGGCCAGTGTTGATCTCAGGACAACTTCACCATACATATGACATTATAATCTAACAAAAATCTAATCTTTCCAGGCACGATCATTGCAACACGTTCTGATGAACTAGTACCAACAAAATATAGATTATCAGCTAAGGACGGCTGTCCTGTTGAATGCCATCCCTGTCGAGAAAAATCAGCCTACGTACCAATTCATGGAATTAAAAAACAAATCAAACAAAAAACATAATGAAAATTCCATTTTTCAATGATGATGAGCAGCAGTTCTTAAGCACTGGATACGTGAAGCCTTTGATGGTGTTAATAGCATTCTCAGAGACACTTCTTTTCTACTTCTGTAAACTATTTCTGTCAGCTACAGTTAAATAATCTGGCTGATTCATTTCTGTGATTATATCAGTTGTTAAAACATTTACACAGAAGTGGTGAAGAAACATTTAAAGAGAAATGGTGAGGAAACAGACAGAACTGTCTATAAAAAGAAAAAAAAGAAGTGCATTGTATTTACCAGCATAGAGAGATGTTGACATTGTCACACGTTCCTGGTAGCTTCCTGTAGAGGAAGGAAGACCTGCAGACAGAGTGCAGACTTTACTTGCTGTTCATTTCTGCTGAAACAACCTCTAGGCTCGAGCACAGTAGGCCGTAAACAGATCTCTGATCTGTTATTATTTAACCTGCCTGTGCTGTGAACTCTTTTCTCCCCCCCCCTGCTGCTTCACTGTTTGTTATAATGTTATTGCCCCTTTTTAGATGTCTCGCATAATCCAGGTTTATGATGAGGAGAAACAGATTAATATGCAGGTAAGCCATTTCAAATGGAGAACAGATGTCTGGTCTCCTCCCACTGAGGCTCCAAGAAATGTTTTTGCCCTTCATCTTAGCATAGCGAATTCATGAGCAGTCATACGGCTTCAAACTACAGAAATTGGGCGTAGAACGACTGAAAAATGGATTACATGTCGTTCCATTTAATCCTCATGAGAGGTGGTAAGAACTGGGTTAGCGGTTACAGGGTCTGGAGGTCTAATTATTCATGTGCTATTTGCTTCAGAGGTCTTGAAACCAGTTTATTTAAGGGGCAAGGATACTCCGTCTGTGTTAGCCCATTTCTGTATCTTTCTGAAATCGACACGCCTTACGAACCACTTCTTTTTAATTCTAGCCTACATGTGGTTGTTTCTACAATGCAAAACATAATGTAGTATAGGTGTGTTTTGTAATTTGTCAGCGGCTGTGCAATCTGACATATAATTAATCCTAAATAATTTCTGTCTTTTATATTTCAACGGCATGTAAACATAGATTTAAAGGTTCTCGATTCAGATCATGTTGACAGAGCTGACTGTGTTTACCTGGCGGGGGAGCAGGAGCGACGCAGCAGCCGGATGTTATAATTAACTGTGACTGCCGTATGAGCGCAGGGCGGCGGCGGCCATCAGCCAGCCAGCAGGGTGCCGAAATGCACTTGCTACATAAACAAAGCACAGGGAAACTCTGATTATCCAGGTAGACGTTGCTCCACCATCTCTTTACATGGCAAATAGTTGTTTGCTGCTTCATTAATAGCTCTGACATAACCATCTATTCTTTATATTAGAGTCTAATACTACGTTTATATGCATATAACATATTCCTATATACGTACACAATTACTTATAGAGGGACTTTAACCCCAGGCTGAAAAGCAGTGTGTTGCTGCCCTCTAGTTTCAAGGTTTACGCCCGTTTCCCGTTATGACCACAACCAGCTTCACTGATCGCTGTGGTTGAGTGCGGTCACAAGTGTACACTGTTGAACCTGTAACCATTTGTACTTTACTGCAGCAAGTTGCAAAGTCAAACCACTGGAGGTCAGCAAATACAAGATTTCCGGTGTGTGTTAGGTAGCTGCCTCATGTGAAAAGGGCTCGTTTCCTGTAGCTGTCAGGTTTTATTTTGGGGAATTCAGGCTTTGGAGTTATTTAGTGCCAGCAGAGTTATAAAGTTGTAACATGTTGGTGTTAATTTAAACTCCTAACAGTCCTAGTATTAACACAATCTCATATTTATTTATTTTTTGGTTTGCTGTGTTCTTTTCATGTAACATCAACATTTTTTTCCCCCTGTGTCAGTCGTGGTATCAACTATTTAAAATGTTCATGTTCTCCTAACTGGTTCTTAACGAGCAGGAAGTATTTAAACCTAGCCTAAATTATATGTTGACCCTCATCTATGATTGTGTAAATGCTTCATGGAGCCACAGTGGGACGGGGCGGTAGGATATCTCTGCTCTGTACAGCAACGTTGAGCTGGGGCCACCCTACCACTAGGAGTCTTAACCTGATCTAATTTGTCTCCTCATTCTCCCCTTCCTCTGCCCTGCTTCATCCCATTTATTTATCCTGCTCATTGTACTCATTCCCCCTGCTGCCTCCATATCACTCTTTACCCTCTTCTCTTCCCCCCTCCTCCTCCTCCTCCCTCTCCTCCTCCTCCGGCAGGTGGGATCAGAGATGGCGATATCTGGCAAGGCAGTAAGCCTGTACTTCGAGGAGAAGTTGCAGGAGATGTTCCCTGGGCAGAGCTTCCCGGAAACACCAGAAACACCAGAAACACCGGAAACACCCGACACCGATTGCCCGGAAAAGATGGACGATGGCGACACGGACGACTCTGAGGACTACTTCATACAGCCCAGACGCAAACGGTTGAAAACGGACGAGAAAGTGGTCCACATCAAGTGAGAACCATTCACAGAAGAAAGAAGAGAAGTGTAAAGACTGTCTTCTTCAAATCTACACTTCTCTTTTGTTTGAGGCAGCAGACAAAAAACGACAAGATTCACTGTACAAACTGCTTTGGGTTATCTCATCCTCGCCTTGGAAGAACAACTGTCGACTACATTAATAAACATCTGCCTTCAACAGAACTCTTAAAGACAGAAACATAGAAGAGCTGCATTCCCTCCTTATTTCATGGATGCTCAAGAACCCGCCTGTACAGATATTTGATGTAGAACTTGTTTTGCAGTAGTTAAGTTAATGATTGCTCTTTTCTTTTCTATCATCCATTTTCATTGGTAGATTTGTTGTGACGGTTGCTTTATAAAATGTTCGATTCCTCCATTGCCAGTTCTTAATGTATTATGTCTATACTTTGACATGAAACCAAGTATTTGTATTACTTTGAGGAAGCATTGTGTAAATAAGAGAATCTAGCCCACTGAAGGGATTCCTACGGTATAGATGTTTGGTCGCGTCATCAATAAAACCTGTTATTGAAATATATTAAAGAAAATGTTGTGGCGTTGAGTAGGTTTTGGGATCGTCAGCGAGCTCTTAAACGGAGCAGTTCAACAAAAAACAACAAAACCTATTTCCACACATCCTTGGTATTTAGCCATGCAGATGATTTTGGTTCAATTTGCCCAAGATTCCTGCATTCAAAATGTCCGTTATTTCAATTGTGGTGCGTACACATTTAACAGCTGCATCTCTTTACAGAAAGTGTCTACTTTGAAAAGTACACATGGTAACATTATGTACTATACTTATTTTGAAAGTACATGTCCTAAACCAATGCAATAAAGTGATTTCAATGGTGAACTTTACACAGTACATCAAAATGGTTTATGGCTCTATGCCAAGAAGAAGCACGTTGACTCCATAAACGATATCGCAGCCTCCGCTAATGCGTTGCAAGATTCAGTCCCCTCTTACTGGCGTTACGAGCACTTTGACACAATAAACTGAACCAGAGGTTGAAGTCACATTACAAGAAGCACGCGATGACAGTGGGAACTTGCTTTATTGCTGCGGTCCTCAAAATATGCACGCACGAGCTGACATCAGCGTGTATGGTGCCGAGTCCTCAGTCTGACAGTCTGCTGACCACCTTTCAACATCTTGAACATTTCCCCAAGTAGCTCTGGAACAAATCCCCTCGTGTCTTTTTCCACCGCAGTCGGACATCGTGTTTGCGCGTCTCTTCGCGGTGGGATGTTTTTCTCTTGGCAACTGATTGCTCATCTCAAACACTATTAACCAGGACAATTAGTTTCGATTTAAAAGTAGCCTCTTTTGCGATAACGATAATTATCCATCGCAGTCGCCTCTTTTGCGATAACGATAATTATCCATCTCATCATCGTAACATTTAACAAAATGAGAAGATCACTGCGAGATCATTTGCATACAAGCTCGCTTTACTCAGGATTTACTCACGTGGACCTGGTAATGTTATGGACCTGGTTGTTTAGTTTACTTTAGTTTACTAGTTGCTAATTTTATTTAATTAATACCACTATATTCATGGTATATACTGTGCATTTCTATTTTCTATTCTATTCTAGCTTATTTTTTATTAATCTATTCCTTCAATTCAATATCTGCTCTGTTTTATTGTCCTGTAGATATTGTGCATTCCATATGTCATATTTTATTTTACTCTGTAAATTGCTGCTGCTACAAACTAATTTCCCCCTGGGGATAAATAAAGTTTACATCTATCTATCTATCTTATATAATCACCTATAGGTGTATTTTCTGGCAGCTACATACTAAAATGCAAAGTTAGTTGAAGAATGTCGGAGGCCTCGGGGCTAATGACTGAATTACCATGTGGAGATACATCTAATTTGACGAAGCTTGTAGATGTGTGATGAGATATGTGAAATGTGTGAACTCTGGAACATCAAACAGTTTGTCCCGGTTCTTCTACATATCAATGGCCAAATCGCAAAACCTCCTATCTGCCTATTTTTCTAAGAAGAAAACCTCCTATCTGCACTTTGAGAGGCACTAATACCTAGTCGGTATTGTTAACACATAATAATATAGTCCAAAAACAGTGTATTGTGTATCGGGTATCCTTAACAAATAGCATTCTGCAAGAAAACAAGTTTCTTTTAGTTTTCTCAAAAAAGTGCATTTTTCAGATCGGATGTTTTGATCTTGGGTCATCGATATGTAACAATAACATGACAGCATTCCGCTGCCTTGTTCCACAGCCTTAACCAATGTTATAGACGTTTTACAATCGTCTATGACAGTCTCTACCAAAGAATATTATACACTGATATTGATCCTGAACTTTAATCAGAATAGTTAGTTCATCAATCTTCAAATCGTAACAAATCCATAAGGAGAAAGGAATCCGTTATCGAGAGCTCTACGATCAATTACAGACGTTTTGTTTTTCCAGAAAACATTTTATGATGACCATGGGTGTGCTGTGGATCAAGTGAGGCATCAAAACAATCTGATGCAAAAAAACAACGTGTTCAAATGTAGTATCGACAACATGGAGGGATGTCTGGCACACATGTACAATCCTCGGCGAGGGATAATCTTATTAAAGTGACGAAATGTACATTCTTGGAGCCGGATCTCAAGTCACGTGCCACTTCCTCGACGTGCCTGCAGTGACGCTTCAATCCACCGACCAATCAGCTCGCGGACTCAGGCCCAGCTGCTTTATCTGCCTGCTTCCGAGTTGTTTCCAGTGTCGGAAAAGTTGTTGTTCAGTTAAGGATTCTGTCGGAAAGTCAGCGGCCACACAGGCAAGATACATCTGCTTTACTCATTTATATCCGGTCATTCTTCGGTAATTATGACGTCATCCAACTGTCTATTCGTCGGTAGTTTAAGTTATAACCTAATGTCAGCTAAGTGGCTAACAATTCATCTGATTTAACGTCATTCTGTGGTTTCTGATCAGCGCATTTTGTGTGAAACAAGTATGTTTTCTGTAGTTGAGCGATGCATGAATGAAGACACACACACGGCAACACTTCATTCCGCTGTGTTGTTCTAATCAGCTAACAGAATAATGTGGATAAACGGACTGTTTGGATGTTTTTAGTTGCGCAACAGACTTTGACCCAGTTGCGACCTCGTTAACTGGACACCGGTGTTCAGTCATGGGCTGTGTTGGTCTCCTTGCTGTTTTGTTTACGGCTGATTCAACCCGTGTTGACGCTCCGACAACTCCACATGTGTGCCATATGGTTAGATCAGTGGCTACATGTTCTGCTGGCTTATGAAGCATCGCGATGTAACCTGTTAGCGAGAACTGAAGCCGTGGAATAAGGATGTTATGTGTTTTTAATAAACACAGACCTCTTTCTCTCCAGCAGACTATGAGGACAGACGGAGTCCTCACGCGCGGTGCCTCTGGATTGACCACTCAAGACGGAAACCTCACCTCCCTTTGCCCCAACGGGTCCAAATGGGTCTGGGAAGGGTTTGGGGAATGTGCCCAGGATGCGAGGGACATGGCCAGCGTTTACCTGGGCCTCCTGTCCATCCTCTGCTTCATGGTGTCTTCACTTCCGTAAGTGTTTGTGCCTCTCAGAGGAAGTGCTCTCTCATCTGATCATAATGTGTAATTGTGACTGGTTGTGATTGCAGACAGTACTACAGCTCGTGTAAAACGGGGAACATGGACAGTGCCCTCTCTATTTGGTTCCTGCTGCTGTGGTTGGGAGGTGACACCTGTAACCTGGTGGGCTCCTTCTTGGCGGACCAGCTTCCGCTTCAGGTGACTTGTAGTGGTTTTAATGTAAATCATTGTTTTTGGTCTATAAAATGTCAAAAGGAATGATCATTAGAAGTCATGAAAACCCGAAATAAAAAAATGATTGAGATTTTCTTTTTCATTCAAAGAAACTAAATTATGACTTTTTTTTAAATAATGGGATGACAAAAAAACGAACAAATTGTCCCATTTTAGAGCCGTTATCTGCT
Source organism: Melanostigma gelatinosum (assembly GCF_949748355.1). Classification (NCBI taxonomy): domain Eukaryota; kingdom Metazoa; phylum Chordata; class Actinopteri; order Perciformes; family Zoarcidae; genus Melanostigma; species Melanostigma gelatinosum. The sequence continues at coordinate 8,125,560 of NC_136641.1, read as the reverse complement.
AATTATTGTTTGTGCCTTGATCAGGGACTTGATTGAATAATTGTTATTCAAATTATTATTGATCATTTTTCTGGTAATTGACTAATTAATTACTTGACTATTCATGTAAAATAATGACAATAGTTGTTTTAAGTGAATTCAATTGTATTGGCTGTTTGTGTGAAAGAAAAAATGTTTTTTTCACAACTTGTGTCTTTCTCCTTGTCATCCAGACATATACAGCCGTTTATTATGTTATTGCTGACGTGGCGATGCTGGCCATGTACTTATACTACAAGATATGGCACAAGATGTTAGACAGTGAGTGGGTTTTCTTTCTTTCACTGCTCAATTTTTTACAAATGCACAATATAAGAACCACATTCGTGTTTAGTTGATTTCTTGATTCAGCCACTACTGAGGCACTGCTTATTTCTGAGATCAGTTTTTATCTGACTTAGCTGCCTAATGAACAAGCGTCTCATATCAGTGCCAAGGAACAATGATCCAACACTAGTCCAGACAGAGGAAGAGGGTGATCACTGTACCCGGTTATGTCATCACATGCCTCACGTCGCTGCGTTTGTTCCGCTGCTGGTGAACTCTGACCCTTGTCTGGAGGAATGTGCTTCGATGTCTTTCCCGGTATTGATGCTGAACCCAGGTGTTGTCTCTTCCCCAGGCAGGAGGGTTTTGCACGTGGTGGGTGTAGCCTGTGTCCTGGGCTTCACCACAGGCCTTGCCCCCCTCCCTGGATTAGGTGCCCAACATGAAGTTGTTCCTTCTGGGTTCAGAGGTCGCGCCTTGCTCTCAACCTCCGATGTTAGTCACATCAAGGTGAGTCATATTCATTTGTTTATTAGGGACCAGAGGGGGGTCAATTAATTTTGTCTGGCTTTTTACTTGTGGTGTAATGTTGTTGTGTCTGCCTCTCTGTCGCTTCAGACTTTTACCACTAAAGAAATCATTGGATTCTCCATCGGCTCAGGGTCGTCAGTCCTCTACCTCTTTTCCAGACTTCCCCAGATGTACACTAATGTGAGTATGACGAAGTGCTTCCTGCTGCACATGTGTCAATTCCTTTGTAACACTGGCTGCATACTGTAGATGTTGGCTGATACTAATACTTATGCTAACACTAAAAACAAATGTCTGATAATAATAATTAGAGTGAGTATCCTCGTAATATTACTTCAGCATCACTGTATATTTTGCACTTTCAAATGTTGTTTCTATTTTTGTAATTGCACGTATTTTCTTATTACACGAATGTTGGTTAAAGTGCTTCCAATGCAACAAGTTCTAAACAATAAAATTAGAGGAGTCTCGTATTGGGTCAGGTATCCACGGGTACCCAATAAGTAACATTCATAAAATATTTCCAAATTTAAAATGATAAGTAAAGATAAATAAGATATGCATAAATGCACGTGAAATGATAATCATGGACAAAAAACAGCTGGAAAAGCATTACAAGTTGTGTTTTGATGAAAAATGTATATCAAAGTGAAAGAGACGACATTAAATGTCGCTGAAAGCTGAGCAGTCAGAAGGAGAGCTCGGACGATTGCCTCAGCAATCTGCACACATCACTCTGGTGGACAATGTGTGGTGGCTGTGTATAGCGTCCTCTATTCCTTTTAAAAAAAGGGTTTGTGGTCCCCCCCCCCGTCCTCTCACTTCTCCCCACAGTTCAAGAGGAAGTCGACAGAGGGGGTTTCTTTCTTCCTGTTCGCGCTGGTCATCCTGGGAAACTGTACGTACGGCCTGAGTGTCCTGCTGAAGAACCCTGATGAGGGCCAGGGCGAAAAAAGCTACATAATCCATCACTTGCCCTGGCTCATCGGAAGCCTCGGCACCCTCTCCTTAGACCTCTTTGTATCCTTTTAAAGAATTACTGGAAAGCATGGGCCGTCGTTGCCGGGCCTCTGGGCTCTCTATTTATCCCCACCTACATGCTACATTTTAGGCAGTGCTGAGCTGGAAGAGGGGACACTTAATCAGATGGGTTTGGGTCTCGTGACTGTGTGTCTTGAAATACAATATGCAGTATCAAAGGTCGAAGCACTCGCAGGGAAATTAGCTTGTCACAAGCAAAGAAACAAGGCTGTAGAAGCTGCACTAGTGCCTCCTGGAGGCCATGTGCTTCTTTGCACCCCAGAAAAGTGGTGGACTTGAGTGTGCAGTGGCTTGCTGCTTTCGTTTTCAATGAATATTATAGAAGAGGTAGAAACATGTGACTTGATGATGAGCGGGTGTTTTTATTTTATGGGCAAGCTCTTGGGGAATCCAATCCTGTACATCCGATGTAAAGGAGTCTGGTATTCAGTAAAGTATATTTGTAACACCATGAATAACGGTCACTTCATGTATTTATTTCATCACTTTATGGTTAAATATGATCTCAAGTTTGTCGTTGTTTGTGTTTCTAGCTGCATAAAAAAAAAAGACACTTTCCCGGGATTTCTTTAGCTTTCCTTAACGTTGTGGTTCAGATCTGCATCCAGTTCTTAATTTACAGCAAAGCTAAGCTGGAGGTGGACGGCGGCCGCGGTGAGACAAAGCCTCTTATTGGGAGCTAAGCCCAGAGTGTACTGGTGGGACACGAACGGACACTCGCTTCCAGTGAATCCTCAAAAATCATCCCCTCCAACAGGATCGGGATGAAAGAACATTTTAGTGAGATTTGATCGTGTAATTTATTTTGCTCTTTTCATGTTTACACTTTTCTTTTATCTGCAAAAGTACTGTGGCAGATGAAGTCCTTCCCCTGGAGTTCAGCTGCAGTGATGTGATTCACGATTCTCTTCATGTTCGAGTTTTTAAAGGGACGATTGAAGGTTTTCAGGTGTCGCACATGGATTAGAAACTCCTCCTGTCAACCCGAAATCCTCCTGATTTTAGGTCACAACCTCAATTTGATTCTCAGACCTAATCTAGATGTCAGAATTCTGCTGGCCGGGGGTGACCGGACCACACCGAGGTTTCTCTCCGAGTATTCTGGTGTTTTTAAGTTGCCAAACACTTTGACGGCGTTGACGCTTAACCGCTGCATGAAGCCCAGTTTCATCCTGCTGCAGTGACGGGTCTGACCACAAAAGAAGAAATGTTTTGCAAAACATTTCCAAATGTAAATTCTATTCAGTCAATTTGTAATAGATGTTTCCACCAAGTGCTTTAATCACAGGTTTGAGAATTGTTTTTTTTGTTCATTTTAGATATATTTTTTATTTGTAGTGATATGCTGGTGATACAAGTAACAACATACTACTGTGTTTTATTTACACACGCTCGTTGCTTCATTCTCACTGTTTTGCACAACAAAAGGTAATTTTGTCCTTTGAGAAATATTGAATAGGTCAGTGTACTGTAAAAATTAAACAATAAATAAGTCATTTTCTCTGTTCTGTTTTGATTCTGGGCTGATTATTATTATTTATTTATTTCTCTACGAATTAAAAAACACTCTGGGTTCGCTTCCTCCCCTACAGTTTACGCTCTTCACCTCCCTCTTTTTTTCAGCCCAGCAGAGGTCAAGGCCTGCTCTTGGCCTTGATGTAGACCTTTACCCCTTTGCCTTTGCTAACCTCAACCCCTGCTGACTGTGTTCGACCTGCTCCTGGGAGGCCTTGACAGCCGTGTTGTTTTTCGTCATTAGCAGATTCACACTGGCCCCTCAGTTGCTCCCTCCTCCCTCATAACACCCACGCATGCACACACTTTCCCCCGCTATCAAACATAATGCAATCACGCATGGTCAACCAGTAAGGGCCCACCCACTGAGTGTGTGTGTGTGTGTGTGTGTTGTGAAACAGTGGCAGAGAGATTGCTGAGCGGGTTGGAGAGTTAGCAGGAAGAACAGTGATAGGGAACATCCATCCATCACAATGCATGAACAACAGGCTGTTTATAAACACTCCATACTGGGAATTTGTTAATGAGATGATTCCAGTTGCTAAAAGTAGTGCAGGAACGGGGTCCCTTGTGACTCGGAGAGGTTGCCAGTTCAAATCCCTAGTCCAACCAAAAGGCCCCATGCGGGGGGATTTTATGGTAAATTTAGGATAGTGTTGAAAATATATTTAATTGACCATGTCAGACACCCTACACGTTACCTCTGAATGCTATTGTTGCCCAGTTTCACTTTTCACGGTTCCCTCAAATATTCCCCATAAAAGGTGTATAAATAATGTATCCTCCTCACTGACAGACTTCTGTCCTGCAAGAGAACATTGACAGGAAAAGAAGATCTTTGGTTAGGTTTCCGCACGTCCAGCTAAAACACACATCAAGAGCAGCAGTCTGTTTACTCTGTGTGATGATATATGTGTGTGTGTGTGCGTGCGATTGTGTGTGTGTGTTAGGATGGAGGCTGGGCTGAAGTCAACATGACAAAAAGTTAGTTAGTTGGACAAAGGGAGAGGACGTCGGGACGCTCGGTGCAACAGGAAGGCTCCCACCATCAGCGGTGAGTCCACCACCTCTGCTCCTAACTAACACAACTGCAACATTAACAGAATTGTTCATTGGCCAACGCACAGATCTTTGACCTAAAGAGCAGCACGTTACCATCCTGCAGTCTGAATCAGTCTCGTCTATGAGGGTTTAAAAAAAGGGACTTTTTGACATTTACATTTGTCATATTTCTGCTGCTCTGTGTTCAACCCTTCGTTGCAATTTCAATGCAATTCCAGCCAGAACAGATCTTCAATGTGATTCACACCAGCTGATCAAAGGCCCAGGTGTTAATTAATGATGGCCAGTTTCTACATGCTGCATTAGGATCCAGTGGGGTCGTATTTTTATGAAGGAATTTTATGTATTTATTTTATATATCCAGCATGCTGAAACATAGAAAACGTAGTGACCTCAACAGATCATAGGAAATGGTTTCAAACAAATCATTTTACTTGTGACAACTGATATTTTACATTTAACATTCCTTCCCTTGATAGCGAAGTAAACCCCCAACCACACTCACTCACATATGCTCAAACATAAGCTGTGAACTTTACTCACGAACCCAAGGCCACTTTAATGTAAGTGTCAGTTTCCTGCGAGGATCAGTAAACAGTCCCAACCATTATCGAGCTGCAGCTACCAGCCAGCAGCTCTCCGATAAAGAGGAGCTGGCGGCTTGGAGGAGACGTCCTGAACAGGATTTACGATGTGCCGAATTTATCTCAGGGCTTTTACTGTGAGTGATTCAGGACTAATGAGTTCAGGAGGTTTGCACATGCACATGCCATCACTTAGTTTGAGGAAAAGTTGACTTCTTTGCCATTTTCTGTTTGCTTTGTTTAAGTTTACATTGAAATGCTATAGACCTTGCTCTTGTTTCTCTGGCGTTCATCTCATCATTTTGGTACAGTTAGTTGGTTCACAGAACACAACCTAATTCAGGGAACACGCCAGAACTATCCAAAGTCCCCCCCCCCCCCATCCACACTCTCCCTCTTCTTTCGTGATTCTCGTCTCCCATGGGGCGAGCCCTCGTCGTCAGGCCCGTGTCCAACAATGTGTCCAACAGTGTGACACCTCCTGAAGATCCATGGCGACATTTGCACGCTCTCCGGTGTTGTCCCCATCGTTCAGTGTCACTCTGAGCACTGCTGCTGCCTCAGAGGTCAGAGACAGTTGGAGGAATGGCTGATGCTTGTTTTGCCATGACACACTGATGTTAATGGAGGAAAACACAACAGACCACCTCTTCGTTTGCAATGGAGTCATGCGTCTCTCTAGATTATTGTAGTAATGTCGAGGAAATGATGCCTGAGTGAAGATCAAACAAGTTGGCTTGAATTAGAATAAAGTGAGTTTATCAACAACTACTTGGCATGACATTTAGTAGAAACGTTCAAGGTTCCCAGTGGATAAATCCGACTGACTTTCGTGATCCCCTGACTTTTCTTCTCGCCCCACCGCGAGGTTGACGTTTGTGGGTTTAAGTCAAATATCTCAACAACTAATGGATAGATTGCCATGAAACTGGGATGAGTTGTAAGAACTTTGGTGGTCCGCTGACTTTCCCTCTATAGTATCCTCAACAGGTCAGATAATTAAATTGCCCAATAATCCAGGCAAAACTCATCAGCCTCAGCTGTACTATTTAGTGCTAATTAGAGAATGTTAGCATCAAAGATGGAGAAGATTATATATACCTGCTCAACTAAAGCGTGTTAATATTTTCATTGTTAGCATGTTTGGCTATCAAGCCGAGGTTAACATTCAGCTCAAATCACTGCCGTATACAGTATATAGACAAGACAGAAATATTGTATTGTAGAATTACAATATGGAGAAACAGAATGACAATATCATATCAATGAAGTATATTTCAATGCTTCTATGACGCTGTTCTCCGTGACCTTTATCGAACCATAAAACCTTCAAAGTAATACTATCAACGTAGTTATTAGTCTCATGTTTTCACCATTTAAAGGCTTGTGGTGTTGAATGCAACTCTTTCTGGCAGTTGGACTGTTATTGTAGGTCTATGATATTCATTTGTGCTCTATTAGTTTGTGGTTTTCCCTTGAGTACAATTTATCTCAAAACTGTTTGTCATCGTGGACTGTGGTCACATGTGTACAGATTTACCCTTTGGACACAATCTTCAAAGGAAAGTCACTGTGTAGCTGGCGCCCAAATTCCTGTGTCATTTGCCACTGAGATCGATGGCGATCGCTCCAGTGAGCATGACTGACAAACCCTCTGCTATCCACCAATCAGTCCTGGTTCCCATAATGAGCCAGTGAGAGGGATGGTGTGCGGGTGGGAGGACGGCGTTAATCCTCAGTAAGCATGCTGCATGTCAAACGGCCATGCTCAGAGATTTACAGGCCAGTGTTGAGGTCACTCCTCTGTCTCCACTGGGCGGTTCAGGCCTCGTCTCATTTTGCTCTGCCCCGGCCTGGTTAACTGTCTGTGGGGGAGGAGGAGGTCCCAGAGCCCCTTTAAATCTAACTGCTGTCCAATATTAACTGCAGCACAAACAGAACAGCGGTAAACAAAAGCAAAGTAAACACACTCCCAAAGGCTTGGAGGACAAACATGGACGGACGGACAGACAGACAAACACACATTCAGTGCAGCAAGCTTCACAAGTAGTATTTCGTCCACGAAAAAAGTTGTAACAATTGATTTAATGATGGTAATTACTTTATTCGACTCATCAGATTAAACTGAGGGAAAAACATTAATTTTTGTGAGCCCAGCTGTTGCACTCTGGGATACATCCATTCAGGCCAAACCTCAACACACACACACACACACACACCCCCCCCCCCCCCACACACACACACACACACACACACACACACATTCAATTTTCTAATTTCAATTCAATTGAATTTATTTAGTAAAGCCCAAAATCCCAAATTTGCCTCAGAGGGCTTTACAATCTGTACACATACGGTACACTCAATGGGTGTTGGGTGTCCTTCACTCTGTGGGATAAAGTCTCCATCTTTCCCTCCATCCATCCCTCCCTGCCGTCGATCTGTGGAGTCCCCGGCCAGGTCCAGCTGTTTGGACCCCAGTCACATCCCTGTCCTTCCTGGGTGTCCCCACTTTCCCTTTCGTCTATCCCCCGGGGACGATTAAGACCTCCTCCAGCACATCATCCACCACAGACCAAGAGCCAGCTGCACTCGTCCTCTGTTTTTTAAAAATAGGCTGGGATATCAGCCTCTACAGCTAAGAGACCTGGGGATAGAGGAATGTCTCCGCACTTCCCAGATCCTTCATATCTTTGTGAATCCTCTGAGTAATTGTCTGTGTGTGTGTTTATGTCTTTGCAAGTGTGTGTGTGTGTGTGTGTGAAGATAGATCCCGTATTACTAGCTGGAGAGAGGATTTTCTGTCCAGATGAGAGAGTGGACTGAGTTGGAGATGAGCTTTTCGGCAGGGGGGTTCTTCTCTGCCTCGGATGGTTACTGCTCAACGGAGCAGCTCCAGTATTACGGTGAGTCCACACTGACACGTCTCTTCTGACTTTCCTTTCTTTATATCTTTTCTTATGATAATAGATAAAACACTGAAGATAGAATGAATGATGTCTTAGTTAGACTGTTGAAAATTGATACCAATACATTTAAACCAGGAAGAGGAAAGACTCGCTATTCAGACACGCGTGTCAGTGTCTTATGTGATTTGAATGTGTGGAGATATTTTAGTTGCAAAGTATTTCCAGTGTTATCAGTCAATGGTAAATGTATTCAAATGAGGTGGTTTAGCGTTATTGGTTCCTGGTTTATTTCCACTGTTGTAAAGAGTTTCTTCACCCAAATTAGGAAAACAAATTGTCTCACTGACTGCAGATGGTTTCGGTTGAATTTCTTCACGTTTTAGATATTCACTTCTAAGATTTCAGACTCCATCCCAATACAATTGATGGAATAAAGAAAACGATATATTTATATATAAATATATAATAAATGCATTTCCTTTGTGGTGCCTTCAGCTTTGACAATATAGATCCTATCAGTGTTCAGAAAGAAAGCATGTTTGTTTTCTGTAATATGGGTGAATTGACCCTCTGAAGTGACACCAAAATGTAAGGGAGCTCTGGAGGACAGGCCCTCTAGACTGCTGTCACACCAAATAAAGTCTACTCAAGTTTATTTATGCACTATTTGTGACCCTTTTCATTGTATAATACATTTAACAACATCCCATATTCATCACTGGTGTTTAACAAAAGTTATGTATGCTTCCTTTAAAGGTGCTAAATTTGAAATTCAGTGCATTAATATAGCAGCAAACAACTAATAACGTAGTAATGTCCACCTGAGCAGCGACTGAAGTCACTCTTCCTCTCTGTGTGTTGCAATCCGACTTTCTGCTTTGTTTACATGGCCGCCGGTGCATTTCAGTGCATGTGATTCTCTCTGTTGCGCCCCGCGAGCTGGCTAACTGCACTCTTTGCACTGCTTTGCACTGCACTCATATGTCGGTTACAACTGAAAACAATGTCAAGGCCCACGGTGTCGTCAGGGAAGAGTAGCACTATTCCATTGTTATCTTTAAGCGCTCATCCTGTTCAGGGCCGCGGGGGGCTGGAGCCGATCACAGCTGGGCGAAGGCAGGGTACATCCTGGACAGGTCGCCAGGTCTGACACATAGAGACAGACACACACCTACGGGCAATTTAGAGTCATCCGTTTACCTTAGCTGCAGTTCTTTGGACTGTGGGAGGAAGCCGGAGAACCCACGCTTCCACACAGAAGGCCCGGCCAGCCCGGGTATCAAACCCTATAGAGGGGCCACCACCCCACCGTGCAGCCCAACCCTGCTGGCTCAGTCAGCACTCATACTGTTCTTTGCACTGTTTGTGCTGTGAGCATGTTAGCTGCTAGCCACTCTTTTGTTGAGGGCCGTGAGCAGGCAATAGATATGCTCTGAATTCCGTATTGTGCGCCTTTGAGTAAGTGGATAACTCATGCATTATATTGTTATAAAACAAGGATGTGACTGAACTTTCACAGTTGATGAATGAAATGAGCGTTTATTCACCGCCTCTGAGAACTCGCGGACGTGAGAAAAATAGTTCTTGAGGAGTTTCAGCCGGCTCGATGCATTCACAGCACGCAGGGAGGCTGAGTGTGCATCGGAGGATCTATTTATACTGACGTGTATCATCAACAAATTCCCCCTGTTGTCTCCCCTCCTGCCCTCAGGAGCAGGGAGAGGAGGACGGTGGAGGCACAGCTATGTTGCTGGGGTTGTTTGGCTCCCTAGTGCGGGGGATGGAAGGGAGGCTGAGGAGTGTTTAGACAGTGTTCAAATGGTTTACAAACACACAGCGCTGTCACATGCAGAGAAAGCCCCCCCCCCCCCCCATCGCCGCCACAGTCTGGTGAAGACAGGAAACATCTGGAGAGAGAACGAAAGAGGACAAAAGGATGGAGTGAGGACGGGTTAATAAGTGATGATTCTGATATTTACTCAATCAACTTAATACACCAGTTTTCGACATCTACTTTGTCATTTGTCATGAAAACCTCCGGGAAATGTCTGGGGTCCAAAAGGTTGAAGACTGATGACTGATAAATAGTCGCAGTGGCAAAGTATTAAAAGTAGCAGACCGTACCATTCCCTTTGGACTTGGATGGATCAGAGAGTGCAGGGCCGGCTGTGTCCTCAACACGGAGGTAGAACAAGTCTTGGAGAAAGTGAGAGGGAGAAATGTTCCAGTTCATTAAAGGTGATGAGGTGATGAGCAGGTGACATGAGAAGTGTATTTTGTGAGAATGCTGTGACTTCAGGATAAGAAGATTGATACCACTTTCTTATATTTACCATGTGGCACTGATCCTCTCAACTAACTAACGAAGACACATTTTCCATATAATCCGATTGTTTTTAGCCCCCATCTTCATGCAACGTGTTTTGCCCTTTAAATTTCCATCTCCAGCAGTCCCGAGACTCCTGACAGCTGGGTGGGCTCTACGTTTCATCAGCGCATAAAAGATCCCACAGCAGTCCCAGTCGTGCTGGTCCAGCTGTTATTTCAGAGGCTGCCAGTGGTCACACATGTTTTCTCAAAGGAGACGGGACTTGCAAAACACAAGCTGCCGATACACGCTCAGAGACGTCTCAGCCCGTCACAACACGGCCATTACAGACTGAATGAGGCATCCAGAAACATCCTTGATGGCACTGGGAGCTCTCAGCTGCATCCTGTTTCAGCAAATTCACAAGGCCTCAAGCTCATCTTTTTATTATGTCCCCCAAGAACCATAAAAGCAGTCACACGAGTCACGTAAGACCACATTCCTATGACGCTCTTTGACTTTGCAACAGCCTAATAGTGTTCCTATAATGGTCATTCGTGTTTCTGTTCTTGCACTTGTTCAAGAAATTGTCCTTTTTTTATCTGTTGTGCAGATGTGTGTGCGTGTGCATGTGAGTGTGTGTGTGTGTGTGTGTGGATGCCATGTCAACAGGGAAATCAACAGCCAGGTTTCTCATGTAAAAAATCACAACCCAAGATAAGACTCAAAACCAGGATACTAATGTACATGTTAACACATTCATCCTTAAAGGATACATTCTAGTCAATTTACTCTATTTATCTCATTGTCAGCCAGTCACAAATAAACTGTTTTATATTTTCAAAAAGCTCAGTCTTTTTCGAAAACTGCTGGTCACTGTAGTTTTTAGACAATGTTACTCAAACAGGAGTAAATAGGGCATTTGTTGGGGACTATTTTTAACTGTGGATGAATACACGTTTGGTGCTCCAGTATTTTGGGCAGCAGGGTGAATATGTGAGATTGACAGTGCCCATGTTCAACGTAATGAAGGACAGTGTCACCCGGTGCAACAGTGTGACACATTGATGTGCTTCTAGTTTTGGACAACAATGGAGAACAGAGGAGTACGATATGTCAGGCTTAAGCCACACAGACAGTACTTGGTGGTACGTGTCTCTCTATGAGGTTTGTTGACAGTGATAAAACATATAGAATATCAGCCATATCCTAAACAAATTGGATGTCAGTTACAGGCAGAAAAAAGGCAGTTTGATTTGATAGAATGGGCAGAAAGTCAGCACCAGTGAGGATGCACTGTTTGCCAGGAAGTGGAAAGGAAGTTCCAAGAAGTGAACAGTTTTCTAAGAAGTTCAAATTCAGTTGTCATGCGTCACATCAATAAAATAAATAAATGCCTTAATACTCTTGCTCCAATCCTTTTCCTTCTGGATCTATTGTCAAGGAAAACACAGTTCACTCATTTGTTTTTAAACTTACATCTCTGACCCCCAAAACAATTATTATACATTTTTTCCCCTGGACTTCCACCCTTTTCTATTCCAGACATGCTGGCTGACCCTCTGGGCTACCCCCTACAGGACCCTGACCTTCAGCTGCTCCCTTGCAGCCAACAACAGTACAGCCCCGCCAACCTGCCCTTCTCCCTCTATGGCTCTCCACCCTCCTCCACCTCCTCTCCATCCTCATCCTCCTCCTCTTCGCAGCCCTGCCATCCTTCGTACCACTACAGCCCTCATTGCCTGGAGGCCCCCTGTGATCCCAGCCTTGAGCCCCACTGCGGGGTCCAGGCTCAGGGGCTCGGAGTGGTAGGACTGCCCCTGGGGCGGAGGACACGGGTGGTGTCGGGTGCAAAGAGCAGGGGTCAGGAAGAGCTGTGTGTGGTGTGTGGAGATAAAGCGTCAGGGTATCACTACAACGCTCTTACCTGTGAGGGATGCAAAGGTATTTCTCCCTTTCCAATGATTTTCTCCATCGCTGTATGTACAAGCTAATCTAGAGAGGATATATTTCAGCCTCACCTGGTCCTTCTTTCTGCTTCTCTACTTGTAGGTTTCTTTAGGCGTAGTGTGACTAAAAAGGCGGTGTATCACTGTAAGAGTGGCGGTGGCTGCGAGATGGACATGTACATGAGGAGGAAGTGCCAAGATTGTCGGCTGAGGAAGTGCCGTGCTGTGGGAATGCTGGCCGAGTGTACGTGACCTCTACTGTGATTTCACTTAAAAGTATCCAATGGAGTATTCAATACCGACTTAAACAATGTGCATTTCACTGATCTAATGCATCATTGTTTTTCAGGCCTTCTGACAGAGGTGCAGTGCCAGTCCAAACGACTGAGGAAAGGTTGTAAAGTCAGAGGACATAAGGAAGAGGAGAACCCATACAGCAAGAGGGTCATCTCTACCAGCAGGCTACCGGGGCAGGTAATAGAAAGCAGGGCCGATCAATGGCGGTTTGTTAGCCGTGCCAGTGGCATTGCGATAGCGCTGTTGGTCTGTAGATTGAGCCATTCTGGCCTAGACTGAAATATCTCAACAGCTGTTTCGTGGATTGCCATTACATGTTGATGACATTCATGGTCCCCAGAGGATGAATCCTACTAACTTTGCCGATATCTTGACTTTTCCTCTTGTGCCACCTGTACTTTGTATGTAGTGCCAATTGACCCTTCACTAAGCCCGCTCGGTCAAGCAGTCAGAACCACCATGGAGTCCACTCTATCACTAACTGCACTCCCTGAAGGATTATTGTCTAATATTTTGAAAAACAAAAAAGTGATTTCGGAGAGAAGCAGGTGGAAGGGTCTACTCCACAGTATCTGTCTAAAGGATGTCAAGCTGACCCAGCAGTGAAAACAGGTTAAAAATATGAAGATAGAAGCGAAATCCTACACATTACAGCAGGGGTCTCAAGCTCAATCTGGCTCGGGGCCACTGCTGGTATTGCCATGTCATAGGAGGGCCACTTTAACTTGCAAGTACTACAAGAAAGTACTACAAGAAAGTGCAATATTTTTGAAAATGAGCTTTTTTATTTCCATTTCTAGCATATTTCCATCAGACTTAACAAAAACATACAAACAGCAGCTTTTATATTTTTTATATTATAGGTTTTCCTTACATTATTCTAAATTTCTTATTGAAACATTGCACTGAACCAACAGATGCAATCCCTGAATACATTTGTACTTTATTCTATTTCCTGCCAGACAGCAGGCAGGGCTTTTTTGCCCTGATGGAGGTCAAAGTTGAAACCCTGAGTACAGCTTCAAGATGGGCATAACTAATCCTGGACCTGAACTTGCATTTGTTAAAGTTCAGAGTCGAGACAAGTTTCTCACACAGATACGTGCTTTCAAAAAGGCACAAAAGGCTTTGGACTGTTCTCCGTGTTTCGTTGAGTAACGACGCTTGAGATTGTATTCCTTTAAAACAGAATTCTTATCAGGCAAAGTAGCATTTCTATTAAACTCCACAAAGAATACTGCAATGTCCATCCTTCTTGAAATTGTCTGTGTTCATCATCCACTTTCCTTTTTCGGTTTGGAAAGAGACATCTTCGTTGTTCGCGGCCAAACAACTAATAAAAAGCCCCGTGTAAACTGCTCTTATCCAAAACTGCCCGGTCATGTGCGGCCACCTTGACCTTTGCCATTATTTTATGCCAAACACGAATGTCATTGTATAATATGTTACAAAAATGTCATAAAACATGTCACTGAAAAGTCCTAGCAGAATATGTCATACCAAATGTCATAGTATAGTAATAACGTAAAATGATGTCGTAGTATATGCCATAGAATGTGATGAAAAAGTCATGAAAAGTCATAGTTTGTCAAACAAAAATGTCAGTCATAGTACAAATGATGTCATTGAACTATTATATATTGTGTCACAAAAAATGTAAAAAGTCATCGTATAGTTGTCATAAAAACATCATCGGGTACTTTCTATCTCGTAGTTGTTACATGAGGAAGTTACATCATCATCCTTGTACTGGTTTAACCAGATGTTAACTTCCATCTACCTCAGGCTTTGTCTGCCAGTTTAACCCGAGAACAGAAGTACATGGTGGACAGGATGGTGGAGGCCCATCAACTGTACAAAGCACAGGACAGCAACCACTGCAGGGTAGGTCACAGTGTGGAAACATCGGCTCTTTTTTCCAAAAAACAGTTCCATCTTTACATTGCCCTCATGGTTTCCTGTGTATGTCTGCTCAGTTGCTTGAGTGGTCGTGTATAGATGAAGGGGAAGGCATGTCTGATGTTGCGTCACCCCAACTGCAACGACTGCTACAGTTTGCCAGGACAGTGCCAGGTAAGACTGATGGGAACTTGTGAATGAGATCAAAGAGAGGGGGATTCAAATGGTTTGTCCCATATGTGATACATGATAATACCACTTATACATAAAGACTTCAACGACACACTTGTTGGCATACTTCCCTTGGGACATGTTGTAATTGGTTTCCAAAGACAAATGGCATAATGATTACAACAAAAAAACTACAAGATGAATAGTCGAGTAGAATAAAGGACGCAGAACTACAATATGATATAGATGTACGTACCGCCGTCCATCGTCACACCATTGTGTCTAGCGAGTGATGATGAGGCATACCAGGGAGTAAATACAAAATAGAACTTCATCAAATTCTGTGACATAACCTAGCTGTCACTCAAAGAACATCATGAAAAATCAAATAAAGATAACATATATCCAAACAAATAACAATGTTCCCCTCACAGGCTTTGACCTCCTGGATTTTTCTGACCAGAGCTCTCTCTTGTCCGCCTCTTCGCTGGAGGTCATGTTCCTGCTCTCAGCACAGCAGTTCTCCCACGACCCAACAAGCCCCAGTCCAGGTGAATAAACCGACACACACACTTTCAATGGTCGTACTCGCATTCTAGTTGAGTTTGATATTTAGTTTGAGTCATACTTTGTTTTTCTCTCGTATCAGCCCTGCAGGTTTTCAGTATGTCAACACATAACTGGTTGAGAAACGTAGAGTCAAAGGAAAACATCCACAGTAGGCCGCTGGTCAATTCAGGTGAATCCAGAGACACAGTCACTCCCAAAATATCAAACGTTTCACAGGCTGTGGGAAAAAAAGCAATTCACGGTATTCCTAAAAAAAAAAATGAACAATTTCCTATTTGCTGGTGTGAACAGGAGGCAGCGAGGATCTCTTTGGGCCGGTGCTCAACTTCTTCCACAGCATGGCAACGCTGCAGGTGACGGAGGCAGAATACACCCTGCTCACTGCGACAGCTCTGCTCTGCTCAGGTCAGACACCAGGAACCTGTACGCTTGGTTAGAAATAAGAAAACAGCTTTCAATTGAAGACACAGAAATGCTCCATTCCTCTGTAAATAATCAGTATATAAACCCATCTGGAGCTCTTCAGCAGGGTTTAATGGTAAAATGACGCCTCTGAAGGATTCACTTATAGTCTGTGTCAAAGGGTCCCACTTGATCAAGGCTAAGAATGGCTCTGTAACTTACCTGCTCTGTAGCAGGGGTTTTCATCGTCTGACACCTGCATCAAACAGTAATTTTCAATGTTTGGATACAAACACAAACAGACAGATCCAGGCTCTCTCTCTGCGTCCCTGTTCTACAGACCGTGCGTCCCTGCAGGCAGCCAGCTGCGTTGAGAAAATGCAGGAACTGATCCTGGACCTGCTGTCCAGGGTGTGCGGGGCCCAGGCTGGAGCTGCGCGAGGGGGACCGCAGAGGTTTGGTCGCCTGCTGGGTAGACTGACAGAGCTCCGAACGCTTCGTCACAACTACCTCCTCCTGACAAGACAGCAGCCCGGACACTGACACAAGAGGACACACCACCAATGGTGAAAACTACCACTATCACGTCGGGGGAGTTTCATGTTTGAATTGAAGGACGAGATGATCCGGTACGAGCTGAGAAGCGTTGGATTCTTTGGTCTCACACACACCAGTCTTCCACCATGTTAACTTCAGTTCATTCAGTACTGCGGTCATTATTGAACTTTAGCTTATGATGGGACTGAAATGTGTTTGTGGATTGCTGTAATTTGTTTGGACAAAATATATTTGATCAGCCTTTTTTTAAATAACTGTTGTACACAGCTAACATTTACAATACTTTTCACTATGCCGAATATTGTTAAAAATAAAAATGAAACGCAGCCTGTGTGCTAGCTGGAGTTCATCAGTGTAAAAGGTGGACGTCACTTTCACCACACCGGTTAGCTGTTTTAAGCCGATGGTCTGAATACTTGATGTAAAGCATTTAAATATTTTTCAAGTGAACAAATTAATACTAGAATGAAAATTGATATTACCTTTGATTTAAAAAAACAACATAAAACTGCAGTTTCCCAAAATGTTTTTAATGTTCAAAATGTGGAAATTCTATTGAGACTAAATACTTCTTAAATACATACAGGTACAAGCATAAGGTATATTTTTCTCATTTGATAAAATTGGAGCTCTCGACAATAAATTGGATATTCAACAGTGAATGATGGCAGTTTGGTCTTGTGTGGAGTCCAAACAAAACTAAATGTTTATTAAACCCTCACTTCATTTGTTTTAAATATGATTTAATACTCAACTTCATCCAAAATAACGATATTTCTACAGTCCAAAAAGAGATCAAAGAATACAAATATAAAGAACAATTAGCTCATTGTGCTGTACCGGCTACTGTATTAGGCACACATGTTCAATTTGCTTGTTAACACAAATAGCTAATCAGCCAATCTACATGGCAGCAACTCAATGCATCTAGACGTGGTGAAGAGGACTGGCTGAAGTTCAACCCGAGCATCAGAATGGGGAAGAAAGGGGATTGAAGTGATTTTGAACGTGGCATGGTTGTTGGTGGGGGCTGGTCTGAGTATTTCAAAAACTGCTGATCTACAGGGATTTTCACGCACAACCGTCTCTAGGGTTTACAGAGAATGGCCTGAAGAAGAGAAGATATCCAGTGAGCGGCAGTTGTGTGGATGAAAATGCCTCATTGATGTCAGAGGTCAGAGGAGAATGGGCAGCGTGGGTCGAGATGACAGAAAGGCAGCCGACAAATCTGCAGCAACTGCATGATGCTATCAGCTCAATATGGACCATAATCTCTGAGTAATGTTTGCAACACCTTGTTGAATCTATGCTACGAAGAATTAAGGCAAAAGGGGTCCAACCCGGTACTAGCAAGGTGTACCCAATAAAGTGGACGGTGGACTCACCTGGACAGACTTGCGGATGCTGGACTGGCGGCCTGATGCGACCTCCCATTGTGCGCAGCTCGTCCGCTGAGTCTTTTGCACTCAAGGGTGTCACCTTGTCATGTGGAAGCCGCTGCCTCGAGTACTAAAGATAGAGGTTGAAGATAACTGCTTTAGACCGGTTTGAGTGATTCAGACCTACAATGCCTATTAAAAGTATTCACCCCCCCCCTTGGATGTTTTCCCCTTTTGTTGCTTTTATACATGAAATCACGGTCAGTATAATTTGGCTTTTGTTGACAAGAATTTGCAAAAAAAAGCTTCTTTCATGTCAAAGTGAAAACAGATTTTTACAAACTGTGAATTAATTAAAAATATATAATGTAAAATAAGTGTTTGCATAAATAGTCACCCCCTTTAACGTGACTGACCTAATTCAACAGAGGTCCAGCAAGTTGATGCCAGCAGTGTCACAAGTAGTGAAATGGAGATGACCTGAGTGCAGTTGATGTGTGTCATGTGATTGTAGTATAAAAACAGCTGTCTGGGAGGTCCAGTCTCTGGTTCATCAGTATTCCTGCTACAATTGCAACATGAAGACAAAACAACACTCCAAGCAACTCAGAGAAAATATTATTGAAAAGTATAAGTCAGGCAATGGCTACAAAAAGATTTCCACTGGTTTCTAAACTGAGAACACTTTTAAGGATTTAAGGGGATGTATCAAACAGAAAAATGCTAAAATAAATCTAAAAGTTGTCTTACCTGCACGGTTATCGTCCAACTCACAGCCCGCTCCCCTCAGCAGGTGCTCCTCCTCGATCGGCAGACGACTGAAGGCCTTTTTCAGGCTCTTCTGTGTCCACGATCGTAGGGATCCAGTAGTTTAGTTTGCCAACAATATTCGTATCCAGTATATTTTCTATTATTTTTCAGTTTTAACATTCAGTACAGCTATGAGTTGTAAACCTTACACAACCCGTCTCTGCAATACTTGTTGTAATACAACAAATCTGTATTTTGGGGGGGAGGAAGAGAGAGAGACAACATTGTAGATTATAATTGAGAATAATTATGTTCTCGCTATGATTAATCACAGCATTTTTAGCTTTATCTTTACTTTATTGTTCTTGGGTAACATGCCTGTAGTTGTGGAAACATAAAAAATACCTTTTTTGACATATAGTATGAAAGTCATGTCAGAAAAAGGCATAGTATAGCATGTCGAAAAAGTAAAAATAAAGTAATATTATAGCATGTCTTTAAAAGTCACAGTATTTCAAAAAAGTCATGATGTCATAGTATAGTATTTTGAAGAAGTTGTTAAGTCATAAAATAATGCATACAAATATCATAGTACATTAAAAAAAGTGTCAGGGTAAAGTGCAGAGGTTCAATGAGGTGCGTGTTTAAAAAGAAATAGCATAGTATGTCCTAAAAAGTAATAGTATATTGAAAACACCGTCGTAAAGTATGCAGAAAATCATTATATACCACATCTAAAAAGTCATAGTACAGCATGTCAAAAAAAGTCATTAAAAAATGGTGGGGCGTGGAAAATGTTGTGAAATTCATAGTATAGTATTTAAAAAAGAAATACGTCAGTCAAAGTAAAGTGTGTCGGAAAAAAGTCATAGTATACGTTACTGCTGCATGTGTTCTCTTGCGTGTGTTGTCCTTGCAGCTCTGCAGGTTTGTGCTGAACAAGGTGCACTGGGCATGGGACTGGAATGCTTTGTGCCAGCAGTCGAAGATGGAGGCCTCTGGTGTTGGGACTGCTCGTCTTGCTGACTTTCAAACGAGGATTTTGTATTTTCCTGTTGTATGTCATGTTAATGAATCACATCGTTTAGATTTTTTTAAAGGGTGTCTTCTGTAAATGATTTGGGCGAGTTATGGAATCTGTATGCTTTGTCTAGAATAAGCCAATCAGCTGTCAAGAAAAGACATGCAAAACCTCTATGCAACTGTAAATGATCAGTATAAACCCACCTGGAGCTCTGCAGCACGTTTTAAGTCAAATGACACCTGATTCACTTAGTTCGTGTCAAAGGGTCTGACTTTACTTAAAATAGCTCTGCAGTCTGACAACTTCACTCATGCAGCACGTATACTGTATGTTTGCATGTAAATAAGTAGTTTTTATCTGATTTAGATCAGACTGTTGAATTGTTTGGTCCCACACACCAGTCTTCCACCATTTTCTCAGTTAACTTCAGTTCTGCAGCCATTATTGGATTTTAGCTTGTGATGAGACTGAAATGTGTTTGTGGATTGCTGCAGTTTGTTTGGACAAAAGATATTTTTAGCTCGTTTCTATGACTGTTGTAAACAGCCAACAGTACTCTTCACCATGCTGAACGTTGTAAATAAAATGCAGACTGGGTGCTAGCTGGAGTTCATCAGCAGAAAAAGAGAATTTTCCAACTGAAACCTGCGACATCTTCCAAGTGATCGTGATTAAACAATACTGAACAATGGCTTTGGTTGTAAAAAGAAAAAAAACATAACTGCAGTTAAGTATCCCAAAAGTCTTTTAATAGAGCACTGATTTCCCAAAATGTGGAAATACTTGTTTTGACAAAATATTTGGTGAGCAGGTAAAATATGCTGGTATTACAAGCTTATAAAGGTGTATTTTTCCATTTGATAAAATGGGGCTCTCGACAATAAATAAAATATTCTGGGAGTCAACAGTGAATGATGGCGGCTGGTCTCGAGTAAAATCACCACCAAACCAAATGTGAAATTATCTGTTAAAATGTTGGCCGCATGTGTTTTTAAACTTCACTCCATTTGTTTTAAATAAGATTTAATTCTCAACTTTAACCAATATAACTGTATTTCTATAGTTCTGTATCCCATAAATAAATTATTTCTCTCTGTATCAAAAAGAGAATTCAAATATAAAGAACAATTGGCTCATTGTGCTATATGCTCTGAATGTATACACACACACACACACACACACACACACACACACACACACACACACACACACACACACACACACACACACACACACACACACACACACACACACACACACACACACACACACACACACACACTGAAATTACATCAAAGACAAGCTAAGTACACTGCAGCAAGTCAGGAATCATTTCATCTCCACAGACACACACAGCTTTGCTTTGCCCCTTGTGGGTTGATTGAAATACGCATTTTAAAAACGGCAACATTAAATAAAAAATTGATAATAAAACATACATATGTACACAAAGTGTGCCTTTATAATATACAAGTGTCTTTGTAAAAGATTAAACTGTAAAAAGCTATTGTATAAAAGATGGCAGTGATCCATTCATTCGTCTTCTGCGTTTCATATAAATATGTCAAATCTCTTTTCTGACAATTTGATTCCTTGGCAGTAGCATTAAACGAAACGGAGGGGAATTCTTTTACATTTGATCCAGACACACAGCTTCAACACATCCAGGTGGCGGACGCAGATACCCCGATACACCCCTGAACAGGGATTTAATGCTTACCGACGCAGCACCGTGGGACCTCAAGGTAACTTCATTCACATCCAGAGCTCCACGACGACACGAAGGCAAACAAACAGCACCGCTCTGTGTTTCAGACACTAGTGGTTTGGTAGCGAACTACACTCCAGGACTCTGTGCGGTGCAGGAGCCTCTCTTTAGACCACAGCGTGAATACAAATTAACAACTCGCAGTAGGACCACCCGATGCTTTGGGAACCAAACAGAAATGCATAGTGGCCGACTGTGGGCGCACACAGGGCTCACCGCTGCCCTCTACAGGTAGTTGGAGGCGACAAAGCCGTGGCTGTGGCTGACTCGGCTCTGGTGGATCATGGCGCGGTCGTACGCCACCTGGACAGACTTGCGGATGCTGGACGTGCGACCCTCCATTATGCGCAGCTTGTCCGCTGTCTCGTCGACACCCAGGGCTGTCACTTTGTCCCGTGGGAGCCACTGCCTGCAGTACCAAAAACACAGATGACCACTTTCACTGCTTTAGACCTGTTTGCACCAACTACAACATATAAAACTACGCTCATTTTATTTAATTCTGATCATTCTGATCCTCCTTGACTGGACATTTCACCCAGCTGAAATGCAGTCTGACCTCATGGTGGATATAAGGCACATTTGAGCGTGTCCGTTTGACCCTCACCATGTCCGCTTGTTGTCAAAGAAGAGCACCAGGTAGAGCCTCTCATTGGTCTCCTCCTGCCTCTGCTCCCCCAGACAGAGGACCTCTTTGGGTGGGACAGGGATGGGCACCCCGTTGTGCAGCATGCCCTCCTCGGGCATCTCTGGGTCGATGATCTGAAACCAACACACAGTCAAGTCTCGCTGGAAATTTAGGTCTGATTCTAGCACCGCACTCTCACACAGCTGGTCTTAGGAAACTCCGTATTTATTAGATCGTGCTGCATTAACATTTAGAAGAATAAGGGACTACCAGAGCAGGATAGGAGGGATATCCCCGACACTTGGCCCACACCAGATCTAGGGACTCCAGCTCCTTCCCAGCCTCAGTCCTTAGGCTGCCGTTGCCTACAAAACAGCAGCAGACGGGGAAATGATTTTATGAATAAGAAGAAATGCTATTTAAATTCATGTGAACTTAGACATTTTTAACAAAACAAACATAAGAAAAAAAGCATACCAGTATAATCAGAGTCTCCATTGACTATCTCCAGAAAGGGAACTTTGGAAAGAGCTGGTTTCCCGAGGCTTCGTTTGGGTGGCGAGCTACTGAAAGACAATATCAGTGTCAATGAACTATCATTACCACAATCAAAGAACCACTGACAACGGATGCACCACGTCTTACATTTCTTTGTGCAGGACTGGACAAGGGATGTACTCTGAGTCGGACCCGCCGTCTTTGTGCTTGTTGAAGCCGTTGGTCAGTCCTGAAAGAAAGTGAGAGAAATCTAAGAACAATCTCAGAAGAAAATGAATAAAGACAAATTGAAGACTGCTCTTTCATCTCTTGAAGGAGAGGGATGACAAGTACAGCGCATTCTAACTATTCCCTATGTGGACACATCCGAATGAAGGTCTTCAGTGCCACAGGTAGTCAGTTCTAAGTAGCTCTGGGTAGAGGATCCTAAACTGATGCAAGTAACTACATAAAGCCTCTCACCACTTTGCAGTGTATGATTTGGTGTCTTCTCCAGCTCACTATCTGAGCACATGTACCGACTGGGGGTACATTGTTCATTGAGGGTGGGGGGTCCGGGGCTTTTCTGTGGGGTCTTCGATGGAGTGGACACAGGTGTTGAGGATGGGGTACTGGCTGTGGAGTTGGCCGCTGTCGGGGCGTTGCTTGAATTGTGGTCCTGCTGCTCCTTTCCATTCAGCAAAGGATTGTCTCTCTCTCTGAACAGCTTAGCTCCATTTTTTGCCTTTTTGAATAATACAGAGGTTCGTCGTCCGACTCCGGTGGTGGGCCGCGGAGGAGTGCTGAGCTCCGGCAGGCCGTTGGCCACCGCCGGTCCTTCGCTGTGCAAAATGGGGGGCACCTGCCGCTCCTGTGGTTTAGTGCAAGTCGTGTTCGCTGTGGCGAGGTCCGAGAGGTCACCGTCCATCTTTAGGCATTTGCAGGGCCAGCTGGGGGACTGGCGCTCCCCTGTGATTGGCCGCAGGGTGGGAGGTTCCAGAGGTGCGTCCCCGCGTCGTGGAGGAGGGGCCGGCCCGGTCGGTTCCAGCGTCGGGGGCGAAGTGGATTTAAGGTCATCTGGAAGAGGAGAAAAATTCACTTCAATTTCACTCAGCGTGCATTTCAAACGGATGTACATTTAGTATGTCGTGTGATGTGGTGGTGTAGTAGTCACACTGGAATATGGTGTCACTTCAGAATGGGTTAGTTTAACCTGCTCAAAGGGAGTTGAGGTATTCTACAGATATGGAGGACCTTATCTAGACCAGTGAATAAATAACTTTCCTCTCACAACTGTACACCAGCAACATGATAACATGGCAGCATTTTAAGACTCAACTGACACAAATCGCAGGTATTGTGCTGCGCACCTCTACGGTAGCAAGAGACTACTTGACTGGACTAGCCTGGAGTCAGAAGTGGGATGACATGGCATGACTGTACGTGGCCAATGGAGAGTGGTGAGTCCATGAGAGTGATGTACAGAAGAGGTGCAGACAGAGTGCACTGGGAGAGAGGAGTTGTGAGGCAGCCATGGCTAACGAGACTCTGTGGGCCCCTACTTACTAGACTGGAGACAGTGGGGTGGTTGGGGTTGGTGCGTGGGGGGGACCCTGGCTCAATTACCTGAGGACAATGTTCCGTTAGCTCATGTTCATAACTGGTCTCATAGAAAATAGAGGCTTTTAAAAGGTTTATGCATTGGCAATTTCATACTGTTGAAATGTCAGCGCTTTTCATCACCCACCTTTGTCCGAAGACGACAGTCCGTTGTCTGCCTTGGCATCTTTGTCGTCGTCATCCTCCTCCTCCTCCTCCTCGTCGTCTTCCTTCAGATGTCCATTGTGAAGGCTGAAGCGGTGGTGTTGGCCCTGCCTGTAGCGGATGTTGTTGATCTCGCGACGAAGCAGGCGGATCCGTCGAGTCCGGGCGCCGCTGCATCGCATGGAGGAGACAAAGTCCATCTTCTCCAACAGCTCCTTCAGCTGTTCCTCCACAGTCATATGAAGCCGGTTGTCTGGATCCAGCACACTGTCAACTGGACACAACAAGAAGGGGTTAGGCTAGTGGCGACGCTGACATGCATGTTCCACGAAAGTACAACAAACATGAGTTTAATGCTGATATTTTTTAATTGAACAGATTAGCTGACGAGCAACAGCCCAAGAGTAAATGCTCAAAAAAAAGGAGCAGAACCTAGTGCTGTTGATTTTTTCCACAAAGGCCAGTCAAATGAATTGATCATGAACCAACTCACAACTGCCAGAGCTTTACTTTCATCACTTCAGTTTGTCATGTACACTGTCCACAGACAGCAACAGAGTTACATCTACATGGTGTTAAACTAGCAACACAATAGTACAGGGGTCACTAATAGGCGGGCCGCGGTCCGGATCCGGACCCAGACAACGTTGTATCCGGACCCTGGACCAAAAAAACGATTTTATTTTGACGGAGCGCTTCAATAGTAACCGGTGCAGCTTTTACGGTACTTGTTCAGCGGTCCAGGAAACACACCGACCAATTACATGCGTTATAAATATTCTCACGTGATGCTACTCAGCCAATCAAATATGTGTATTCTGATCAACTTTCCGACTCGGGTGAGAATCACACACACACACACGGGAGAGACGGACGAGAGACCGTGTGGTCATAAAATGAGTGTTACGTGAGGACAGAGAAGTTATTTCACGTGACGTTCTCTAAAAAGAGGAATGTGGATAGCGAGACCAGAGTCTTTAACCATGAATAGACGGACTTCATTCATTCATTATCCAAACGGCTTATCCTGTTCAGGGGCGCTGGAGCCGATCCCAGCTGACATTGGGCGAAGGCAGGGTACACCCTGGACAGGTCGCCAGTTCATCGCAGGGCACGTATAGAGACAGACAAACATTCACGCTCACATTCACACCTACGGGCAATTTCGAGTCTCCAAATAACCTGAGCTGCATGTCTTTGGACTGTGGGAGGAAGCCAGAGAACCCGGAGGGAACCCACGCTGCAACGGGGAGAACGTGCAAACTCCACACAGAAGGACCACCCGCGATCGAACCCCGGTCCCTCTTGCTGTGAGGTGACAGACGGTCTTGTATCTGTTAATGCTTCCCTTTGTATTCATCTCAAATACAATTTCTCTTTTTAGAAGATGGGGAAAATATAATATTGTGGCTTTTTTGGGTGACAAGACTTCTCACCTGAATGAACAGAATTTAAAGCTGCAGGTCAAGTCAGTTCAGTTAATTCTTCTTAAATTAACTTCTTTATTTTAAGATGCACATTTTTAAAAAAGCTTTCAGTTTTTTAATCCATTCCTTATTTTACTTGAAATGAGAGAAGATCATTTATTTATTATTAGAGTATGTATGTATTATATTTCATCCAGTTCAATTTGAAAACTGACAATAAATATTGTTGAGATATTATTCAGTTGTAGACTACATACAGACATTAATACAACTGTTGGCTACTTCAATATATTGGACTAAATCATAGCGCAAGTGAGAAATTATTGTGATGTTCCGGACCTTTGCTTGAGGAAATTCTTTCTAAATTGACCTCGGTGAATTTGAATTGAATACTCCTGCAATAGTAGATACAAGAGTCAGAGAAACACCTACATTGATGAGAACAAAACAAAACTGAATTTTGTTTTCAACAGTTAGTTCTCAAAAATGATGACCCAGTTAAATATATATAAGCCATCCCTCTCCTGCACACTTGGCAAATCTCATACCTTATTCAAATCCATCACTTCCCAGAAGTAAATGTCAGAACAGCCTGAAATCTCAACCTATGCTAAATAAGGCAACAACCACCCTGTTTACTGGTGACCACACTATTCTGCTGTCAAGCATTGTCACTGACGTTTATGCTATTTACATGAAGAACATTTCGTATTATTATTATACATATTCTCAGTCGGTTTCAGTGAAAAAAACATTTTTGGAGAGGGGGCATTTGGTTCTCATTTAGCACGTAAAGGAAAACTTTACCCACAAAATGACCAGTCATGTTCTTGAAGAAAACTATTTTTCTCCAATGCCTACATAGTGAACGAATAATCAAAAAACGTAAAAAAAAGTTCTGATGAATTGAAATAAATGGGGCTGTTTAACAGCAAAACTATATCAAAACATCCATTTACAAACTCTCACACGACTCGAGCAGAATAATCAAAGTCTTATTTATCCAGTAATATTCTCACTACTTCCCAAATGCAGCTTTGCAAAAACTTTACGACAGTATTTAAAATGAGCATAAACACTCACAACAAACACTTTGTCCGTGCGAGTCCGGACAAATCCCAAATGATTTACAAGGCTTTAGCGAAGATGCATGTGATAAATGAGACTTGCATTAGCAAGAGCTGTGAGAGCATTTGTAAACGGATGTTTTGATATAGTTTTGCTGTTGTTTAATGAATGCTTCAATTATTTTTTTTTATTCTCTGTTCACCGTGGAGGCAGGAAAAACTAAGTTTCCTTCACAAAATCACAGTAACAGGGTGAGGAGTAATTGATATACAAATGGTGATTCCTTTCAAACAAAAAGAGCTGAAATAGTAATCATTTCTATTCAGGCAATCATAACTCACTTTAATTCATGTTCAACAAGCAAAGAATAGCACATATCTATTTCAGTCCCATTGAACCACCTTTGAGTTGCAGTGCATTAATGTATTATCGTTGAAATAGAATCATAACAAAATATTGACAAAAAGTTTCTTGATTGTACTGGATCATTTACCATGCTTCTCAATCATATAGGAGGGATACACACAGATCCCTATCTAGAGTAAAACAGCTGTGCGCGTGTTCACATTTCCTGTCGAGTACCACAGGGTGACTTACCGTCCTCCCAGGTGCAGCTGTAAAAGTCTCGTTTCTGCGGCGACTCGGAGAGATGCATGCCAGTGTTCAGGTCCAGGCCGGTGTTGGTGGCTTGGCGCTGTGCATGGCGCAGCACGGCTCCCCCCAAGTCTCTAAGGCGCAGCGCTAACCGGTGGAAGACTGTGTCCTTGCTGTTGTAGAGGAGGCAGTTGGACACCATCAGGTTGAAGTCGGTGTCCAGGTCAGCCACGGAGCGGTAGGCATGACTCTCCAGCTTAGCGCGCATCGTGGAGAAGTCCATGGGCTGGCTGATGAACTCCAGGTAGTCTGGGACCTGAGGACAAGAAAACATAACTCTAAAAGTTCATGAGGAGACGGGACACATATAGGCAAATAAAATACAAATTAGTAAAAGTGTAAAAAAACTGGACAGATTATAAATTATACATAGAGGTGCTGTTTTGGTTGCTCTGGTTCAGCAAGTAGAAGTCCAATTAATTTCTCCCCACAGAGACTTTGCCAGCTTTGATGGGCATGAACCTCTATCAGTTAAATTATCAATACAAAGGATTACAAGCTATATAAGAAAAGATCTGTTTTTTTGATTAAAAAAGTAAAAAGTATAACAGCAGGCAGGACCTAAAGATTATGCTGTTGGGGAAACATATTTCATGTTTTCTTCATAATTGCAATGATGTGTTCTGAATTTTGCTACACCCCTGATTTGAGCCTCTGACTGGCTTCTTCTCCACAGCAATAACAGCTGAGGCTCATGGGTATTTTAGTATTTAGAGCAGTCGGACAAAACCAGATTTCTCGGAAAATACAGTGAAATAAATAATAACTGGCGATAACAACATCTACCTATAGGGTCTTTACATTTAATGGGAGATTCCCAAGTTTGACTCAAGTAATACTGAGCGTATCATTCAAATAAATTGGAAAATGGGGAAAAAACACTTCCGGCACCAACAGGCCCTCCAGCTTAACTCCATAGAACCAGTTTGCGTACATCTGGTCTCTGGCAACCGGGGTTGGAACAGTGAGTGTCTCACCTCCTTGATGATGACTGGCTCTGTAAAGATCTGGGCTGTGTCCTTCTCCTGTAATTGGTCCAGAGTGGAGCGGAGCAGCACCAACATCGGGGTCAACTGCATCTCCAGAGCTTCCTGGTGAACTTTGACCTGCAGTTGTCAGAGGATATGCATGTGATGTCACCATACGTGGAAGTTGCAGCCATACAAATGTCAAAGGAAAGTTTTTGCAGACTTCCAAGAGGCTAAAGGGAAGAGAAAAGTGTGACCATTCAAACATCTCAGATCTTCAGACTACATTGGTGAACACCTTACAATTTGAAATACCCATAATTTATGTCCTTTGGATCCTCAAAAGTTCAGATTTGAAATACTGCATTCTGTAGAACTGCAAACATTAAATCTATTAATTGTCAACTGTTAAATTAACGACAATGAATATAATCACAGTATTCTGTACCCTTCATAATATCAAAAGGGTAAAGGATGAAGTTAAAAGCATGAAAACGAAACACAGTAAGTCGCCACCTTTTTGAGCATGTGAGATTCCTCCCGTGTACATTACCTGTTCTCGTTTGAGTTTCTCTCTCTTGCGGATGAGCTCCACCAACAGCCTGGCTTTCTCAAGATCATGCCTCAGCTTCTGCCAATATCTCAGAGCTTCTCTTGCAGCAGAAACCTTCTCATCCACCTCAGGCTACAAAGAACACCACATATTTTTGAGAGGTATTGTATTAACACTTTATCGGATGTATCTAAAGGCAATCAATTCATTTTAGAAATTGTGTGGGAGGACAATGGCTAAATAACATCACAAAAAATGTTATCAGAGAACAAAAATAGTCACAGAGAGCCAAGACCATAGAAAGGTTTCCTACCAGGATCTGTTCAGTAATCCTTTGGGTTTGGATGCTAGAGAGCAGACGCCGGACCAGCGGCACACCGCTCCTTGACTGCCGCTTCAGTAACCAGTAATTATGCAGCCTATGCATGAACGGTTTCTTTCTCTGAAAGACGATTCCTTTACAGATGATATTCAGCCTGTACAACAGCGACAGATGCAGGTTGGTCTTAGTGTCAACATAACTAACATTGGTCCAGACATTTCCACGAGAAAACGGTTACTTGTAACTATACACTTACTTAAATTGGTCAAAAATTATTTGGTTCAACAACAGATGCACAGGATTTCATGACATTCAAGACAAAACAAAATCTAACCTGCTTGTGGGTATCTGAGCCACTATTACTTGCGGTGAAGCCGTGTGTTCTGTTGACTCTGAGCCCCTCTTCCCTTTCTTTTTACCCAGCTTGGCACCATCTTCAGACTTCCTGCCTTTTTTCTGTGTTATAGGGCCCTCTGTGTAGGCACTCCGTCCTCTGCTGGCCCTCCCTCTGCTGCCCACCACTCTCCCGTCACTCTCCTCATCTGAGACGGCCTCTTGTCCTGGTGGTGAATGGACCTCACAGAATGCTGTCTTTTTCACAGAGAATGTAGTCCCATTAACGTTTGTCTCTCGCACAGGATCAATCTTCATAAACAGACCTGCACGCTGAGCACATGTGACGTGAAACGCAGTGTAACAGTTGGCCTTGTGGCACTGAATTGATGCGCCACGTCCCTTCTGCTTGCACAGGTAGCAAGTCAGTTTCCAGCGTGCCGGGGGGATGTTACTGACCCCTTCCACTGGTTCCAGAAACACTGTGTTGGCAAAGCAGACCTCAGGGATCCAGATGGCACACACGACATGTGCCCAGAGGCCGTCACTCGTTTGTTTGAAAGCGCCTCCACGGTTCGGACATAGAACACAGTCAACAGGTTTCTGAGGGGACTGAAGGCAGCAGCGGCACAGCCATTGGCCCTCAGGGATGTATGGTACACCATAACACTCCTGGTGGACAGCCAGGTTGCAGGAGTCACAGAAAAGGATGACATTGCTGTTGAGGCACTCATCATCCAGGCACACGCAGCAGAAGGCATCGTCGTCAATAGCACTTTGAGAGGGTGCCCGGCTGCGGGCTTCCCGGTACGCCTCCTCCTCCAGCCGGTCTACCAGCAACTCAAAGTTGTCTGGTGTGACAGCTGAGTAACCCTCTGACGTCCGGCCAGCATTGACCATCTCCAGCCAGGCGGTGTCTTCATCGTCCATGTCATATTCTGCCTCAGCTTCCTGCTCCTCAGCTAACCGCTCAATGTAACGGTAATATCCCGCGGGCAGAGGAGGTGCTTCGACTGGCGTGAAGGTTTCTAACACATGAAACTTAGGTTCAGGGAGGGTCATGTGCTGATGGTGTGATTCGTTAAACTTTTCAGGGGATGGGGGATGAGAATTGAGGCAGCGGTCTTTGGAAGATGGTGGCGACTTGACAGGAGGGCATTTGGAGTCTTTCCTGCGTCCCCGGGGCGTGATGGGTTTGCGGACTGTTTGGGCACTGCTGGTGGGAGGTGATGACTGCTCACTGTTCTCCTTGTTGCTGTTACACTCAATAATGTCCTGAGCCATCATCTCATCTTCAGTAATAACCTCCAAGGGTTCCAGAATAGAAATGCGATGAAGCCTACCATCCAGTTCCACCTCTACCACCTTCTGGGCCTGGGAGTAAGACAGGGTTTCTCTGGTTGGAGATGCTTTGAGACTGTAAGGGGATGGGGATCGCTGCCGGGCCCACCCACGCCCCCCAACCGTCCCACGCCCGCCAACTGTCCCATTGGACTTCCTGACATCAGTTCCATCTCCTGCGGCCACCTGGCCTTTTCGACGTGGCTTCCTCATAAGCCACCAGTCACACTTTACCTCCTGTTGGTATAATAGGAAATAAAATATGAGAAAATGGTGTTGTAGACTGTAAATAATAATAAATATACAAATTTGGTGGTGCTACAGTGAAATGTTATGCTATAATTCCACTCTTGCTGTAGTATTTTGTTGTTATCGTTTGCATCTGTTATCTTGATTGTGTATTAATCTCCTATTCTTATCTAGCTAGATGTACTGGACAATCCTCACTTCTTCTTGGGATCATTATAGATTTACAAGACTAAGCTAAATCTAATGCTTTTGCTGTAACAATGCAATGACATTAAGGTCTGAATAGGCTTAAAATGCTCAGTCAAAGCATCCCTATCTGTGCGTTGCATTTAAATGCAGTGTTATTTGGCAGGACTATAGTAAATATCACCTGTAGTGTTAACATTCCTTCACACACCTCAACTCGCAAAACTATAATTTACTCAGTGTAATTAGGTAAATGCGTACACCAAAGTATTGACAGCTAACTGACACAAAATGAGGGTCACTCTTCACTGTCAATAGACACACGGCCAGAAAAGAAAAATGACTCTCGACTTTATCTCACTGTTGGCAACTAGCTACTATCAGTGCTAGATTCAACCACAGCCGAATAACGACACAAAGGGCACATCCAATCAGCGTTCAGGAAGGCTTGACTGATCCACCCGAGAACCAATCAGCTTTAATATACTAGATCGGTGTCATTATTTCGGGAGCAAAATGTCAGCCATATTTACAGTTTTAAACACAACTAAAAGCTCTTCGGATACAATTTAAATTACATTTCTGTAAATGAATGCTATAGCGGTGCTTTATCTCTTAATCTTGTCAAACGGGATGAAAAAGGCACAGCATTGTGAACAGTGCTCGTATCTTGACATAAAAGTACAGAGAGAAGTAGCATTAGTTAACGTTACAGAGATATCACGAGCTAACCTGCTAACTTTAAAAGATAGGCAGAACTAACTTTAGCTGCCTTGTTGTATTTTAACGTTGACAAGGAGCGGAACAGGTTGCCATCTTCAAAATAAATAGAGTTCTGAGCCACTCTATAATAAAGAAATAGTACGTAGCAAACTTAAGGCATCTTACCTATTATGGCAACTGACTGACACAGGTAGCTCGACAGCCGGCGGTCTGAAGCCGCTTCTACAGTAATGGTTGACTAGCCAGCCGCCTCACTTGCTGTACTCTCGAAGCTAACTGCTACCAGCAAGCTACAGTTTTCTGGCACAGCCGGTATATTTCGCTATTTTATACGGCTTCCGTTTCTTCACAACAAGGCGGTTGGAGGGCAAGTAGTCACACCCAAAGGTTTACTTAGAACACGGGTGATATATTTGCATTAATAATATGAGAAACATCTCATTATCGACTCAATGTTGTGAGAAGGAAAAATACTAGCATCCTTCGGCTAGCAGTTTGGAGTCCTGAGTATTTGCTAAAGCGATACTAGCCCGAGTAAAAACATAGAACTTCCGGATACATGTTTCAAAATAAACTCCTTATTGGGGCACACAGTGTTTCAATGTGTCACAATTAATACGACTCGGAATTAAATCGTATGTTCACCCTCTATCACCATTTCCTGTTGTAACACATTTTCTTGAGATGTTTGATCCATTCCAAACATAGGGCATATCATTTTCAGTGTTCGTTTATTTTCTCCTAGGGTATTCTTCAAGAACTTACTTAAAATAATGGATTGCTTTTGAAGCTTGACTTTCAGTTTTGATTAATCATATAGCTGTGCAAAATTAGTTATCATTCTACTCATATTTATATCATTAAATATTGTTTTATTTTGACGACAAATTAGCTCACTTCCGCTTTCATGGTAGCCTGTGAGCTGACGTTACCTTGAGAGCAGCAGTTTGACACGTTTAGCCCGCCCATTTGACGTCACCACGTCATGACTTTCGCGCGCAAGCGACTCAACAGGGCTAATGATAACAATGTATGGATTTTAGTACAGCTTTATGCATTCTAAATGTGTAATTTTTAATCAAAATCAGCAAACTATAACTCTTAACTACATGTGGAGTGGAAACGGCACACCTGTTCGGCACTAAACATGTGCGCACACATGCATGCTCATGAAAATGACTTATTCTTTCAATTTACACACATGCAGACCCTCGCCTACTCAGAGTGTCAGACCAGTATTCTATTTTATGGTCTAACATGTTTGAAATGAGTGTCATGGTGGGTAGCAAGTGCAAATAGCTGACACAATAAATTAAACAGCATAACCTTACAGCAGCCTCTAAATGTACCAGCCCAGTCAAGTACATATTCAAAGGCTGCTACATTCTGGAAAGATCCACAAGAGTTGGGCATACAATTTGGGGCAAAAAAGAACTTATGATATAGACAGCATATCAGACTTTAAAGTTGTGAAATATGGAACCACAAAGTCATACAAGCAGAGACATGAATAAATCAATCTGTTGGGGTCTTTGTTGGTCAGGGGTTTTCAGGGCATTCATTGGAAAATCCTAAACTTTTCCCCTTGATGATCATTTTAATTTGATAACATAAAGATGACATTTTCACCTCAAGACTGCATTGGTTTTCCTGACAAGAGATTATACTTGACGACCAGTTAGGCCAGTCTTTCTTGGGCAGCAACATGTAATATTTGCTATAAAAACAAAACTTTGTACGCATCTTGTCTTATTATTTAATTGAAAAACCACATTACAGTAAATTCTACAGTAAACTCTGTGACATTTAGTCACAATGCATTTGCAAGACAATATACTGATAGGGAATGTGTAACATGAAGACAAATCCACACATAGGGAACAATTGCACAAATAAAAAGGTGTGTCAGTTTTGATATAATCATTCTTCACTGTCCATGATAACAGAAACAGAGAATCCATGGTTGGACTATACAAGGGCACCATTGGCAATATGCTGGGGGAGGTTGGGGCATCAGTAGTTACAAGATATTGATCAGGTCACGGAGAAATAGTCAGGGTGTTTTTCCTCTTAGAGTCTCGCCGTGGGAACGGCACAAAGCTTCTCACCTCTCTAAAGCATAACCCTGTGGACAAAAGGGGAAAAACATTTGTTTTCTGCTGGTGCTGCATGTCCACAACTCCAATACTAGTTTACACAGAAAGCCATTTAAGGTGTATTACTTTATAACATTAATTACCACATTAACAGAAGCCCTGCAGCAGGATGTTTGTGTAGTTATAAATCATTCTATATGGCCAACATGGTAAACACTTGAACACTCTCATGTAACACAGGAATTGTTTTTAGAATGTCTCTATTCTAAAAAAAAGTTGTAAAATGAGACCAGAACTGGTACTATGAGATAGTTTCTGTGAGATCTGTAAATGACAGGTACACACACACAAGACGTGTATATATACACTACTCAAATCTGAACATTGATTATATCATGGCTCATTGATTTTTGCTTACGCTTCCACTCATCCAGGGTCAATGTGGCGTTGTCATGGCTGTCATCGTACGATGCAGGCTCAGGTAAGTCCTCTGTGTCCCTGAGGCTGTCGAAATATGGGTGCTCCAGAGCTAGCTCGGCTGTGGGTCTCTCATCTCCGTCCAGAACCAGCATCTTCTCCAGCAGGTCGATACCTGCAAAACAGTCAGTGGAACAAAATAAAGCAACAATTTGATCAAACATAAAAACATCAAATTGTACATGTCAATGTTTAAAACACTTTTACTGACATTAGCCATATGGATGGTTGCTGCGAGCGTTTCAGAAGCAGAAGATTGAATTATGTGTAGTCCAAAGTACTATTTGTTTTGTGCCTATTTTGCTGTTTCCAAAAGTTACAAAAGAAAGCTCTGCTATTGCCAGATACATAAAATGTACTATTTTGAGAATTTCTCCTGTTGTTAATCTACTTGAAGCTTTCATGAACAGGGTGCAAAATAAGTCACTACAGCGATAATTCAGAAAAGGAAAGTAGCAAGATGAACATTATAAGCAAGGAAAAATGATTACTTCAACAACAAATGGTTGCTGCTGTGGTGGACCAGTACTGTGGACAGTAGTAAAAGACTGTACTTGTACTAAATGTGTCTGAAGTTTGATAAAAAGGTAAAAATCTAAATCTGTGGACCGGTCGAGCTCAAGAAAAAGGCTGTTGCTTAACTCACCCTTTGCACTGGCTCTGGGGAACAACGTTGAGAAGTCTTTCCTGGGATAGCGAGGAAGGGTCTTGATATAGTTTTTGGCCTGTGTTCAAAGACACAAGAGAAATTAAATTAAGCATCAAAAACAAAATTTTACCAGATATAATGCAAATCCAAGCATCGGCTCATACTGTATCTATTTAATTTTCCTCTCTGCTCATGGACTAGAAATTATTCAAATTACATGCATTTCCTCTGCCTACAGACAGACAGACAGAGCTTACAATAAACTAAATTATATTCTTCAAAATGATCAATTGATTGTGTAAATGACAACACAACTGCTTCAGTCTGAAAATGATACAGGTGTTTCTGTAAAATTCAATGAATCACTCATATTCAAGCATATTCTTCTGCTAAAGTTTAAATATATTCTGTACCAATATCATTCTATGCTCTGCACGTTGCTAAAATGCAATAAATGAAACTGACAGGACCGCTGAGCTTAAGTCTAGGTTGGCGATACATTTTGAGATTGGTGCAAATTTCATAGCATTCCTTATGTGTGTTATTATCGTGTGATACTAATAGACAACATCATTTACAATTCAGTCATTGTTTCTGTTTTTTATATATAAAAGAAAAACATTACTGAATAGGAAAATAACTTTGATAAAATAACTGATAAAATGAATATTTCTATGATCATTTTATTTCCCATCACTCCTTCCTGCTACATGCTGTTGTTGAAGCCCCGACTTTTCCTCTGGTGCCACCCTCAGGACAAAGTATACATTTTTTCTCAAACTACTGGTAAAGCTTAGTGAAAGGAAAACTCTTGGATCCCAGTTCCTGTAGTTTAATGATATACATATATATATATATATATTTATGACATACACACACTGTCCTACCTCTTGGCTATCCAGCTTCTGTGTGAACTCTGCTCCAGGTACTCCAGTCACTTTCATGATCTGAGTCAGCTGGTCCATGTCTGGTAAAGGCACAATCAAGGATTGGGTTTTTTTACTTGGGATGTTCTGGAGGTTCAATAAGCAAGTTCCACTTAGAAGCAGTGGAAAGTAGGGTTTCCATGCAGGTCCATAAAACTGAATAATAAAGGGAACTGAAAGCCACAAGTGACAGCTTTATTTGCTCGTCGATGCTATAAATCATTAAAGTGCCTGGAGTGCAAAAAAGGACATAAAAAGTCAATCTAAAACATGCAGAAAAATTATGTAATATAGTGCAGAAGTAGCTGCATCGGATGCTGCCTGAGGAACCGTGTTTTTGCTGCATGTAATATACTGTAATTGCCTTTTGTGTTCCATTCTGCACCTGATTTATAGTGCCCATCATGGAACTGGCTTGAATGGCATTTATTATTACATTGATTTAATGAAGAGATATTAAAGCTTGATGTGATGCCATTTAGGAATCATTTAGTACATTTATCTACACTAAAACAAGTCCAGTGAACACACAAGGCTGGTGAAAGGATACAATCTCTCCCTTTGAAAAGGGTTTTTCCGTTGATCATTTCTGCCATGATACAGCCCACAGACCAGATGTCCACTAGAATAAAAGAAGGACAAAAAACACGAGTGAGAACCCAGAAAACATGTCAGTGTTTTAACTTAAGCTCAGTACAGTGCAAACCACGCCAGAGCAAAGTTCCTTGTCCTTGGAGCAGAATCTATTGTGCTGTTTATATTGGAGAATACTTGGTGAGTGATACAATCCCACGGAGGGTGTAAACCTGCGCCAGAGTTGCCTCCTGTGCTACAACATATTCTGTAGCTGCTGTTTACAAAATGAAAAAAGCAGCGTCCCCTAAAGAAGCATAAATCCTGGGAAAGCCAGTTTGATTGCAGTGACAGCTCTGTCACTGAGTCTCAGCGCTATCAGGCTGCTGTCAGACCCATCTCTGTCAACTGCGAACAGATTAAAGAAAAAATAAATAAAACAAGATTCAGTCAACATGAAACCAATGAAACTTCAAATGCATTTTACGCACCAACGGCAGGATTATAAAAAACTGCTTACCCATAAAGTACCATACAAGCCACCGCTAAAGAAAGAAACCCCTGTAACTGGAGATGTTTGAACAGCTACAGCACCGACAGGCCAACTCAATACTAAGACAACAGCAAGGACAGAGATAAGAAGTTGTAACAGCAGCGATTGTCTTGCCAGTCTGGGTGTAGTGCATCCAGTTCAGA
Source organism: Melanostigma gelatinosum (assembly GCF_949748355.1). Taxonomy (NCBI): domain Eukaryota; kingdom Metazoa; phylum Chordata; class Actinopteri; order Perciformes; family Zoarcidae; genus Melanostigma; species Melanostigma gelatinosum. Next base: position 8,088,427 of record NC_136641.1, on the reverse strand, counting down.
ATGACCTCAGGCGCCCGGTACCAACGGGTCACCACGTAGCCCGTCATCTCAGCGTCAGTACTGCGAGCCAGCCCGAAGTCCAGGATCTGCATCGGCAGCAAAGAAAAGGAATCACAATCTGGAACATGAACCCCCGTACATGACAGACATCTGTAAAGCTAACTTGTTGTTTGATAAGGTTTTTCATATGCACGTTGAAATGTGTGTGTAAAGAAAAGCATCATCTTATCAAATGTGTTCAAACTGTCATTATTTCCTGACAGTAGTACATGAGATAGACGATCTGTGAAAAAATCAGGTTCCTCTGCCACCTTTTAGTTCTCCTAATGGCATTGGCAAGATTCTGCCACGCCCGAAAGACAACCAATCAGAGCCGAGGAGTCGGCTCTGATTGGCACTGCTTTGTGAGTTCCCATCAAACTGTCAAACTGAGCAGCGCTGATCCAATGAGAGTCAACATTCTGCTACAGCATTGCCTATTTTTGGCCTCAAATGTTTTTAGAAACGTATTTTAGTGTAACTTTTAGCTGTAAAAGGAGATAGTTAGTGACCCGACTGCCATGTTGGAAACAGTCGAGCCAAAACCAAGCAAACTAGACTTATTTGTCTCATGTTCTCTTGTCAGGATATTGTGATAGTTTGTGCAAATACGATAAAAAAAAGTTGTTTTCATGAGAGTTACCAACTGCAGCTTTAATGAACATATAGACTGATATTGACCATATTGGTTCCAATGTTTAAGATCATGCATCAATAGCAATATCTTAAAACATGTTTCTTGACATTAGGATCAGAATCATCTGTCTATTTTTCTAATCTACTATTTGATCACTTTGTAACTGCTGAATCCTATTGTTCATCATTTCAGGTTAGTCATGTTCTCCAGTGTAATGCTTGGAAGTACAAACCTTCAGTTCACAGTCTTGGTTTACAGCCAAGTTTCCAGGCTTAAGATCCTGTAAAAAGAAAATGAGCGGAGAGGAGGACACTTATTGCACATCGTGTTTAACTGCAAATGAACTTGCTTGTACTGCGTAGCATCACAACTGGGAACGGGAGGAGCCTTTAGTGCTCGTAGCTCCTGTGGTTTAAAATGGCTCAATGCCTGAATAGCGTAGGATTTTAAACAGGGATTCAAACGGTGAGACTGATCATAACACTCACTGCAGCATTTCTGCAGAGTCACTCATAAAATACCGTGACATAATGTGTGATAAGTGTGGCACTGATAGTCAGTGTTGACAACACCTTGACTGTGCAGGAAGTACAAGAGCACCAGCAGGCTAACACTGACTGAATCATCTGTATGATCATATTTTCTAAAACACACAGTTTTCTGAGCTCAAACACATGTTCGCAGCTCATCCACAACACACTAATGCCTTTAGTAATAATAAGCATAATCAATAAATATGTTATGATCAAAACATATATATGAAACAATCTTCATAACAGAGTGAACATTAGTGTGTTTCTACTTGTAAATCTACTACTTCCCTGCAAGGAAAACAAGAAAATTAGTACTTTGTCTTCAGACAACACCAAGAATTTAAAAGACCATTTTAGCGTTTGGACGTACAAGTATTAAGAAGCCATTTATATCTGCCACATATGCAAGTGCTGTATTGATCTAACCCTACTTTCCCGAGACAACCCCCCCCCCCCCCACACACACACACACACACACACACACACACACCTACACACACACACACACACACACACACACACACACACACACACACACACACACGCGCACGCACTTGGCACTAGTGAAGTCGGGTGTGGCCGAACATCTCTAGACTTGCAGTCAACCATCAGAGAGTCAACTCATCCTACCTGTTGGGGCAGGGTTCGATCTGACTCAATAACAATGACGAAATAAATCAACATTCCCATGGATATCTTCAGCACAGGAAACGGTGCGTAAATGATAAAGTACAACAGAAATCACTGCACGCATTACACTTTCTTAATAATAGCCTATATCATAGACCGAAACCTTTTCTCAGGATTTGTTTGTAATCCCTAATCTTGAATATCTACATTGACATGTGACCTGTGCTTACCCTGTGGATGATTCCAGCCTTGTGAATGTACTGCAGAAAGGGGGAGACGGAGCAGGCAGCAGACGCTGTTATTGCAGCAACATCCAAAATGCATGATTATGGCATTTATATATGGTATTTTGTGTCTCTTTAATATGCCTGTTTACATGATAGATTTATTAGTTTGCACTGTTTGTTAACCTGATAACTGTTTAGTATAGTTGAATATAGTATAATGTATATCATACTATATATATAGTATACACTATATAGCTTATCATAGTGCATTACTTTGTCTGTTTTCAAATAGTGTTTAGTACCTCTCTATTCTATAATTGTGTATATTTGTGTTATATTGACCAATTTAAGATACAAAAAGGTTGACTCTCCACTGCGTCCTTCATTGTATGTATAAGTGTAAGTGCAGACAATTCTCTGAACTTATTGTAGCATATGTTAAAATACAGTATAAATCTGGCATGACTGTGCTGCATGATAACTTTGGAACGCATTCAGTGAGGTTTTGATGAGTCAGAAAAATGTTTGACGAATCTTCTCGTAATGCTTCACGATAAGATTGTGCGTTTCTGTGAAAGGTCGGCTCACCCTGAGTCCACAGAGCATCTGGTAGATGAGAAACTGGACTTTGTCTTCTGTGAGGTGACCTCGCACCTTCGACAGGTCAGTAAACATGTAAGGCATCACCAGGTAGCTGAGCAAAAGAGAGGGAGAGGGGCAGAGATGGACAGTATGATTCACTATATTTAACAGACCAAACACTACACAAGCTTTATTCAGACCACATCACAAAGAATGCTTCAGAAAAAGCTTTTCCTTTGCTGTGTGCTGGTATTTTCTACACCCTGTTAATGTAGTAATCCAGGCCTTTTTACACTTTGATCAAGGAGCTTAGGACGCTTGTGTGTGTTTACCTAACACTTACGTTCATACAACCTTCAAAATACTCTTCCTCTTTGCAGTATCCTCCTTATTTGCTCTGGCAAAAGTCGAAGTTCAATGTATTCATTTTACCAGCACACTAAACTTCTTGTCTTTTAAATAAATCAATCTAAAAGTATTCTGTCTTTTGCTTCATACATCTCCACATGTCCAAAGCCCATATCTATCACGAAAAGAGGCATTGCCCGTCTCTGCCTGAGGGCTCTGCTAACATGGCGAAGAATACTCACAAGTCCTGGATGTCATCGAGGCTTAAGGCAGATGAAAACACATCGAGAAGTCCTATCACCTGGTTGGAATGAAAAAGAGAGGTGAGGAGCGCAAGTATTTCCAGGATATGCTAATGCTAATGCTATTTAAAGTGCCAATCTCACACTCTAATCACAATCACAACATATCTATTAATCTATCTGCTTTCCCCATGTATTGTTGTCCATGTATACATGTGTTATTTTTTACATTATATTTATATCTTTTTCACGCATAGCGACACGTAACATTACTATTGTTTAGGAGGTTGTGGCAAACCAGGGGAAAAAAGACATGCAGATCCAGCACAGGGGGGCAGATCCCCAAGCTCAGTTTGGGGGAGTTCTGCAGCCACGAGGCACATAGCATTAGACACACCTGCAGACCATCAGGTAATCAGAGCAGGCATGAGCTCGCCCGGCAGACAGGCTGGGGAGTAGACCAGGAGGATCTCCTGTACCACTGGAGACAAGTGGCGCCGAACAGGAGGTAATCAAAAAGACTCATATCTCTCTCTCTCTCTCTCTGCTCGACCCACACAGGACAGTGGAACTGCCTTGCCTTTAGAAAAGGCTGACGACCAGAGGCCAAAGACCCCAAACAGGAGGAATCTTTAGTTAGGATATGACCCCATCCCCTTTACCCCAACCTCTTTATTAAAGGACACTTTTCTTTCATACCAAGTGCCTCTGAGTCGCCTGTTTTATTGTGAATCTTGCCTCCACGTCCCCCGGGTTGTCACAAGGTGTATAAACCAATATACCCCTCACAAACACAAGCACACACTCATGCACTTGAGAACACACACACACACACACACACACACAATCACATTTTCTGTCTTTTTTATTTTTTTATTATATACATCTTGTTGAAGTAGTTTGCCATCAACATTATGTCGTCATATTATTTCATGAATAATCTTGTGTACTCCATAGTATTGTGAAATGTTAACATTATTTAGGTGGAGGCTTCAAATAAGCTCAGTGGGTTTTCTGCCTCTTCTACACTGTATTTAAAAGTGTTGCTAAATGGATCTATCAATCTATTATCTGTAGCTTATCCTGTTCAGGGTCACATGGGGGGCCTTCAGCCAATCCCAGCAGACATTGGGTGAAGGCAGGTTACACCCCGGACAGGTCGACACAGGCTATCACAGGGCTTATGCAAATAAACGTAAAACTTAAAACGAAGGGCTGAAATCTTAAGGATTGCCACTTGAAAGGCCAAAAAAACAACTAACACAAGTCAAACAGATTGTTTTAAAGGAAAAAAGAGCAGTGTCAGGTTTAAACTTCTCACGTTTTCATGCTTCATGTGTTTGAGCAGTCGGAGCTCTCTGTAGGCCCTCTTAGCGAAGATCTCTGACTGGAAGGGCCTGTGGAGCTTCTTGATGGCCACTTTTTCTTTAGTCTTCTCATTTATTGCTGAGCTGTGAGGAATAATGGAAAAACAAGTCATTAGCTTTGCACTCTGAGTCTGCGTGCGGCCTTCTAGCATCACTATGATTTCCCTCTTTTGAAGTCAGAGGAGCAGCGAGAAAGTGACAGGACGGTCTATTTTGAGGTTTCACTCTCGCAAAGAAGGCAAATTAATTCCTGTAACGGCAGAGACGTTCTGAGATGGTGGTCTGGATTCTCGAACAGAGTGGGGGGTCTGTGGTTTATTGAGCATGAATATGTAAATGTTTGGCAACTGGTGATGTGCACAGTATGTCTGCAGTGATCTGCAGGGCATCAAATCGTAGGAGGACAGGCTTGTTAGGCTATTTGGAGCCACATCCACCAACACACAACACTTGTGCATAGTGCTGTGGACAACGCTGACGCACTGATGTAGGATATTAATGTTAAATTAACACGCAGCAGCTGATCCATGCCAGACAAGTATCCGACGTAAATACAGTACATCTTCCACGTACAGCAGTTATGAAACGGCTATATTTCTGTTGAATAATTTGTTCTTTTCCCGTGTTTGCAATTGCCACAAGACAATTTATGAGAGACGTGCAATTTGGCAAAATTACAGATAATGGTGGTGACTTGATCCAAGTTCATCAGATGGTGCTTCTTTTAAAGTTCAGACATTTTAAGCTTTCACAGACCATCACACCCACACTGCTGCTTAAAACCCTGGTAACAGTAACTGGCACAATATCTGCAGCTTTGACAACCAAAGTCCACTATGATGGTGGAAGTGCAGGCTTCGAACAAACGAGTTGAACTATAATGTAGGGAGATTACATTTCTGGACATTTTTGAGTTTGAATGGCGGCTGGTCAAAAATGTCTCAGGTCAGTGGCGGCTGCTGGGGGAATTTGGACTCATTCATAACCGGTATTTATTTTAAAGAATTCTAGCAACGGCCCAGAGTGTAGATTATGAATCCAATTGTCTTTTTATAATCTTGTATGGAACTTGACAGCAGCCTTGTGTCTATCGCTATAGATCACTAATAAATCACAAATATAGTGTATCACCAAACTGCAGCATTAGTTGACATGAACACTAAACACTGGATAAATAATATGGTACCTGTCAATCAATAAGGTTAAGTGATGCTGGGTATTGGAAACATCTGCTTTTCCCTAATGGCTTGACGCCTAACCTGTATTCATGTGCAACCCTGATATTTAATTTAATTTCTGTGCTATGTATTTACTACATGTAAATAAACAACACAAAATGTATATATACGTACACATGGATGTGCATAGGTGTTAGGCAACATGCGTGTCATCCGTTTCTGCGGCTCCCGCAGTGTATTCCTGTACCTTGTATGTAACTGCATGAAGAAATGAAAGTGGAAAGTGGCCATCTTTAATATTAACGTCCTAAAATTGCAACTATTATTGAACAGACAAATGCACATACGTTTGAATGCTACGTGTCACGCGCAATGTAGTCGCTGCGCTGTTAACACGCGCAGCTAGGATGCGCTACAAAGTGTCAGGCGTTATAACGTTATAACGAAACAAGCGCTGTCGTGTTGACAGTGTCGTTGTAACGTTACACTACACGATATTTACCACCCGGGTCCAACACAGGCTGCATGCAGCCAGTGAGGCTAACGCACATGAATGCTGGGCTCGGACTAAAACAGTTCTCGTGCACAGTCCAGTCCCAACTACGACACACACTTCATACGGAGTAAGGTAAACGACACTCACCACACCGAGCCGTACGCCCCGGTACCGATTTGTTTAAGTCGTGTGTATTTCTCCGGGACCTCCCACACCGTGTTGTTGATTTCCTCGCGGTAGAAATGTGTCCGAGCCTCCATAATGAAGAGGAGACGGCGAAGCTTGGAAAAAAAAGTTCTCCTCCCTCCACTTGTAAATCTGTCACTTGTTCAGAAGGTAAAGCTAAACCCTGCTCAAAGCACAAGACAAGACAACTTACCCTACAGCTTATTTCCGCCAGAGGTTTTCAAAATAATGTCCATTACGCGTTAGCCGCGTGGGAGTAACCCGAGTACTGTTGGACACAAACGGCTGACTAACATGCTGCGACAAAACCCACGAAAATCAAGTGATATGCATCCTGTAGAAACGGAGTGTACTCATCTCTTATAAGTAGGTATGATTATATTTGATTTTTTTTTGTCAGTTCTTGCCTTCATTGATGTGAATTAATCATCAATACATGCTATACAAATGGCGTTTAAAGGAAAACGATCGAGGCAAATGTATTGTGGAAACACGGCATTTATTGTATGATATTGTTTGTCTTTCTTGTTTAAAAATAATTCTCATTCGATTTTTCCATTGAAAATTGAACTTCCTGTCAAAACTTGACAGATTATGGTTGCCTTGATTCGGCAACACGGCACAAGTCTGTCAGTACACTACACTCACTGCATTACAGTAGACAGCAGCCTGGAGGACTAACATGTAGCCTCATGTTGTCTTCCCTTTGCGCAAAAACACATTTTCCCATTTGTGAAAATCAGACGGCTTGCTTGCTGAAACATGACTCGATTCGCTCCCACCCACACACAGTAGGTGTTACTTGTCATGAATAATTACTGCACATTGGCAGAAGTTTATGAATCATGGCAGCTTACAGCAGGACATTCACACTTACTGACATGGATCAAGACATGAATGATCCATAGTTATGAACAATTGTTTTTCAATAACCCCTCACATAATTATACTGTTTTTACTGCAGTGATATGAATGCACTTAGTTTTTTTTAAAGGATGTTTTTCCTCTAACATTTGTTTACAATAGCTGTTCCCCCTGAAAGCCTGAAAAGCCAGAAAATCATCACTGAAATCTACACACGTCATCAAGATACATAACCTGGAGCTGCTCCGTTGGCAGTCAAAACAGAACTGACCTGTGAATTTAATGTCGGCATGTTTTTTTCATCTTAATGGTATCCAGGTTCTGTCCTAACAGTTCTCAGTAATCAGAACTTCTCACGAATTTCAACATAATTTCAGTTTGTTTGTATTTGTTGTTGCTATTATGTAAAGTTCTCCATAAACTTAATGTTATTTGGACTAAACCTCATTTGTGTAGGTGTTCTTAAACTTCCAAATCTTTGATTGTTTTTTTAATATATATATACATGTATAAACTGTGATTACTAATTAGAAGTCTCCAGAATACACATATTTGGAATATGAAATATTTCATGTCCATTTAGAAGCAACGGGTTCTATGAATAGGAGGAAGTTGTGAGCTGAATTTGTATTTCCTGCGTTTTAGAATCTTGTCAGTTCCATGTTTTCAGTTAGGTTGATAATTCATGTAAGAAGAACACAAAAGTGCAAAGATGGGGCATATAAAATGATTTAAGATTCTTGCAGCCAAAAAAAAGATCTAAAATGTATAATATTCAGTGGCATTCATCTATAATGTGTATAATTTGAGTCAACGCAGCTCTCATATTTTGGGGGCAGCCTTTAAAGTAGAAAGGGATGAGGTGACTGTTTTAAAGTGTGCAATATGTAAGATTTTTACTGCAGGATGGCACAAAATGACCATACTATATCTGCGGGGGTTGAAAGGATTATGGATCAATACCAATGACTCAGCCATTACTTGGCCAGCTGCTGAACTCTCTGGCTTTTAAAGCCCTCTTTCCATCGTGTACTCTGTTTTGGAGAGAAAACATCCTACTTACTGGTGTTTAAAGACCTAATCTAAACCGGCCTCTGTTTAGTCAAGTCATTAGCAAAGTAAACTAAAAGGAGGTTGAAAATGTAGCATCCATGTGACTAAAACAGTTTCCCCCCCCCTTCCCTCATTTCTCGCATAGATATGCCCGAAGGTTGACCGCATATGCGCTCACCATTTTAGCAGCACTCACACAAAAGCGCGTGCGTCAGTAAAAGTCATGGTAACAGAGCGGTGACGCTCGGCCGAGGAGCTCTGCAGAACTTTTCCACATTCACACTTTGCTCTTGGACTTGACCCAAGTTGATCCTCTGCCAAACCCAAACCCCTGACAGCGAAACTCTCGGAGATCAGAAGCCTGGGAAAGCATCAGGAGAACGAACGTTGTTGAAGAACTAAAGCCAGTGGTGCCCCCAGGATTAGGGGTGGCCAGATGGGGCCACAGAAAATCTTGTTGTGGCACACCAAAACCAAAAGCCATAACTGAATTTCAGGAATTTGATCACGTTGTTGTATTAGATAGGATAGTAGATAACTATGCCAATATGAAAGTGAAGGAATCACATACTGTACTTTGGTATTTTACAGTTAATGAAACCAATTATCTGCATCATAACACATCAGGGCGGCCCTGGCCCCCCTTGTATCATGTAGTTGTAAGCAGATATAAGGACATTTTTTAAGTGTTTAATTATGTACAATATTTGACAACAGTTATAACTTTACCCACAGCATGAAGACATATATTACACAAACATTATTTACTCTATTTTGTTACACTTCCGTAACCCACAGATAACCCACTGATAACAAATAGGCTCTTTTGTAATCTTGAGGTCTGGCAATGCCCAAGCCAGGCCTATGTCTTCTATATCAAGAGGCTGGACTTTCTCTCTGTAACCTTTCGGCCTTTCCAACTTGCAGGGCTGGCGATGCCCTGTATATTATGATGTGATACAACCATAAAACCATAAACCATATTGAACCATCTGCTTCCTGTGGCGGTAGATTTGGTAAACTCCTCACGCACACAGAAGAAGCTGTCATCACTCGCCCACCTCTATAAAATGAACACCGTCAAAAAAGAGACTGTTGACTGTTAAGGATGAACGAGAAATAAAATGAATCGGAAAAAGGTTTAACTCGGGTTTGGAAAAAGACCTTGAAGCCTTACATCGAGCAGAAAATGTTTGATGTAAACAATAAAATGCATTCACGAAAAAAAGTATTTAAATATTTCCTCATTTTATTTAACAGCATTCTAATTTTTCAAATATAATTTGCCAACATCTGTCACTGCATGACATCTTAAATTCTGAGGTTTTAGTATGTTTTCATTTTACTCTTAATTACTTTTACTTGAGGCATTAACTTTTTACAGTGCTATTTGGAATATTATTATTATATAGTATACACAAAACATTGATGTCAAGCTAATACAGTTATACGGCTCACCAACTTATATGTATAAATACAGTATTTTGCCTATACCCTCTGTTTTTCCACCCCCCTTGTTTTCACTCTTCAGTACTGAGACTTTTCTAACGGCCGTCCTGAGACCTTTCCCTGTCTCTCCCCTGGCTGTTGGTGCCTTCTTCAAAATCCAGACATGTTGGATCTGGATCTTCATCCTCCAGGATATTCAGCTTTTCCTCTTGTCTCTTCTCCCTTCTGTGTGAATTGTGTCCTTGACATTTTGTGGAATATAGATAACAATTTGTGCCATTTGTCAAGGATATCGGCTCTGTATGCAATATGTCACCGGTTGCTTCAACTCCTCTAGAAACAACTCTATTCTGTAGCTTTCCATGGTGCCAGCCAGATCACAAAAGCATTACGTGTGAAAACATTCAGTATGTTGTAAAATACAAGAAGTGGGGCCATAAGGTCTTTCTCAGAAAGCTGTAGAATGATAGCAGCTTGGCTAAATTACACCTCTCTCTCTCTGTACCTTTATGATTTAGTATAACTGGCTCACAGCGCTCTCAGAGAAAAAGGCAGGGGATTGACGAAATTTTGTACCAAATTTCAAGGTACAGCATTTAAGAAATTTCAGTCCAGACTAAAGTGGTTGATAGACAGAAAAACACCAGCAATGCTACTAACTGGTAACTGTACATCCATCCATCTATCTATCTATTTTCTAGACCGTCTATTCTATGCAGGGTCACAGGAACTGGAGCTTCTGACACACACAACGTCAAGGGGACCGGGCGCAAATATAAGGTGACAGGGCAAATACACACAGACATATCTTTAGACTTTACAGTAGGCCTTGCAGACTCAAGCAGATCTCAGGTCCGAACCCAAGACATTTTTGCTGTAACTGAGCCATAGTGCAGTACAGTACAGCTACAGTAATTTAAAAATCAATCAACCTCAGAGGCTTTTCAGTTCATAAAACACATTAAAGCAGACAAGTGTAACCTTCTTGCTTGAGGTGGGCTCCCTCCTGTTGAGTAACATTTAAAAAAAATAATCCACGAATGGCTGCAGCCAATGATCTTCAAAGGACAATTTAGCACCTGGCACAGGCTAGAATGTATACTCCAACTGTAAAAGGAACCAAAGGAGTTAAACGTTTCCTTCATCTTGTCATTCACCTTGACCAAAAGCAAAAAAAAAGCTTAAAGTATATATTGTGTCCCTATGATCTCCTCTGGAGGATTTATGCATTTGATTCATTGAATCCACTCTACCGCTGACCATTGATGCACATTCCGGGGCGTGTCGGCATACTTCATTGTTCTATGTAATGACTTTACATGCTACCTGCGGGCTAATACATCCAAAATAGAGAAATGTAATTTGACAGACATCTGCGGTCTGTCGGTTGTTGCCAATATTGATCATAAATCCATTTGCTCTTTGCCAGTTATTTGCATTTTGTCAATCTTCCTGGGTCATTTCCGAAAATAGTTTTCATCAACTGCATGCTTGAAGAGAGCCTCCGTCCCTCTGTCTCGGTAAATGTCAGCGAAATGCCAAATTTCTGAAATATTTTTGGAGTCTTTGAGATACTTCCAGTGAGCGAATTACATCCGCGTCTGGCAGGAAAGTTATGGCAGATGTGTCAGTTAGAAGTCGTCTACAGAGCAAAGAAATATCCCAGCATTTTGTCACATAAGAGTTGTTTAAATGGAGACAATATACTTTCCTATAGTTCAGCCTATAATTCAATGACACACGTGCCATGTCTGAGCAAAATGGATTTAGTTAAATGAGGACATGCTAATGATCATCCAGACAGTGATTGAAGTAAACAGTTTACATTACATTACATGTATGTTATGTTTGAACAGTGAAATGATGATCCCATTTTCAGAAACACAGCATCACGTATTCTTAAAGCCTGCCAAATATGCCGCATTGAGCTATATAAGCCTGTTTTCAAATGGTACTTTTACTTGATGTACCAGATTGTCAGTATCCGCCCCTGATCCCACTACACACAGCTCTCACTCCAGCTCAAGCTCAATAATCACAACTTTGAGAATAAAAGCTATAGATGTGGAAATGTGAAAAGACGTCACACCCAGGTTGCAGCTTTGAGGTTGCGTCTCAATATTGTCCTGAAATAGATCTAAATAGTCCACAAGATGGAGCTAAAGTCTAGCAGAGGGCCACAGGATGAGCTGAATGGCGCATTCGGGCCATTTTCATCATATCAGTGACCAAATGTAACTTTTGTTGTATGTCATTTTTGTGTACTGTTTAAATCTGTGAACTGCTTAGAAAATAAAATATATTTGGGCTTTTCATTTAGCAGTCTGGATTTATGGGAATCCATAAATCCATGTTTTCCCTGGAATTTTAATTTTGATGAAAGAGCTGCTCTCCCTGCTAATGCTGACGACGAAGTTCATTTGTTTATTCATGATGAATCCCAGATGTTGAATGCATCACTGCCTAAGTGCTGGAGGTTTATTCTTAGAAAAGATCTTCCAACAATCAAGAACAGCAAAAGCTTTCATAGTTTGAATCCTGACTCTGCTTCCATAATTGTCAGCTGCAACAAAAAGACTGAATGGGATTGATGACACATTTATTCATGTGAACTTGTCACAGAGTATTATTTCAAAAGTAAAAGCCTCTGAGCGGAACATTGCATCAGCTTCCTTCACACTATGGATAGACTATAAAATAACATGGCACGTCCTCTATTCTTGCTTGTGATGCAGATACACTGGCATGACTGGAGGCGTGTCCGTGACTCAAGACAAAGTCAGACACACGCGTACCTATACGTGTGTGTGTGTGTGTCGTGCAGAAACACACTCACTGAGCCTGTGTGTCGGTTCTTTCTCCCATCATTCGGGCTTCAACCCATCTGCCACAATCCTCTCAAGCTAAATCTGAGTTGACATTTTCCAACACTGAATCAGCAGAGAAAGTAGGCTCGCGCGTAGACGAGTACTGCTTGAGAGAAGAAGTAAAAGAGAGAGAGAGTAGAGGGGGGAGCAGCTTGTTTCACAAAACGCAACGGGTTGAGGAAGACATCCATTTGCCCCCCGTGCCACCGGAGCACGCGATGGCATGAACCTAATGAGTCTTTACATGGTAATTAAGGGTTCCCCGCAGAATGGTACTCTCTGTCGTCCTGTACCGAAGGAGAATTAATGATTGGTATCAATCAATGATGTTATCTGTGGGTGTTACTTGGTTAAGAAGGGAGACGGGCAGACAGTGGCATTTAGCTGTGATTAATGAAGTGACCTTCCCTACAGCTTTGGCTGCGATCTAGAAAAATCTATTCCATTTCAAAGTGACCTCCGCAGGGGGATGGCGGGTTGGAACACCCATACACTCTGCATCCAAATGCAACAAAAAAAAACACACATAATCACCAAGGACCCTGCAACAAAAAGACCTGGCAGTGACTGGGCATGCGAAACCTCTGAGGAAGTCACATCCGAGGTTCATCAGCTGCTTTCCAGTCAGTCCTTGACTGAAGATTGTCATCAGTGTAGCTACGCTTTGTGAGCTGATATTATTCCTCAAAGCATGAGCACGCCATCCACTGGCATGCAAATGTGACGGTGGAAGAAGTGGTGATGATAATGATATTAATGGCTGCCCAAAGACTTCTAAGACATTTCCATATTTTGTCCCATGGGCCTCAGTTGGTAGAGCATGGCATTAACATTTTTTTTATATTGGTATATTCATTCTTCACACGGGTCAACGGGGGATTCGTGTTTTCCACATGGAAAGGTTCGCAAAGCAGAACTTGTTTGCAAAAGAACATGTACAGGGCAGTTAAATGACTTCAGACGCTACTTATAGATAAAGACACTGTAAATAAAGACACATGGAATAATTTCGAACATGCAACATGTTCAGTATTTTTAATATTGTGGAAAATAAATAGCAATTTAATTTTAGTACATTTTTGACATCACATGTCTCAGATACACATGTAGATGATATAAATAACATACACGTTGGATGCTTTTCCTTTTTCCAACAGACACAAAGCAAGATTAACATTCACTTTGTGTTTCTGGCCACCTGATGAATGAACAATATCTATTTTCCTTTTAGCTCTGCTTTTGGTCTCCACCAACTCCTGAGGAAAATATTTGGCTCTTAAGTAACTAAATCCTCCACTATGTTGAGCAGCTAACTGCTAGCTATGCCGCTTCCTGTTTAGAGCTGGCAATGTAGCATATAGTGGTTTTATCAGAGCTTTTTTGTGCTGAAAACAGTCGTGGAATGGAAATCACTTTTAATTCTCTGTGAGTTCATCACTATAAGTGACCCGTTTCATATCACACGCTGACATCTGATCCATTGTTAATGTGTAAAGGATTGATTAGTGCAGCTTTAAGTCTTTCAGATGATTTAAGACATTTTAATTGGTGCTATTCAGTTTAGCCGTGGCCATGCAGACAGCCGTCATGGAGGATCAATCGTCACATCTATGGTGATCAGGACTCGGATCATGAGCGTTTCGCATTCCCAAATGTGTCCATTCCATTCAGACGGCCATCTGGCTCTCCTTCCGTCTGACCCAGCGTCAAGTCAGCTCAGAAAAGGAAAACACATTAGTTATAATAACTCTCCAAGAATTGCAGATGCTGCATTCGTGTTTGTCACAGAATAACATTTGATAACAGATGGGTAACACACCCACATGCACACAAACAATGGCGGCAATAGCGAACACACTAGTGCTCGTCTAAACAGCGATTATCATCGTGTACGAGGCTGGTGCGCTGCCCAGACGATGACAGCTCCTCATACAGCAAGTCCCAGCGGTGCCACTATAGCGAGCCTCGGAGGCATGCATGCCATTGTGCCATGTTTCATCTCACCCACTCATTAATGTTGCTCGTTGGCCAACACATGACAAACCTCAGCTTTACCACTGTTTGTGTGCTGGCCGCTTGGGTAGCAAAGCAGGCCAATTCTGATAGTATACATGGCATGTAATTGCTGCATTGGAGCGTACGGCAATAACGGGATATAGGAGGCTGTTAATGGGGTGACCCTCAACGTAATGACCCAACGCAGGCCTTATAACGTATTCAGGACATTGACTTTTCATTCATGAGTGCAAGACTGAGGAAAAGGGAGATAATAATGAGCGTTAGCCCGGGTAGTGTATTCATTTGTGAGAATGACGGAACAAATAGTGTCAGAGGTTAGAAAGCCATGTGAGTGAGAGGATATAATAAGACAGTTGTTCATGTCTGCAGAATGTGTCCCCGTCTATATATTCAAAGTGGCTTAAGTGGCAATTTTATTGCAGCAACAGTGGTGTTATTAGACTACTAAAGAGAAAAGAGGAGCTAGTGCTGGTCAATAACATTTTACAATCAACCCTAAATTGCACCGGTAGCCAATGAAGTGAAGCTAAAATGGAGTATGAGATTGTCTTCTTCACTAAACTCCCATCAGTGAAGCAGCTGCAGAATTTTGGGCAAACTGCAATCTGGTTATAATCTGCTGGGTTCGACAGCTTTCCTTAATGAAGGAGAAGCATGGGTTGCAGTTTTAGCGGTGAGTCAAAGACAGAAAATCTCTAGTGTTGTAAAGTTAGAGAAAAAAACCAGCACAATGATCTTAATGTGGTTTTTTTCTGAACTGAGATAAGACTTGAACATAATGCTGGCTTTGTTCAGACAGTAGGCATCATGGGCTAAATGTGCATATGAAATACCAGCCAGTACGAGAAGGATAACTCTATTATCTTAAAGTATAATTACAGTATATGCAGCTTTGGTCTATTTATAATTTTGTTATGATAACTTTGCACTCATCAAAGTCACAACACAGAGATGTTATAACCTACGATGGGAAACATGTATTCAGATGATCAGACAACAGTGTAGCAATTTCAATTTCAAATCTAAACCACTCTATTTGGAGTTAAAACTTAAAGTGAAACAGATTATTACTAATAATATTTTCTTTTCCAAATGAAGCTCTATTGTGAGTTCAGTCAGGAAGACTATACTCTTGTATGCTTAGGCTTGTAGTTTATTTCTCAAACATCTGCCAATCACTCCTCACGCATGCCTACTCATTATTTCCTTGCTGTCATTGTTCGGGGCTGTCAATCATGATATCAGCTGTTTAGATCAGCTGGTCTCTTCTATCCAATGGCACAACAAAATAATGACATCGTTAGCCTATCATCTTGCTGCTGTCTCTTTTAAATATGATTGTCTCTCTACCTTCAGTACGTTCTTGATGCCACTACGTGCCCCCTTAACCTCCCCATTTTCGCCCGGTTTTCACAGATCCATCATCTTCATCAACTCATCATTCTATCAGCCTCATCATCTTCATCAACTCATCATTCTATCAGCCTCATCAGCCACCACCACCAGTGTCTGGACTCCAAGGGGGGATTTATCTCGCTGCTGCTCAGGGCAGATGCCCCTCGATTACAAATCTCCCTGCAGAGTCAAAGACAAAGACTCTGTCAAGACTTTATCATCACATATCATCTGTTGATAACAAACAATTATCTTTTCTTCATCTGACTTGTCTCTCCTGATTTCAATATGTTTGGTTGTCCTGGAGATTTATTCCAAATCTTACTCCCATGTTCCCATATATCTTGAGTGTGTACAATCTTACGGTTACCAAGAGAACTAACGGCAAAAATTACAAATTAACCAAGTGGTAATAAACCGCAATCATCCTCTAATTCATTTTCCCAATACAACCTTCTTGTCGGTTTGTGCATGCTAACTGGAGTTGCCTTTCCTTTCCAACATGTGCTCGTAACAAGCAGAACTTCCTGCTGTCAATGTCAATAATCCAGCGTCTCTAAAATAATTTCCGTTCCTTTACATTCTCGCTTTGTCTACCTGCCCCAACACACACATTTTGAGTGTAATTAATTTGCTAAAAAAGACAAAACGCACAATAGTTAAAGAACAATTTGACTGATTGCGTTATCATTTCTTCTTGAAAGTTTCTATAGATATTGCAATCATACCTTTATCGTGAATTATTTTGGCCACGATAATAGTGTAGTGAAAATCTGATATCGTGACAGCGCTACTTCACACTTATTGAAGAATAAGGTATATATAGACAAAGACCCAGAATGGACCTAAAGGGAACCTTTAAAAAATCAATTCATATAAAGCTGCTCTACCGCTGAAGAGCTGTTATTTATTCAGTTATAACAGTAAAAGTATACTGGCTTCCAGACTGTCCAAATGTGTGTTTTCATTTGTTTCATGAGCCTTGTCCTGGCACATAAGAGACTGTGTAAAAATGTTGTTTCAATCTCATTAAAAAATGAATGCCGAATGGTAGTTATGAGATTGTAACAGATGTGCGGCTGTGAACATATTTAATCTCCTCACAAACAAAACGCTCATTATTTTTGAAAAGTGCATCTGGGAAACAGCTGTATGTTTGTGTATACGGCTGAACTTTGCATCATTCCCCATGTGTTCTTGCGATGGTCCCATGTGTGGCATCCTATGTTTATGTTCAGTATTGTACACACTACATGGCACATTGCAGGATAATCCCATATACACGGGCCATTGTTTTCACTTCAACTGATTTTACAAGAGTTGCTACACAGTCCATCTTTTCTAATAGTCACTGGGTGAAAAATATTCCATAAAGGATGCAACATGCAAAATCTTGCATGACCAAATCTTTGACCAAATCCTATCCAAATAAAATAAAAAAAATATATAATTCGTGGAAGATTTAGTTAGAAAGGTTTGCAGATACGTCTTTCTCACAGTGACTGGCAGGGTTGTACCAAATATCCAGTGGTGTATAAAGTAGCCAAAAGCCATACTAGAGTAAAAGTAAATATACCTTACTGGAAAATGACTCCAGTAAAAGTCACCTATTAGAATACTACTTGAGTAAAAGTCTTAAAGTATCTGATATTTATTGTACTTAAGTATCAAAAGTAATTTTCTGATATTAAATGTACTTAAGTATTGAAAGTAAAAGTACAAGTAAATGCTGTTCATAAAAAAAGCAAAGGGTCAGAATTTTGAGAATTATGAAGTTTATTCTTTTAAGCGCTGTGGCACCATGACCAAGGACATGGAGCTGTGTTGAACATAATTGGGTTGCTGTGATCCATTCAGGAGCAACGATGTTCAACATAATACTGTACATAAGTATACTTTTGCATCTACAATGAACTTATCATCATAATTCTCCGAAAAGCAATATGACACTATGAAGGAGTTGTAACAGTGCGTTTATAAGCATGCTCATTAGACTAGAGGATGTAGAGGACCAATGCATAATATTATGTTCAGCAAAACATATCCACTTGATGCATCAGGTCAGTGTTGTGAGAAAGGACACCTGCCTTGTAAACTCCTATGGGCCTGATTTGAACACAATAGGCAAAGGTTTTGCTCAAGCTGAATCTGCAATTGGAATCTACCATCATAACTCCATCTGATCATCCACAAAATGACTCAAATATCAAACATGATCAATACTAAAGCAGCACCGAAAGTAACAACCCAGTCATTACTTGAAACTGAAAAATGTCCTGTTCATCTTCAAAAGACAATTCTATTAGAATGTAATGAAGTCACATTCTAATACAATGTAACTTCTTTACATTCAAATACAATGTAACTTCTTTACATTCTAATATAATGTAACTTCTTTACATTCTATTAGAATGTAACTTACATTCTAATAGAATGTAAAGAAGTTACATTGTATTCGAATGTAACTTCTTTACATTCTATTGGAATGTAAAGAAGAATGTTCTTGCATAGTTTTAATGATATTTTTTCACTTCACTGAAAGCAAACAATGACCACTTATAACTTGTAACTTATAATCACATTACAAGGCATTATAACATGATGATGATGATGCATTTGTAAAAGATGATAATGTATTACAACTGTGGGAATTATAGAACACTATGTTCATTTGCAAAAAATATGTCAGCAAGTGACCAGCAATTATGAAGTATTATGATACTTGACCTTATACATCTTTATAAAATGCCTTAAGTGTTATGCCTATTGTTATAAATCATAATGAATATTTATGAGTGATAATAACTATAATAAATACAGTGCTATAAGGAGATTATAATGTATTATAAGTATGATTATGGTGCATTATAAACATGGGCATCAGTTATTTGTTACCAGATATTTTTTTTTAATTATCAAGCATCTGTCCTAAGTTGCTATGAGCAACAGTGGCTGTGGTGGTTTTGAAATAGGAAAAGAAATAACTGGTGCATAGGTGACTGCGTATGATTGAGGCCATTATGCACATTGTGAACAGAGATGAAATGTGGGCTATGGCTATTTAGAGCCTGAGCAACCGCATGCGTCCCTGAGATGTGCTGTTGTGTTGTCGGAGAGCTCTGCATGTCGACTCTGTCAAATCCTCTGGGGAAGGAGTTCACGATTACAGCGAGCAACATACCTTGAATTCATTTTTTGTCATTATTAATTCCTTGAAAATGATTAATTCAATGATTAATGTATGGCTTATTATAGACGACATGGCTATGACAAATATTGAAAGCCTGTATGTGAGCCATGTTCACCATTAAAGGTTAATGTGGTCTGTTAACATTACTGACAGTTATTCTGGGTAATGTGGGAGAAGCAGAGGAGTGAGTAGACAAAGCATGTAAAGATATGAAACAAAGAGAATAACCACAATGAGCCAAAAAAAACGACTCAAAGCACATTTTAAAACTCCCAGATTGATGATACACATAACTACATAAGACAATGCGAGGGTGTAAATTTTCTTGAGTTTTCCATCCTATTCGTCTGTATCTGCATGACGATAGTGCCCATTCACTCATATGCTTGTTGATTGAGTTTACAAACAATAAAGAGTGTCGGCTTTTTCTTTCCCAAATTGAAAGTTGATTAAGAGAAACCAACTTGTAACATCTTTCTACCCCAAACACTTAATTTGTCATCTCAATAAGTGGTGTTGCAAATACATTGAAAACATTTTGTGTGTGTGTGACAAACATATAAGTAAGAGGCATAATTCACCATCCAAGTTTCATCCAAATCACTGGCATTCCACATAAAATATTGTGTGGTTCCTGTAATTACTGTCGAAACTGTAAGTGGTGAGTGGGCAGCCTGTGTGTTAGGGAGCATATGTCACAGTGTGTTAGCGTCCATGCCAAAAACGTGTTACTTACGCCTGTCATAGCCGCCCTGGCTGCCTGTCAGAGCAGACGTGAGGTGACAGTGATGCGTCTTGTCTGTCCAGTTCATTGGCCCAGAAGACCTGTCACCTGTCAACACACACAAATACAGCAGGACACACTATTGCAACAATTGGTGGTTGGTAAAATTGTAAAGCGTTAGCACGACGCCTCCAGTCTCCTGACCAAAAAAACTGCATACAGTGTTATCATGTAGACTAACGGCTCACCTGTGCATTAGGCTTCACTCAGTTTTCTCCATTTTGGTTTGGCCCATCGCCTCTTTCCAGCTGCACTTTTCATGATAAGCCAGCAGATACAGACACAATCTCCTGCCCTTCAAATGACCAGTCAAAACAAATGCTACAGTGTCAATATGCAGGATACAAGAAGCCAAAAATTCCCAATAAATAGAAATGTGCATCCGTGCAGCTCACCATATTAATTATAACTGTATATGTGGTCATCCATTGAGCTTTTGTTGTTGTATGTGGAGGTTTCCAACATATCCGCATACTCCTTTACTGTATAAGATACTCTTTACAACCCCCATGTCTATTATTATCGAAACTCTATCTAGCTAAACAACTACCCAAACAACCTGGTGTCCACATGGGAATCATCGCTCACTTTCATCTCTGTCTGAGCCCTCCTCTCCTCCGCCCTTGGCCCTGATGGCCCTGCTCCAAACCTCTGATTTAAACCCTGCAGCACATCAACACGGCTACACTTGCTCTTTCTCTCTAACAGCTCCCTCTTCCTCCTCCTCCTCCTCCTCCTCCTCCTCCTCCTCCTCCTCCTCCTCCTCCTCCTCCTCCTCCATACTTTCTCTCTCTCTCCTGTCCAGTGGCCCTTGTCTAAGTGTGTATTTGTGTCTCTCTCTGAGGTCCAGTGTGTTACTGCCAGATGACCTGAAGCCACCAGTGGTCCACGGCTAAACCGATAAGGCAGGGGACTCCTCTTCTTGCCGTACCTTCTTTACTCTCCTCGCATCACCTTTGGTTTTGTTATTTTTCCTTTCCTGTCCTTGTTTTGCTTATGTCTATTGGATATGTCAAACCATAAGTGGTATTAGAACTGGACAGCATTAGCTTTTCATAACCCCAAAAACTGTGGTTCCATAATCTGGTGAAGAAATAATTTCATAAAAAAACATACATGATTTCTTAATAGGTTAGTTAATACAGTTAGAGAAAGGTGTTATTACCAAGCGTTGAATTAAATAAGGAATAAAAAACATTTCTCTACTTTTTGCAGTCATTTAAAATTTTAATTTAAAAATGTTGCACTATGACTCACCAACCCGTTCTCACTCCCAACGCGCAAATGAATCATGCTAGCTGGTCACCTGACTTTTTGTCAGTCAAGTTAATGTCAACCAATTTCTTTTGTTAAACCTAATTGGTTTCGGTGCCTAAACCTAACTTCTTGTGAAAACTTAATTTGGAAGACACTCTGCATGTAATGAGCACCATTAAAAACTGGGTGATATTCGGTCTGAACCAATTTATTTGAACGTGTTGATGATTTGTATAGTGTGGGTTGATACTTGTCATAAATATGGAAGTATATATAAACTGTGTGCTGCCAACAGGAAGCTCCCAGGACATCGGAATGAGAGCAGTGTACATTCTGTCTGTTCATTCATGTAAAATAAGTGTGTGCTTACTGCTGGAACACGCATGTGCAGGTACTTTGGCTCAGACTGCTTCTACAACTTTGAAGGTGGCACCGGTCTGCAGACATGCGGAGTGAAGTGCTGACGAGATTAAACGTGAGGCTTCACGCTATCTACACACTTTGTAACTACTTGAACTACTGGATTCCAATACAAACCGAAATTAGCACCATTAGTATAATGTTTTGCTGCTCACGATGCGAGCGAGGCTGCTAGCTTGTAGTGCTAGCATGTTAGCTTGTAGCACACTGCAGCATGGACCAACAGTAAACGTAATGTTAGCAACCGTCTTTATGGGCTGTCGCTGTAGCCCAACGTAATAAATTGAGTTTTTAGGCAATTCCTCATCTAAAATACACGACAGAAAGCGAGTGAGGCTACATACAGTTTGAATTGGGAGCGAGTGAATACAACAAGTGCGCAAACAAGAAGCAGGTTTAAAAAACATTGAAAAGGCATTTAAAAAAACGTTATTGTAAAATATGTTCAAAAGTGCTTAAAAAATGTAGAGCACGAACAAATTCACCATTGCAACTCCCAGTGAAATATGGTGTAAATGTGAACGTTCTATCAAAAAGTCTTCAAATAGTCCTTAACAATCGTCACTTTCAAACCAATTTTGAACATCTTTTCACTGGCGACCATCGTCGTCTTTTAAACACCTGTTCAATGGAAAAATGCTCACTGTGCTGACCAGGCTGCTGTATGTGACGCATTGGTGTGAGAATGTGTTGGACACACAAGGACTTTCTCAGGCCTTTATTACTGACCTGCAAACACAATTCTCAGTGGAAAAAGAAATCTCTCCAGCATTGATCTAGTTTCGGACTTTCAACAGCTTGGTATTTCTCTGGTAATACGCATGTGAGTCAATGGGAAATCTATTCATTTCACATCTCCAAATCGAATCCTACAGTATCTCATGCAACCTAATGGCACAGCTCGAAAATGATTTTGGGACAAATGGCCCTGTAGTGACTTTGACTGTAGCTTTGCAGCCCTGTGTTGGCTTCCAGAAACTCCAGAGGGTTTTTATTAACCGCATCTGGTCCCGCTCTTTATTGGAATTCATCACTGCAAACTCTTTGGTAATTACAGAGACCGTCCTTCATGTCCAATCAAAAACATGACTGATGGCCATATGTAATCTTATGAGTGCATGTCCGTGTGTGTTGGTGGTATGCGATAGAAAAATCGGATTAATGATGCTCATCTCGGCCTCCCTTGGCTGTCCAAATGTAAACAGAGGACTCAACTGTTTGCTTGCAGTGTAATTAGTCAGCGGTGACAGGTCTTTTCTCTCTCTCTGTCTTCCTGCTCGTCTTGTCAACAGGACAGATACGCACCATGCTGTCAACAAGCCTGATAGCCAGCACTGGTAGAAAGGTCAAGATTTACATAAAATATAGCAATCTGCTTCTGTTTTTCCCTCCCTATTCTGTTCTTTCTGCGCTCTCTACCTCCATTTCTTCTTTCTTGTAATGCAGACTGCGGCTGCGATTGACTCGCACACAGAGGCAAGAATGCATGCATGATTGAGTGCACACAAACATACACTAACAGTCGTAAACATTCCTCCTTGTTGAGCAGGTAGACAGCAGAATAACGGTCATCCGTCAGAGTCAAGGTAACGTAGTTCTAGTACACGCTGCCCTACATAAAACCTTGTACAATATATATATGTACCCGCCTGTTTTGTTGTGCAAACGCTGCTGTCATTAAGTTATCCTCGTCAACAGCCAGAAAGAAAGCGCTCCTTGAAAGACAGCGATGGATTGAGCAATTCGGGGGTTCGTTTTCTAAAGCCTGAGAATCTCAGGTGCTATATTTCCTTGGAAGAGAAAAACAGTGTATAGGGAGGATGCATGTATTGTACACTACATACTGTTAGTATCCATAGGATGTTTACTGGTTAATGGGTAAAAGCAACAGATGCATAAAAAATGAACAAAACCATGAAAGAGATTTGGTATAAAAGAGCGAGAGAGACAATATTCATAAATATAAATGGTGCTGGTAAAATAGGGAAAGACATGGATTTGGAGATGACTGGTCACCTTGTGTCACTAAAACGTCCACTTCTCCATGTGTGCACACAGCTAGTTGATTGTCACATAAAGTAACACTTGCCCTTGACATTTTGCGATATGCTGAGTATCCCCTTTAATAGGTGCACCTCATCATTTAGAGCAACACCCTGCTCAAGACGGCGAGTCACTTACAAATAAAGCACAAGTGTAAAGCATGAAGGTGGGGTTGAGAAGTTCAGTCACTGTTTTTCTGAATGCTTGAATGAGCAGCGTGCATGTCATTTTTAACATATCCTTACATTAGTACCGCTAGAACAGGTGCATTATTCAACATTGGTTATTTGCTTTTAGTTGCATCTGACTCCTTGTGTCCTCCTTCATACAATTTTAATGATCTTTCCTCTTTCAAGATTGCTTTCGTACTCTGGTTTCTACGGTGGCCCTGAGGGTTCAGACACAACGACATTTCAGGAAACACATTTCATAAAACACATTAGCAAAAGATAAAACACAAAGACATGAAGGTGAGACTCAAACACGGAAATGGTACACATTGTATAGTGATTCGTCGTCGCTGATTGGATGCCATTGGATTGACTTTGCAATACAAAGAGTGCAATTATAAAAGTATTACAATCTTACATTGCAGTTCACAGTGTAGGCTACAAGAATCAGAAGTAGTTTTTAGTCGTGTTTTAACTGAGCGGGAGTGTAGACATCACGATATTATATATTTATTATCAGCTCAACTCAGTGGCAAAAGACATGGGGGCAAGCTGAGCCAAGTGCCACCTATACCGAGCGGCATAGGTGGATGAGTAAAGTTTTTGCTGACCGTTCAAATAAACCAGCACGTATGTCATTGAGGAACCCAAAGTAATTGTTGTACAGTATGTTCTTCTATGTTAAAATGACAATTTAATTGTTGCAAATGTGTAGGTTATAAAGTGTAAGTGGCGAGAGAGTGCCAATGAGCTGAATTATGTAACCACATATAACGGCGGTCATGGCAATAGAAAATTAAATGGACGTAACATTTCATGACATACATGAAACATCAGACACCAATCTGCCAATACAAGCTCAACTTCAGTGATCTGCCCGCACTGACACTACATATCTTTATGTATAGTTTTGAGGAACTTGAGTATTCTCATCATATGTTAATATGATCATCAAAAAACATATAATTTGCATGATACAGTAATAACTCCTTTAAATCGGCCATTCTGCATGATGGGTACTTTGACTTCTGATATTCAAATGTACATTTTGCAGACACACACAATTGTATCTCTACTTTTAGGACTTTGACTTGTACTTTTTTATCTTTTGCGTACATATTGATCTAAAAAATCATCTTAATACCTCATTCATGTACCACAGCTTACACACGTAATTAGTTTAGCTTAACTAGTTTAGCTCAATTATTATTATGTTATTAAAACACTTTGAATTGAAATATCACATACTGTATCATATAACTGTGTTCTTTTGGCTTGGTTGTATATTGGTATCCTGGCAAATCCTTCTCTCAGACCTTGGTGATGATGGGGGAATGATGTGGGATGTAAAGAGAAAGTTGAAGTAAAAAATAAAGGTAGACTTGACCTGACACATATGGTGTGATTGCTGGTGTCAGACACTTCAGTCCGATCTCGGAAATGATTCAGTGTCGGAAAGGATGTGGCACTAACAATACCAATAACAACAGGGCTGTATGGGAAATGTAATCTTGTCATTTTGTGACACATTGTCACCTACACTCACTAATAATGTTCAGGCTGCAAGTCATACGGAGGGTGTTGTTGATGGCAGTTATAGCAACATGTCTCTCTCTGAAATTACCTGTGATTGGCCAATGTCGCCCCGCCACAAGCTGTCCTTTTTAAAGCCTGAAATCAGACCACTTGAATTACAATATGCTGCAAGATTATTATGAAAGTTCTGCCCAATGGCACTAAAAATAAACCGCCTACCACTGCTTAAAGTACAATTCTGAGGTACTTGTACTGGAGTGTCTTCATTTTATGCAACTTTAAACTTCTACTCCACGACATTAAGTCAAAACACCGTGTTGGTGGACAATGAGTGTGCAGGGCATCTACGATTTTACATACAAATTATATATTAGCATTAGCTACATCTCGAAAAGCATTAAACATTAAAATGCTGCATGCATCAGTAGTAACAAATTAACATACACCTACAGAGTCCACTCTGCATAATGAGTACTTTTACCATTAATGCTGGACTTTGACTTGGAACACAATACAGCACAGAACACACTTGTGTAAAACCTCTAAATACCTAATTGTTGTTGATTAGTATCAGAATCCTCTTTCAAATATCATCTTAAAACACAATTCCATGTTATTAAGTGTTTTTGCTGTCATTGTTTAAAATATTTTATTTTGTATTATAATTCATAACTTGGACTTAATATACTTTTATTCTTCTTTTTTTTACTGTAAAGCATAAATGTAAAAGCATTAAAGTTCCTCATCGTAGCTTTGAGTAAATACTTAGTTACATTGCACCATGCACTGCATACGTTTGCCAGTAAACTTTAGTTACTTGATTGAACTTGAACTCATCACAGGACAGATCTGATGCTACTTTAACTGCCTTCGAGGCCTCCATCCTTAAACCCTCCCACCCCCTTCCCCTACCCAGACACCCTGCTGGCTCTGAAGCAGGAGGGGGGAGAGAGCGAGAGAGAGAGAGAGAGAGCTGGCATTAGTCAACATTCTCTCTGAGATTTCTCCCCACTGATGTGCCACCCACTCCCATGAATGCCAAACAGTTCCTTTTTCATCTCTGCATTTACATGATTTTCGGTAGTAGCTTCGGCTTTATTTCTCCACCCTTCCCTCTCCTCCACCTTCCTGCTCTCCTCCCCCTCTTTCTGCCTTCACTCTTCTGCTCTATCAAAGTGCTGTATCATTATGCTTGGGATAATCCTGATCCCCTCGCCCCTCCCTCCTCCTTCACGTCTTGAGCCTCACCCTTCAAATTCTTCTGTTTTAGAGGGTGTTTAGGGTGTGGGGGAGGGGGGGAGGAGGGGAGGAGGGGGAGGTTGGAGGGGTTGGGATGTGTTTTTTCTTGTGCTACTGCAGAATGATGATGAAACCATATGGAGGCTACCGGTGGAGGGAAGGGAAATGGAAATAGGGAGATGGTGGGGGGAGCTACGCTGCGGCGTAAATGACTTCTTAGCAGTGCAGCGAGATGTGAAGGACAGACTGACGTGAGACGGTGTGGTGAGCAAACTAATGAGCTACACATTTCACACCGGGAAAGAAAAGAAAAGGGAGGGAGGGAGGGGGGCGAAGAGGGGGAGGAGAGATGGAACAGGGGGGGGGGGGAGGGGATGATGACAGACATAGAGAGATGAGAGAAGGAGTAGAGGAGGCAGAAGATGACGGGAGAGGAGAAGAGGAGGAGTGATGGAGAGAAAATGAGAAGCCTTACAATTACAAAGTTGGGAAAAGGAAGAGGGAGACGGAACGAGTGAGAGAGACAGAAAAGTAGGAAAAGAGGAAGCAGGACAAAGGACATGAAAAACTGCCTTTCTTTGCCAGCTTCTCTCATTCCTTCTTGCCATGACAGTGAACAACAAAAGGTAGCTTCAATGAGATATCGCATTGGGTATGCAATCGCACAGGCTTCTCATAGCACTCGTCTCTTTGACTTTTGAAGATTTATATTCATTTGACTGCAAAGGAAATACTTATTAAATGCAAAAAAAGTTCCAATGGGATGTACAGTGTTAGTGTGGAGCTGATATATGGCTGAAAAATGACACGTCAGTGCAGTCCACATCTTATATGACAAAGTTTGTTTGATCATTGTGGAATTATTCAGTACAACACTCTACTGCCTATGGGAAGCTTTGAACCTGAAAGAATATATATTTTTGAGAATGTCTGGATTTACAAAACATAGTTTGCCAAAAATATTGGAGCATTCTACAAAACAGAATCGACATTGGTTGTCTTTGTTATTGTATTGTTTTGTAAAATCCGATTACTGATGAGAAAACAGCACAGTGTGACTTTATGTAGCAGCCGGTGTAGATAAAGATTCTAATCATTAATACCACAACAGACTTTTTAATAAACACCAATCCCCACACCTCATCACCTATAACTTCACAGTTTTCAAAACAACACGAGTAGCAGCATGCTGCAGCAGTATTTCTGGTTATTTTTGGCCTCACACAGGACAAAACTTCCCGCTCTCATCCCTCCTCCTTGGATTCCTGCAGCACGAGCCTTTCAATACCTGGCGTGATGGGTGTTGGAGGACGCCCATGGTTCTCGGTTACTAAAAGCAGGCTTCCATCCAGCTCGTCTGACTCACTTCCAGTGTTTGTTCTCTTCTAGCCCGCCCACCACTCCACAGTCCCTCAATGCATCAAAATTTAAAGCTCAAGACAGATAAAATGTGGCTTAGGAGAAATACAGGGCTTTGCCTCGGAGAGTTAAGGCTTTGCTTGGTGTGAGCTCACAGTAGGTCATAACTTTGCCCTGAAAAACATGGGGGCAGTGCATTTCTTAGACCGAGACATGTCTGAATCCCACAAGCTAGAGAAAAGCACCACTAAAATGTAGCAACTCGAATTCAGCCAGCACAAATAACAGCGAATGGAAACATTAATAAAACATTGGGTACGGTGACAGAGCACCCAGGAGTGACCTTGAGGAACAGTATTTTTTTTAATTTTATCTTTGGCTTCTTAAGCTTATACATTTTAATTGTCAATGTAATAAAGAAATGTAATTTAGACTAGAGATGGACCGGTCGATTGAGACAAAAACGTCACAGTCACAAGTTCTTCAGTGGGAGTGAAGACATAAAGCTCACAATTTGTCACAACTACCCAAGTCCAAAATAAGAAACATTTGGAAAAACTAACTGAATCAGACACTTATTATATCATAATTCATTCCCATGCATGCTGCTGAGAGACTGTATCAAATATGGACGTAGTATTAATGCAGTCACCCATGTGTTTCTGAAGAAAATGAGGTGTCTCTGACACTCGCCAGCTTGCCGGTGATCTACTCTAAAAATGGGCAGAGAGGTGGATGGTCTGTGGAGCTGAGGCGCGCTCAGCTGACGCAGCAGAGGAGACATCTAGCAGCTGGTGTCCTGGTTCGGCAACCACCAGTCAATCAAAGCAGCTGCTCCCTTAATTATGCCTACTTTTAAGCTTTAATATAATTTAAACATGTGAGTTGTATAAAAATGCCCCTTCGCACAGTTGTCATGAACTGGGAAAGTGGCTATAGAGACCAAAAACATTTTTTTGTATTTTTTTGTGTTTATTTCTGCTGTAAAGGCATTTTAACATGGGAGTCTATGGAGATTGACTCGCTTTTGGAGCCAGCCCAGGTGGCAACTTCCGGTCCCGCAGAGTGTCTTAAAACATGCATTCTCTCTATTGACCATTAGGGGGCGACTCCTCCGGTTGCGAAAAGAAGTCTGGTTATACTTCTCACTTGATTTATTACCTCAGTAAACATTGTAAACATGGGTTTATGGTCTCAATAACAGTTTCAAGTTGTCTTCAATACAGAACAATGTCAATTTTGTAAATTATGATCACATTTACAGTAAAATCGACCATAAAGTGGAGTATGCCTTCGAGGGGGGTAATGTCATTGACAGGTATCTGCCGCTACTAGAGCCGTATACGCCATCTCTACATCACTCCTCCTCATTCCCAACATGATAAGTTCTGTTCACCGGTTGAAAAAAGTCAAGATGGCGACGGCCTATGAGCCAGCCTCGCGTGGCCATTTGAGGAACTGCAGTTTTTGGCGCTTTCTCTTTGGCTTTATTTCTCAGCACTGGAGGTTGCCACTTGATGCTGCTCAGAGTAATGCAGTGACAGCACGGTGCTAACAGCTAACGTTCAAGAAAATTGCATTGACTCGCATTATGATGCATTCAAGCTGGTGAGAAAAAAAAGAGAAGGTAGGGAAGGTACCATGATGTGTTCAAATGTCACATTGTAAAATGTTATTTTTGGCGAGAAACTTGAATAAATACATTTGTTTTCACAGCAATATGAAATAGGTATTAGATAGTGGATTATGATCTGTTTAGCTTTCTAACACTAGCTCTAAGAATCTTGTAATATTTAACAAAAACTACTAAGCCCAAGAATGTTTTGAACTAAAAATACAATTATTAATTTTCACATTTTCTGAATTGTGTGTTTTTATGCAAATAACCACTACAGATAGCAACGACAAAGTAAAAGGACAACATACATTTTTGATAGTTTACACTGACTTCGGGACGGTTGAAATATTTTTTTGAGCCTTTGCTAAAAAGCCCTTAGAAAAAAAATCAGAATTGGCAAATCAAAAAGAAATTGGAATCGGCCAAGAATATTGCAATCGGTGCATCTCAAATTCATATTCGATTTTCCGAGTTTCTGCAGGAGCTGAGTTACCATAAGTGTTGATGCAGTGAAATTGGTTCATCCTAACCAGAGGTTACGAAAGGCTAACGCATGTGAATAATCAACATTTCCTCTCCCTCTCTGTCTATTTATCTCTCTCCCTTCTGCGCTGATACATTATGCTATTTAAATCTCCCCCTTTTCCTCTTTTAGTTGAGATAAGAGTTAATTTCCACTGCCGTTTCTGCTTCTCTCATTATTGCTAAAGTCCTTCTTTTCATGCCAAGGAGCCTGGCAGTGAAGCAAATTGCTTGTCCTGCTAATACTTTATTAGAGGCTACTGGTGCGCACGTACTCCTTCAAACTCAGTCGGACCCACTCATTCTCTCGGTCAATCACACGCACTCCTCTCGGCTCGCTTTATCTGGTGACCACTTGTGCTAAAAGCAGACCATACGCACACACAGATGCACAATTCCACACTGAGTGAAAACATGCTGCAGAAAATCTCAATATGCAATTAAGTATTTCATCTTCAAATTACATTTTCTTTAAGTGAGTTCGTCTTCATTTCACAAATCTCTTTAGAACACTAAAATGAGTGGTCAGGACATTTCCCTATTGATTAAAATGTGCTTTGTTCTCTTTTCTTTGAACCTGCAATCAGATCCACTGCATGATGGTTAACATTAAGCAACACCATGAAAAGAAACACTGCATTGCATATTAACTGTTACTTTCTTTATCACCTCATCACTCAGGCTTGTTCAGGTACGTCCTTCTCGAGCAGCTCCCTGAGGTTTCGGAGGCAGCCGCTGCTTAATTCTGGCAGCTGCATTCAGAGGGCCGTGACCTTCGCGTCTTGTTGAGCTGGAGAGAGATGGGTCGCTTTGCAAGCTGTGTTTACAAGCCACACACTGCAGAAATCCACCCAGTAAGCATTTAAAACAAGTGAAACATGCCAATGGGGTAAGATGACTCTGACTGTTGAATGCAGAGACACCGGTGTGAAAGAAACAATGAAGTCGAATATATTGGTAGGTGATTGGAAGGTGATTTTCAAGGACTATTTTGAATAGGATGAAAGGAGGAGCGGCATAAAACGGATCTTTTTAGCATTCTAAATAAATAAATAAAAACCCAAAGACATCAATGTTGGGATATCGCACATTACCGAGTAAAGTGTTGGTAACAAGTAGTGTGGGATTACCATTTGAAATTCAGGAGGAGGAATACGCTTTTAGTATTTTACTAGTTTTGTGTAAACTAGGATGCTTCCCATAGAAAAGCTCAGGGAAGTGGCAGTGCACTGCTCTCTGCTGTTGTTTTGTTCTTCAAATAACTTTCCCAACAACGACAGACAAAGAGTACATAAAGACTGATGGAGACCAACTTCTGTGCTCCCACCTGAACGCCTTCAATCACACACGCACATCACATAACCCCACGTAGACACAAAAACAGAGCAATGGGAAGCTTGTCTGCATCTGGAGGAAGAGGAAGACCTGCCATGATTGCTGGGGGCTCTCGTGTCTGACAGGAGGAGGTGAAGCAGCTCGTCTAATTGACTGTAGACAGCGTCTCTGCATTCCGGGCTGCCGCTGCGGCCTCCACCACGTAGCATTGATCTGATGGAGAACATTGTCTGTCTGTTACATGCCCTCTTTCTTCATCCATCTGTCCTCTATCCTTCTTGCTCAATTTCCCTTCTCTCTCTTTCATCCAGTGCCCCTCCTCCTTTCCTCCTTTCACTCCGCTAATCACTCCTTCCTTGCATCTCCCTCGCAGCCATTCTGTCTTTCTTCCTCATTAACATATTTCACTACGAAGGGATCTGAGCCAAGCCTTTAAGACAGATGGATGATGATGAATGGTGAGGCAAACCAGATCTCTCTCCCTCTCTGTCTTTTTCTTTCTCTCTTGCTTCCTTTCACATGCTCTTGACTTTGTTTTCTTTGATGCACTTTTGAAGCTAATGAGAATGCGCCTTCGGGAGGGAGATGATGTGCTTTCACATGATTCGGGCTAAAAGCTACTTCCTTGGCCATCGAACATCAGTAGAACAAAGCCAGATGGACGCGACAAGGGTTGACATTGAAAAGGAAAAAAGAAAGAGAAAAAAAGAGTGAAAAATGTTCTTCTCAAAAGTCGGTTAAGAACCCTCCTGTGAAAAACCAATGAGATGCCGCTGCCAACTTGTTAGATCTTCCACCCCTCAAGTGTTCTTTACTTGCCTATGATAATGATGTGATCCTGCTTGTATCTCTATTGAATTCAATGGTTGAGGAGGATAAAGATCTGTGAGCAGAGTGACATGTAGCTTTTGCCTTTGAAGAAACACTGATGACGACTGATGTCCCCCTAAGACCCAAGAAGGACTCCGATTGGTCTCAATTATACCAGTCTCTCCTTGGTACTACAGCGTTCCCTCTCTGCAGTCTCCATCTCTCTCTGCATGACTTCACTTGCTCTCTTGTAGCACCGCAGGACAGTTCTGTCCTTCACCTTTTAATCTGGTCCAGATTAAACACCAGCTGCTCTTTGATGATAGCAGAGATGGTGGTCATGCCACGGATCCGAGGGCATCAGATTCCCTTCGGTTTATCTCTAGAAAACCCTAACAACCTGTAGCAGCAGGCCTGCAGTTACGCTGTTGACAGCTCCTGGTGGGAGGCAACATAAATAATGGCCATCTTGCTGTGGTGATGCAAGGTGTGGGTGTACGTTTTGCAGGCTGTTACTCTTCCAGGGGTGTTTGAGGAGCTGCTCGGCTGGAGAACACTGATGTAGGTTGTGGGGTCAAGCAGTTTATAATTCACAATAAGTGACAGAGTTTTGGGCCAGCCCGTGAAAGCTCTCACAGTGTGGAGATCAGGCTCCTGCAGCACTTCTGAAAAGTCCTGTCTGCTGTACAGGGCAACAATGACTTCCATCCACATGCACTCGATTGATATTGTGATTTGTGTTTTGGTCTTGGAGTATAGTTGAGTGGTGAAAAGGGGGAGAGCCCGAGTATTGTTGATTTATTCATGGGTTTCTTTTTAGCCACAATAGTTGCGTGGCTCTAGGGATGGCTATATTGGTTGGTTGGTTGATCGGCCAACTGCTTTGGTCCAGAATGAAATATCTCAACAACTACTGCATGGTTTGACATGAAATCAGGTACATAGTTCATGGTACCCAGAGGATGAATCCGTATGACTTTGGTGATTTTGTAATGTCTCATCTAGTGTCAACAGCAGGTCAAAACATTTACTTCTACAGTGAAATATCTCAACATCTACTAAATTCTGCTGATGGTTCCAAGATGATATGTTCTGATGACTTTTAGTTTTTTACCTTTCCCTCGCTTGACCAGCAGGTTGAGATACAGTAGGAGGTCTTGGGTGAAATTTCTCAACTATTGGATATATTGCCATACAATTTGGTAAATGCAACCTTTCCACAATCAATTGTAATAATATAAAAACAAAAAGGGTTAGGGTTGGAAAAGTAAACCTGTAAATCCCATGTAGTTTAACATACATTCTTTTCTTACCATTTGAATATGTTTTTTGTGCAGAAGATAAACAGGTCATAATTCCCTCTCTTATCTTTGAAAACATCTTCAAACAACTGTATCTATCATACATTTACTACATTTCTTGCCAAAGCTACGTTTTTCGAGACATTTGAACACATCATGATGTTAGAATTTACTTTCGTCCGATATTCGTTTTTACTGAATAGAGCCTGAACGCATCATGATGTATAACAAAAGTATCTGCATTAACGAGCTGTTAGCTCCGTGCAGGACTGTGCTGCATACAAGCTGTTAAGAGCTAACGTTAACTACCTCTCATTCTGCCAATTTCAACATGTATTTGTTGTTCACAATGTAGAATTATCAGGAAAAACACTGGGTGTCCCTTGGACGCATCAATAGTGAGTTTACTGCAACCCAAACACATTTTCTATTGCCGCCGAGACGACGTTAGTCTCAAGCCCTGTAAAACAAGTAGCGTCACACTTGCAGAATTTTGGCATTGTCGAGCTACCGAAGTATCACTTCTCATGACATCCCTCATAAACATATAACAATAAATGTAATAATCATTGCATAACTAGTTTAGAGTACAGATTAAAGATGGACATTCATTAGAAAATGTCCCAAAAACAGACAGTTTAGTTTGGTTGGTTTCACTTCTTCCCCTGTTCTCCACACAAAGCAGAGTAAGTTGTGCAATTGAAAATGAAATGAGTGTAGGCAACAATCACGTTTCATTGGTTCTTTGGGACCCTATCAAATTGTAATAGGTGTCAAGTCAAATATCATTTAACCATATAGCCTATTACAATGTCTCAATGGGCCTTCCAGCAACACAACGGTAGCAATTCCAGACAAAAACAGGAAGTTTATTTATTTTTTTATTGTAAAAAGGTCAATTTGTAGATGTAGTATATACACATTTTATGACCCTCTGGACTATGAGAATCTCCTTTGGTTTAAAACTTGTCATACAGTGTAACTTATCCACACCCCGAACAATATTAAATTGTATGGAATAACTAAGTGATATTGTATATGCCCATATCACCTTGAAAACTGTTGAAAACTAACTATAAATCATCCAAATTACAATATATTAAGGCCACGGACAAATTGAGGAAAAGATTGGAATGAGCATTGCGACTTTCTAACAACATATTGGGAGATTTATGTCTATTATCACCATATGTAGTGGCCATTTGTCGGCTAAATCAAACTTAAACAAATAATAATCAAACGCCACTGATGCACCGTGGTCGGTATCTTTACGCAGCCAGAAGAGAGTCAAATGTCCAAGCAGGATTCAATTTTGGTGTATTTATTAAATAAAGCAAATAAAACAAGAAAACAAACTAATTAACAAACTCCTGTCGTGCTGTCTCTCCTGTCCTGTGTAGCTGGTAAAAACTATACGCCCACCCCGGTGCATGCTGGTCCTACCTTTCTACTTGTTTAAATAGCAACAGGTGCCCACAGTAATTACCCAAAAAATAATAGAAACAAACAAATTACTATTAAAGAGAAAAATAATCTTAACATATGAAACATCTACAATAATTAAACAATACTACTTATAAATGAAATAACAAAATACAATATCAAATAAATAGCTCCAACATTCCGGCCCCTAATTGTGCATAATATCACAATTATTATTCTCAAACGAGCTATTCCTATAATAAACATGACCTAAAGTTAATCTTCTTCTTGACTCCTACAACAAAAAGAAAGATTAGAGAGAGAGAAAATAGAGGTCGAGAAAACATCAGTCCATGATGTTTAGTCTGCTGCTTCCAAAAGCAGACAGAGCTTCGTCACCGGCCTCTCCAGAATGCTGGTCCTGGTTTGAAGTCGCACAGACCGCACCAGCCCCTTTGTATCTGGTCTTGCCTCCAAAACTTTTCCCATCATCCAAGATCCTCTTGGAGCTGTGGAGTCCGCAACAAGGACAATGTCTCCAGCAGTGAGGCTTCTTCTTGGCCTTGTCCACTTTTGTCTCTCTTGCATTATAGGCAGGTACTCAGAGATCCATCTCTTCCAGAAGAGTTCAGCCATGTACTGTACTTGCTTCCACCTTTTCTTGATGTATAGATCACTTTGAATGAATAGTCCTGGTGGCATGATTGGTTTGCCCTTTAACATTAGAATGTGGTTTGGTGTGAGAGCTTCAAGGTCATCTGGGTCATCTGAGACTTTTGTGATAGGTCTGTCATTTAGAATTGCTTCAACCTCACAGAAAATAGTCTGGAGCCCTTCATCGTCCAGAATTTGCTGTTGCAGAACTGAGGTGAGAACACCTTTCACTGAACGAATCAGGCGCTCCCAGATGCCGCCTTGATGGGAAGCTGCTGGGGTGTTAAAGTTCCATTTTATGCCATCCTGGACCAAAGCCCTTTGAATTTTGTCATGATTCAGAACAGCCAGACTTTCCTTCAGCTCCCGGTTGGCTCCAACAAAGTTTGTGCCATTATCCGACCTGATAGTGGAGACTGCACCTCGTCTACAGATGAACCTTCGTACTGCATTTATACAGGAGTCTGTGTCTAGTGTATATGCCACTTCCAAATGCACAGCACGACTGGTAAGACAGGTGAAAAGCACTCCATATCTCTTCAGAAGACTTCTTCCTCTTTTAACATTGATGGGCCCAAAATAGTCAACTCCAACATTTGTAAAAGGAGCTTTATCAGGCAACACTCTCTCCTCCGGCAAGTCTGCCATCTTCTGTTCACCAAGCTTTCCTCTGTTGCGTCTACAAACAACACAGTCAGATATGACTTTCCTGGCAGCGGAATTTGCATTGATGATCCAGTACTTTTGCCGTGACCTTGACAGCATGTGATTTCTTCCAGCATGTCCCAGCTGATGATGGATATGGCGCAAAATCAGCGTGGATACATGCAGGTCTTTGGACAAAATAACTGGATGTTTGGATTCTGCTGGCAGTGCTGCTTTACTCAGCCGACCACCAACTCTGAGAATTTCATCATCCATTACTGGGTCTAGTTTGTACAGCGGACTTTCTTTGTGGATGTTTTTAAAGCATCCTTTCAGTGAGGCAATTTCAGCTTTGAACTTGTGTCGTTGTACATATTGAATGATTGACTGCTCTGCCTTAGCAAGATCTTCAGGTGTTATTCTTTGTCCTTTGAGTGTGGCTTTAAAGCTTTGAACTTTTCTTTCTACTTCATGCTCCCGATTCTTCAGATCGTCCTTTCTGAGGCCTGCAGAAGCACAAAACTCCTTTCTCTTCTGTCCCAATAACAAGAGACGTTCCTTGACCTTCAGAAACCAAGCCACAGATGTTTTTAGTCTAGTCCAAGATGAAAAATAGTAGATCAGGTGGTTGGTGGCATTTTCCAAATCCTTGATGATAGCATTTACCATTAAGTCCCTTTTGACCTCTGGGTCATCTGCAGAAATCACATCAAGATTCCCATCAAGTTTAGGCCACTCCTTCTTTGACTGATAGAGAAACTCAGGTCCACTTATCCATCTCCTGCCTTTCAGGAAATCCTCAGCTCTCATTCCTCTTGATGCTTCATCTGCTGGATTATCCTTGGAACCCACATATCTCCACTGATCTACATCTGCTGCTTCTCTGATGAAAGAGGTTCTGTTTGCCACAAAAGTGTGGAATCGTCTGGTTTCACTAGAGATATACTTAAGGACTGTTGTGCTGTCCGTCCAGAAGACTGACTTCTCCAGCTTGAGTTGCAACTCCTTCCGAAGCATTTTATCCACACGAACTGCAAGAACTGCGGCCGTGAGTTCCAGTCGAGGAATTGTGGTCTGCTTTAGTGGGGCAACTCTGGCCTTTCCCAAGAGAAATGCAACATGTACTTTATCATCAGTTTCCAATCTCACGTAAGACACAGTTCCATAGCCAACTTGACGGGCATCAGAAAAGTGGTGAAGTTGTGCTGTAGCAGGTTCTCCAAAGTCTCTGGGCTTAATACAGCGGTCCACTTTGAACTCAGACATCCTTTGCAGGTCCTCAAGCCAATTAGACCATTGTTCAGCGAAAGAGTGGGAAATAGTGTCATCCCAACCCAAGTTTCTCCTACAAAGCTCCTGCAGTAACAGCTTGGCTGGCATGCTGAATGGGGCTAGAAATCCCAAAGGGTCATAAAGTGAGCTGACCACTGACAAAATGCCTCTTCTGGTGTTTGGCTGTTGTTGTAGTGATGTCCTGAACTTGAACTTGTCAGTTTCAATGCACCACTCTAGTCCTAGTGCTCGCTCCATTGGAAGTTGGTCTGTATCCAAATCCAGTTCCACCATTTCTTTTGGTCTTTTGTCCTCAGCGATTGACAGCAGCACTGTGCGGCTGTTGCTGATCCATCTTGAAAGATTGAATCCTCCTTTATGACAGAGCGCATTCAAATCTTTGATTATTTGCAGTGCCTCCTCCTCTGACGCCATGGATTTCAGGCAGTCATCCACATAAAAATTATGTTTGACTGTATTTGTCACTTCTGGAGGGAAATGTTGGACATTATCATCTGCAGTTCTCCTCAAAGCATAATTTGCACAACTTGGTGAGGATACAGCTCCAAACAGATGTACTTTCATCCGATACTCCAGTGGAGACTGCGCAGTGTCACCATCAGACCACCAGAGGAAGCGGAGAAAGTTGATGTGCTTTTCTGAGACACGAACTTGATGAAACATGGCTTGGATGTCGGCCATTACTGCAACGGGCTCTTGCCTAAATCGGACGAGGACTCCAATAAGAGTGTTAGTGAGATCAGGTCCCTGCAACAGCTGGCAGTTCAGTGATGTCCCTTTAAAAGTTGCTCCACAATCAAAAACAACTC
This sequence comes from Melanostigma gelatinosum, assembly GCF_949748355.1. Lineage (NCBI taxonomy): Eukaryota > Metazoa > Chordata > Actinopteri > Perciformes > Zoarcidae > Melanostigma > Melanostigma gelatinosum. The sequence goes on along the minus strand of NC_136641.1, from coordinate 8,049,908 downwards.
TTAGTTTGCCTTTTCTGGGATGATAGACTCCATGATGAGGGATATACCACACCTTTCCATCACTTTGTTCGAGTTGATCAGCAGGTACCATCTCAGCATATCCTTGAGTTATCATGTTGTTTAGGAATGCGGTATATTCCTCCTTAAATGGAACATTCTTGACAAATTTTCTTTTCAGGCTTCGGAGGCGCTGTTCTGCAACACAGCGATTGTTAGGCAAGACAGAATTTTCCTGTCTGAAAGGTAAGTCAATACAGTAATGGTCTCCAGTTAATACTGTTGTGTTGCTCATAACATTCATGAACTTGATGTCTTCTCTGGACATTTCAATCTGCTCCTCTGATGATCTCTCATTAAAGTCATGGTTATACTGTTTAACCAGCATTCCTTGCAGATGTTCCACAGAGATTCGGTTGGCTGTTACAGCAGGGCAGCCACTCTTACTCCTACTGCTCTCGCCGCGAAGTGGACCATTAATGACCCAACCAACTCTGGTTCTGACCGCATAAGGTCCTTCATCCTGGCTGTTTATCAGCTCCCAAGGCTCCATCACTTTTGGAGCATCAGTTCCAATTAGTAGCTCAACACCTGCGTCAATGTCGTGGAGCTTAACATCCTTGAGGTAAGACCATTGATCAAGATCCTCCTCCCGTGGGACGTTGAGTGCAGAAACAGGCATGCTCCTTTGAGTTAAAACATCAGGTAACTCAATGAAATCGTTTGTGCTCATACCAGACACTTCAAGGCCTGACAGAATATGTGCATTTACGATCTTCTTTTGATTCATTGTTCTCAGCAGAATACTAGTCCTTTTACCCTTCAAGTTCAGTTTTCTTGCCAAGTCCTCTGTACAGAATGTGCCGGAACTCCCTGGATCCAAGAAGGCATATGTCTGCACCGTTTTGTTACCTCTCTGGCTCTTGACTTTGACTGCGACAATAGAAAAGATGGAATTATCTTCATAACCAGCCCCGATATGGCCGCAGGTTTGAGACATGGTGGTTGAGACACTTGGAGGGCTCACAGACTGTTGGGCTTGTTGAAAGGTTGTTCTTTTGTCTTGCCACTCTATGTGAAGGACTCCTGGGTGCTTTTGGTGACACACATTGCAATCCAAGCGACTCCTACAGTCTTTGCTTGTGTGGCCTACTTTCAGGCAACCAAAACAAATACCCTGTTCTTTGATAAAATTAATTTTATCACGATGTCCTTTAACTTTAAACTGTGAGCATTTATCCAATGAGTGACGACTTTGTTTACAAAACAGACAGTTGTGAAGAGAGGAAGACGTCTTGTTTCCTGTGTACTGAGTGATGACTCCTTCTTTCACTGCAGTAACATTGGTGGCAAAGCTGCTTCCTTTTTTCCTTTGCTTCAAGTAACTAACGTTGGAGACCTTCAAGTTGGTAGGTTGTGAGTCCTGAATGTTGCCAAAAAGTGGATCTGAGGCAATTCTGACTTGTTTTTCAATGAAAGCAACAAGATCCTCAAACAGTGCTCTCCGGCCACGTCGCTCTTGCAGATCACAAGCAACATTTCTCCACCGTTCCCTTAACTTATAAGGAAGTTTCAAGATGATGCTCCTCATATTAGATGGTAGGTCCAGTTCCTTCATATGCATCATTTGCTCTGTTAGATTTGAGCATCCTCGAAGAAACAGGGAAAATGATTGCAATGCTTTAAGATCTTCACTTTTAACAGGCGTCCAGCTGAGAAGCTTTTCCATATACGTAGATGCAATTTTGTATTCGTTTCCAAAGTGCTCTGCGAGAAGACTTTTGGCTCTATGGTATCCCTGATCTGAAGGTAGATGTTGACAACTGCACACCAAGTCTCTTGGCTGCCCCCTGGTGTATTGTTCGAGAAAGTGCAAACAGTCACTCCAATTAGTTGTCTTCTCCTCCACTCCATTTTCAAAAGCTCTGATAAAAGACCTGTACTGAAGAGGGTCTCCATCAAACACAGGAATGTTTCTTACAGGCAGGACAGAGCACAGATTTTGCTGGACCAGCAGAGCAGCGATGTCATTTTGTCTTTGCATCACATTTACAATGTCATTCTGATGGGGTTGAGGTTGCACAAGTCCTGCTTGACTTTCATTCACAGTTTGTGTCGTTTGACCTGGAGAATCAGTCTTTACGAGCATCTCATCAATTGGTGTGTTTGACCTTTGTTTAGGCCTAACAACCTGTGGTTGCATTATGGGATCAGACACAGAAATAACATCCTTTTCAACAGGAACAAAGGTGTAGGCATGGGGATTTAATAGTCTTGCTTCTTTGAACTTGTTCCTTTCAACATAAGAGTTCATTCCGTCTGAACATTTTGAGCCACGCTGGGATGAATTTATTTCCAAGACATGAAGCTTTGCACTTGTAGCTGCCAATTCCGTTTCAAGTTCCAATTGTTCCTTTTCTTTCTTCAACTTTTCCTTTTCCCTCTCCAACTTTTCCTTTTCCCTCTCCAACTTTTCCTCCTGAGCTTCGATTAGATGTTTCCTTTTTAGAGCAGCAACGCGCTCCATCAGAGCTGCCTTGTCAGCCTCAGCTCTAATGCGTGCAGATGATGTTGATGAAATCCGTGATAGCTGGGAATGTGTCTTTACAGAGTTCATCTTTACACTTAACACATTAGAAGCACTATCTTCAGGGTTTATTTCATCTGCAACACCTTGGTGGTCGAGAGAATCTTTACATGGCTGCACATATGGGTAACCCATTTCAGACAGCCAGCCTTTTACCCTTTCAGTGAAGTCATAGAACATTGTCATTTTTTCTTTGAAGTACAGCTTTTGCCTTGTAACTTCATCTTGAGGTAAAGGTAAGCTCACAAAAGATGTATGCATGTCATTTGCATCTTGGTAACACTTGATGAATGTAAAAAGCTCAGCATTCACTGAATTTACATTTTTATTGGAAGTCATTAAATCACTTATGTTTCTCAAACACTTTTTGGCTTGTTTGCATTGTGCGGTCCTCTTTTGCTGGTACATTTCCGTGTAGAACTCCAAGCCTTTAGAAGTCATTTTAATGTCTCTTCTTGCTGACGGCTTTTCAACATCCGTCGCCTGAACGTCAGACATTTTGAACACTTCTTCCAAACTGCTTGTCACACATCAATCAAATCCGTCGGACGTGAATGCAGGTAAAGTGCAGCAACAAACAGCAAAGGCGCTTACAGGCCGCTCCTCCAATTCACCACACACACACACTGAAGTCGGGCTTTTTAATGAATGAAAGCCGCAGATAGTGGTGCGCGGGTGTTGCGCAATGTCCATTTGTAGCGATTCAACGCAGTCAGGCTTAAACATCCAGAAGCACGTACATCACTGTGAATACAGACTTTTAAACTCCACTCGTTTCACCGTCTTCCTATACGGCAGTCGTATCACGTACCCGTTTCTTCTGAGATGTTTCAGCGCTGTGTTGATCCGGTCCAAAGCAGTTGTCCCGCTGATATTGAATCCAAGAGTGATGAATGAAACAATCCTCTTTGATCATCCATACGAAATCCAAAAACGATCCAACCCGTTGTGGCTGTGGTGGGATCGGTCCTTTGAGTCCAAGAGCTAAGCTTTTACTTTAGTCCTAGGGCGTAGTTTTTACTTTATGTAGTGGCCATTTGTCGGCTAAATCAAACTTAAACAAATAATAATCAAACGCCACTGATGCACCGTGGTCGGTATCTTTACGCAGCCAGAAGAGAGTCAAATGTCCAAGCAGGATTCAATTTTGGTGTATTTATTAAATAAAGCAAATAAAACAAGAAAACAAACTAATTAACAAACTCCTGTCGTGCTGTCTCTCCTGTCCTGTGTAGCTGGTAAAAACTATACGCCCACCCCGGTGCATGCTGGTCCTACCTTTCTACTTGTTTAAATAGCAACAGGTGCCCACAGTAATTACCCAAAAAATAATAGAAACAAACAAATTACTATTAAAGAGAAAAATAATCTTAACATATGAAACATCTACAATAATTAAACAATACTACTTATAAATGAAATAACAAAATACAATATCAAATAAATAGCTCCAACACCATATATTCAGACTTTTTTATCATCTTGGCTTACCTTCTGATGTCCAGACTAATACAGCTCTGGACTGTGAAACAAAATGATTACGGCTGATGTGGACATTTACGGTGCCCACATTCACACAGAAAAGACACAGATACCTGAAGGTCAAGTGGAAGAGAGGGGGGGGGGGGGGGGGGCAGTCAATTTCAAAGGACCTTTTGTCAAGTCCTTTTTCAAATTCATCAATAAAAATGGGCCCTCAGCCTTTTCAGAAATAAAATTGTCATGCTAATTCATTTTGATTGCTACATTGGAATGGCTAAACAAAATGAATAGCGGGGGCCAGATGCGCCCGCCGAAGCGTAACTCTGGATATTTCATAGTGAATTACCCCTGATCAACTTGCGGCATGGATCTTGGTGGAAATTCCGATCAAATGCCCACATGTGTGGAATTCCAATCATTGCTTTGCTAACTCATTGATTTGCATGCCAAAGAGGTTCACATTAAAAAACCCAATGAAGAGCAGCACTGCTGACTGGGACATGGGTTTTTTTTTCAAATCAGTATTTAAATTTTCCTCCCAAGCGTGCACCGATCCTGATATGAAAAAAAAGATTCAGCAATTTGTGAACCAAACGATGAATATGCTCCCTTGTCATTTGCAAAGACTTGCAAACACTTGCAGAGAGTAATATGTTAAATTTCGTTTTTATTAGGGCTGACATTTGTGCTCAAACATAAAATTTCACTTATCAACACACCCTGAGTCCCTTAGTTGCTATTCTGGTTGGGAGCAGGGACTGAATAAGAAACACAACAACTGACACAAGCTCAGAGCAAAGTGCATCAAATCCATGACGGGTCTTGTAGAGTAAAGACCACAGACCACAGTATGGAGGAACAGTGAGGAATAACAAGCCCTCTGTGTTGCATGAGAGACAGGACTCTTGTGGATGAGGGGGGGAGGATACTTTCCAATGAGCCATCTGGGCACGGGCCCCAGGGGACAAAGAGCAAAACACGCTTGCTCTGTCTGTCTCTCTCCCCCATCCAACCATCCATCTATATATCCGTCTATCTGCCTTTCTACTTTTTGACTGTCCATGCTGAATAAATATTGTAACATTTATCACGAGCCAATATGAACAAATGGATGCGTCATTGTATTTTTAATATATTTACTTTTTTATTGTTAGTAACTGTAGTGTGTGAGGGACCCAAGTTTACATCTAACATTATTATTGTAGCACATTTGTCTATTTACAAATCCAGCAGATACGAACAACAATAGCATTTATTTTTAGGAGCATTGCTGTCCACTAAATGCTCAATTATGTTCACCAACGAATCACTAACTGTGTCTGTCTGTTGGTGCTGAGAAGGTATAGTGTACCGTTTATTTTAGAGCTTTGGGGCTGAAAACAGCCACCTGCTGAATATTTGTTCTCGCAAATCTGAGCTGTCAGTTGTCAGAGTTTTCCAATGTTGACTGTTGACTGCTGTCTATCTCCGCATCTGTCTGCGCATCTGTCTGTCTGTCTGTTCTATCCAGGCTGCAACCTTCGTTTCTGAAAAGTGAAGCCATTGTGGAGTTCCCTTACACTTGCATTCTCTCTAATGGCCATCAAGGGGCTACTCCTTTGTGAAAAAGAAGTCTTATTGTATACAACTGAGAAAACTTCTCACTTTATTAACTCATTAAACATTGTAAACATGAGTTTATGGTCTCATTAACTCGTTTCATTTGTTCTTCAATACAGCATGATGTTCATTTAGTAAATTATGGTCCCATTTATTGTAAAGTGGCAGTCCATAAACCAATGGGTGACGTCACGACGTCTACGTCAACGTCTTATAGTCTACGGTTCTATCCACAAGTCTTATCAGAGTGCTGAATATCAATATTTAAAAGTCTCGGGTGCCGTCTATGATCACAGTGTTGTGGTCAGATAAAAGGGTTGACGAGCACTTTAATACATATTGCACGTTACATTCTTCAGGATCTCATTATAAGGCATGCATTAAGTCAGGATGGAAATAAACAATGTGGTGGCTGAGTTTTTGTCGTTCAGAAAACCAACTGTGTGAGTCAAATGTGAGGGACACTTGATCTGCCTTCAGTGCTCTTATCCATCACTTTACAAGTTTTCTCCATCACGCTCTCTTTGTCTCCCCCTCTCACCCTTTCTCAGCCACCCTTTGGTGTGTCTGTCTCTCTCTGTGTCGTTCAGTTGCAGGGATTGGAGGCCCTCAGGGTATTGATTGGGCTCGGCTTAATGCTGTCAGACTGATGGGAGACATGTGATTCACAGAACTTGGCCCGGGTGCACTCAGCCTCCAACCACACACGCACACACACCCACCCAGTCGCATACATATAAGACAGCAAGAGCATGCACACACACTTAGTTTGTGGGCAGCAAGCATATACACACAAACTCAACGCTGACAGGCTATCGCGCCGGGGCGTAACGCAAATGTTTCGCAGAAGTTGAAAAATTTGAACTCGCGCGTTTGGGGCGATTTGGCGATGGACGCGAATTCGCGTCAATCGCGCCGCAAATTCGCGTCCATCGCGCCGCACCATCGCAAATTCGCGCCGCGCGAGTCTCATCGCGTCTGTGCATGGACTTTGTATGTCATCTACTCGCGCGAATAATTCGCGCCGCGTTTGGTGTGAACGCAGCATCTGTTTCTCTATATTTCCTGACCTCCCTATGCTGTCTGTTGCACTCAATGTAAAGTCCATCTGTTCCATACAGAACACGTTAATTTCATAAAGAATAGGTCACAAATATATAGTCTAATATCTACAAACGTTTTCGGCAATTTTCCAAATCATATGGATGCTGTAGTTTTTAGCAAACGTTATTCAAACAGGAGTAAAGGGTGCATTTATTGAGTACTACTTACTGTATAATACATGGTGTGCTCATGAGTATGCAGCAGCATGTGATGTATGTCAAAATAAACTACAGTTCATGTTAATAATAGAACATGACACCCAGTGCAACAGTGTGGCTCATTGATGTGATGTGTTGTGTGTATGGTGCTCCACACCACAGATAAATAAACTTTGACAATTTGTTGACAATATGACAAATGTATAATAGCTCCAGCCTTATCCTGTAAGGTTGTTTCACCCTTGCACTTCTTCAATGAACAACACAATTACATTCTCAAATCAAATATTTAACTGCGTGATGTCCTTGAATAGAGTGTTTCTGCTGACATCCAATGAGGCTTTGCAATTGGCTTTGTGCCTGTTACATCTCTCTGTTGTTGCCCTGATGAAAATGTACATTTGACCTTTTCTAAAGTGAGTACCCAGCGTCCTCTGTGACTTCTGGAGGTTCTCTTCGTAGGTGTACCAGAGATGAGTAGTCGCCGGTGAGTGAAAAGGCAATAAGCGTTCAGATAAACAAAGTCCTCAGCAGTAGGCCTGTTAATTGTCTGCATGCAGGGCTGAGGATCAGTGGGACAGATGTGGCAGGAAGCAATCATGTGATGAATTGACCCCCGTGTTAAATGGTGCCATTCAACCTTTTAAAATTCGATAAACAAGTCAGTCGGCCTGCGTGGAGATCCATCCCCTCATCACGGGGAATTTCCTGCTGCGTAAATGGGTCAATGGCAAAATGTGAAGCCTGACACGAGGCGGCCTGGCACTTAAAGACAACTCGCTATTAGGGCAGCTCCACGAACACCAATTCTTTTTCAAGCATTCATGCTTTTGGCTTAGTGAGGCTGTACTTAGACACAGCTGTGCCTTGACCTAAATGCTAATATCAACATATGCTCACTCACAATGCTAATGTCCTAATATTTGCCATGTTAACCATCCTAATTTAGCGTGTTACCATGCTAACGTTTGCTAATTAGAACTCAACTTAAAGTACAGCTGAGGCTGAAGTTTGGCAGGTATTTGGTCATGAATCAAAGTTTTGGTCAAATTGAAATTTTGACCTGATGATGGGAGTTAAAGTGTCGACAAATGTATTAAAGTTCATCCTGAGGGGGACATGCATGTCTGTACCCACTGTCATGCCAATCCATTTTCGAGACATTTTGGCTAATAGCCAAAAATGTCAACCTCACGGCGGCGTTAGAGAAGAAGTCATGGGATCATCAGAGCCATTAGGATTCACCAGGGACCATGAACGTCTGTAGAAAATGGCCTGGCCGTCCATCTAGCAGCTGTTGAGGCATCCATAGAGCCATGTCGCTAGCATGGCTAAAAACAACACCAACATGGGAGTGATGGAGCAACTGAATCAGTCTAATTCTGATGCAGTATAATGCTAGTCATGACATCACTCTTGAAATATTACTTCCTCTGAATAAGTAGTAATATTATCTAGCTTGTGAACGACTCCCATAACTTTCCCAATAACTTCCAATATTTCACCTCACTGTGTCCTCTTAGAAACTGATGACTCCACTGGTTAAATGCCGCTACGGCCCCCTCTCTCCTTGACTCACTAAATGAGCCGAGTGAAGGATGTTGTGCTCTTCTGCATAAACGCTCGCAGGAAAATAGTTTATGACTGTAAGACCCATAAAAAAACAACATTAAAATTCACAACCAGGGGAGTGTCACCTGACCCTTGGAGAATGATAAATTAGCTTCTGGAGAATGATAAATTAGCTTCTGTTGCTCTAGCAAAACGACCGTTTTATTGGGCCTACCTTCGTTTTGGCCTCTGGAGCCGACTCCCCTTCAGTGTGGAGGCTCTGGACTGAAAGGCTTTGGCAGCGAGAAAACATTTTCAGATGACGCCGATATCGTTCTGCCTGCTTCCCTCCTCATAGGAAATCACTCAGTGGCGTGAATGACATTTAATTCAGCTGCATGTCTGCTCTTCACGTTCATCGGTGTCAAGTGGGTATAACGTGGCACCGCGCTGCTCTGATCTGCTGCTACCTTATGAACCATCCCGACCCCTCAGGTCGTCTGGGACCGGTCTACTTTCTGTTCCCAGAGTCAGAACTAAACATGGAGAAGCAGCGTTCAGTTTTTCTGCTCCACATATCTGGAACAAAGTCCCAGAAAGCTGCAGGTCTGCTGAGACCCTCAGCTCATTTAAATCAAGATTGAAGACTTTTCTGTTTGCTGCTGCCTTTAATTGAACCACATTCAATTAATATATTAATCAATTTCCTGCATTTCTGCATTTTACTACTGCATTTTATTTCTTACACTGTTTAAAAAAAAATGTTTTAATATAATGAATGTTCTTAATTGTTTTTAAATCTCCTTTTCTTTTGCCTTATGTTTTGATGCTTTTAATGGTTTTATGTGGAGCACTTTGAATTACCTTGTTGTTGAAATGTGCGATACAAATAAACTTGCCTTGCCTTCACCTAAGCAGGTCTGAATTTGACATTGAAGTGTCTGTTGTAATAATAGAGCGCAATGGCCACGGAAATACAATTGTCAGAAATCTCTTGGTCGATACAAGCTGCTGCTTAGGGCTCAGTCCACTGATACCTTTGATTCTACTTTTCACTTACCATGGATGAAGTCTTTCTGCAGCCAGTGCTGCTCTGCTTATCTGGGACAGCTTGTAATTGTTGAGTGCAGCCACCTCCTCAGTGTTAGTTTGAGGGATGGTACAGCAGATTTCATGTGACAGCACTTCCATTTCCCACAAGGCAAACATGCAGGTGTCTGGGCAGCATTTGAAAAGAGATGAAAGAAAACTTGAATCTCATCAATGCATTGAAAAAACAGGGGTTTAGTATCAGTACAGGCCATGCAATCTTTACATGTATAACGCCGTTACCCTGTAGGTGTCTACCTTTAATGACTATTCACTTGCGAACCAATGTCCCTTGAGAGTCATCACTGGCAACTAATTAGCACTATGCTAAGCTAATGGATCAGTAAATGGATTTTTATGTGGACATAAATGATAATTCGCTACACTGCAGCGCTGTTCGACAACGCTTTGTTTAGCAAGCCAGCCTGAGCCTCGGGGGTGTGTTTGTGTCTCATTAGGCTCGGCCGGGGATCTGTTGTGGATGTGGAGGACTCGGTGGCAAAACAGAAATACAATGACGACGGCCTGTAGTGCTGAAACACTTGACCATCCCGCAGCTGAAGGTTTTTATTGAAGAGAGGGACGACATCCCACAAGTGCCGAAACAATTACTTTTTTGAAAACAGAAAAGCAGCCTTTAAGACATGAACCGTCAGGTGCTATTATGTTGCTTGACGGTTGTTGCTATGTGCTACCTGATAAAACTTGGTGTGTCGCTCAGAAATAAAGCAGACGTGGTGAATTTTAGCCCTTCTTCTGCTCATATACCACCATTTATCGTACGCCTATCCATCCACAAGTCACATACATATCCACATACTCTTTTCATTTATCAATTACTGAACAGATTCTCAATTGCAAATGCTAATTGGTGATCATTGTCATATTACATGAAGCCCATACCTATGTCAGATACCTTTATACACTACCACACTATAACATGAAAAATGCATTATAAGACTTTCTTTAAGCCTTTATAACCTGTAATAAAAAGGACATACGTCATTACAAGAATGAACATAATAATTAGTTAAATCAATGCTCAATCATCGTATTGGCATTGAAGAACAGTAAGGTCTGACAACCATTCTGCTCTTCCTGCAGTCAGAGTACACAAAGTGTGGTTTGAGCTTGCCATGATAGCTTCCTCACAGCTCAGCTTTTTCAGCTCACGCCGCCTTCGTACCATTTGTTGATCCTGACAGCAGCCCACATTCAAAACCCTGAGACAGCAAGACAGACATTGGAAATTGGAAGGGAGCAGCAGGGCCGCGTTGAAAGAACATCTCTACTGAGTGGGAGTTGAGTGGGAATACTGGCTCGGTAGCAACCACAGAAACTGCAAGTCTTCGATTTTCTACAACCAACTGGAGCACAAGATATCCTTGATGACGCTGCATGCTGGAGTATTACATTTTCACCTTTGATACAACAAATATTACCTATTTCTATTATCTCGTACAAACATTGTGGCAAGTCGAAGAACACTCTCCATCAATAATATTCATAGACAGCACGGTAGCGCTTTATTGTACGGGTCCATCATTTCCTGATGATTTGGTCTCCTGGAAAGAACTGTAACTTTGGACCAGATGCAGGGAGACAGTTTATCACCAGTTGTTGGTTTCAAGAGGGAAACCTTTTGAAGCAAATTAATTCAAACCAAAGCAAATTGAGTCGAGTAATTATGAGCAACTACGATTATGTCCAATATCAAAATCATTATAACACATTTGTTTAAGGTCTGACATAGCACCCTCATCGCTTTTCTAAATAATTACTGATAGCTGGAGGGCTGCTGGTTCCAGTGGTCGCAACAGCTGCTTCTCCTACTTTTTTAAAGTAGTAAAATTATATTTACTGCTAGAGGATTCCAAGGCTAACCAAAAAACTAAATTTTGATGATTTGAAGTTTTTCCCTAAAAGAGCTCATTGTCCCCCAGTATAAATATTTACTGTATATTTCTGGAATAAGCGGCCATGATAAAAGTGGGAAAGATCATGAGGCATCATGCAGTTGTGAAAAACTGCACATTGTGTGTTATATTCCGATACCCGCGCTTTGTGTGTTATTCTTCAATAACCGCACATCACATTATGGATTGTCCCTCGAGGCATTGGCGGCAACTTTCACAATGTAATATGCTGCCGTTAGAAACCATTATGCAGAAGCCTACATTAAAATACATTCATAGAAAGTGTTACCCAGTTTCATTTTTCATATTTTAGTCATATTTACGGTGAAACGATAAATAAAGGCAGCATAAAATCGGAGGTATAGGATCGGGTGGAAATTGGTATTTTCTCACTCACAGACCACTGTTGACCTGGAAAACACTCACGCACAAACACCGAATACACTCCGCAGCTCCCGGGAGCGGACGCTCTCTTTATATCCTCAAATGCATACATTAAGATGGAGATGTACAGGATCTTTTAGCACAAAGAAATGAAAAAAACAAAAACAGGATGTAGACACATTAACAGGAACACCTGTGCAAATATATTGTAATTGCAACAAACACTTGCTATGTGAAGGCTATTTTTTGAGACTTCGGGTTGACCGTACCTTAGTACATATATTGATATACATGTATTTCAATTGTGTTTCATTTTCATTGTGTTCTTGTAATATCTTTCTGGTGTTCTTGTTAATTTGTCCACCTCTTGTACTTCTCTCAGAAGAATGCCTTCTTGTGCTTCTCCTTTGCTTTACCGCCGCTTGAAATGAGACCCACAGAACATAAAATACATTAATTGAATATATATATATATATATCTATGTATACATCATTTCAAATATATCAAGCATCTGAAATCAGCAAATAGCACGTCCAGCTGGCCAAAACATTTCATATCAAAATATAGTCAATTTAAACAAGGATTCTGAATACATTTAATCACGCATGAATTGATTTTAATTACAGAATTGAACTTATGCAACACACTGTAGATCTGTCCCTAGCCCCCCCCCCCACCCCCGCCCCCAATATAAATATCTCTATGTACTAAATAAAATACACAAAAGAAAAGAAAAGTCAATCCCAGGATTCACCCGTGAAGATTAAAATGATATTCAACATCTGTAAAATCGCAAATGCTTCTCTTGCCAGATGGTGAGCTCTGGTCTGGGCGTGTCCCAAAAATATACAAGAGTATGAATGATGCATTGGATATGACTTATTTCACAGTGTATCTCTGGATGTGGACGCACACACACACACACACACACACACACACACACACACACACACACACACACACACACACACACACACATTCCCACGTGGAGAGATGCAAAATCACGTGCACACAAACACACAGACCATTAACATGAGCCAGGGTTCCATTTCGGCTAAATGCTCCCGGTGGTGTGTACAAGATGTGTGAGGTTCATTGACAAAAACTACTCTTCTAGTCTATGTTGGCACCACATTAAAAAAACATAAGTTATAAGCTAAGACGCTCAAAATGTCCACATTTCACCATCGTGACCTGCAGTCAACTCGTCTCTGTCGTCTCTTCTGTGACATTCCAAGAGACTTTCATGCTTTCTCACAACCGTCCGTCCTGTGTGTATTTAAATGCGGAGGTGTTTCACCCATCAGCCAAATGAGAGAAAGAATCCAATGGACAATACGGCCTGGCTCAACCTCTGCAGAGTCATTACTCTTCAGCAGTAAGCTGCCATTAAAGTAACTTGGCTGGAATATAACCCCGGACGGCTTCATAGCAGGGATAGTAAAGAAGATGAACGGGATCGACTTCTGACAAGTCTAAATCAAGCCACAAAGGTACGGAAAGTCTTCAAGGAGCTGTCCCCTGCAGACTCGATGTTGGATAACAAGGACAAAAAGAAAAAGGTAAAGTACTTCACTGAATATTCCACTGCCCCGTTGATAAATGTTCCTCACAGGGATTTTAGTTCTGTGATGTGTCCACGAATTTGGCTGCGGTGAAGATTCAATGCCGATGGAGTATACCGTGCTGCTCACTCGAGACTTCTCAGAGTTCTCAGAAGTGTCTGCCGAGAGTCTTTCACTGTGGGGATCGGAGAAACTCCGGATTATCACTATTTATTTATTTTAGTATTGAAGGTCAAACCTGGTCTTTAGTTTGGGAATCTCGTTGGTGAATGGACACAATGTTCTGGTGTAGAGATTGGTCTCAGTTCCTTTTGTAGCATGGATGACAATGAACCTGCGGAGGGACGGCGAAAGAAGATAGTTACAAATCACGAGACACGGTTGTTTCAAAAGTCACGATGGTAGTCTTACCAGGTCAAACATAGTTAACATTTCCGCAACATTTCACGTAAGACAACTCCAAACTGAACACCACGGCATTTAAGATAAAGGCTGCCACAACACAAAACAACGTTAAATATGCACAGAGAATACATGTTTGGCCTTTGTTTGAGAAAGCTAATACATTTAATAGCACACTTCATTATGATTTCTTATACATAAAGAAAAATATTTATTTATTTATTTACACAAGAGTGCCTTGACTTTTGGGTGGATTTCAGGACTCATTTTGGGCGACAATGGCATTGATTGCCTACTCATGCAACTGTTTTGTGTCACATCCCTGCAAAAAAGCGCTTTGTCATTTGTTGTTTTGTTAATCAGCTTTAAGCTGTCGAGGATATTATTCTTTTTTTTACCCTCACGGTGCAGGACAAGAAACAAAAACACCACAGTAATAATCAGACCAGCCCCCCCCCCTCTCCCTGTATTTTTAATTTTCATCTGAGCCAGTTTTAGCAAAACACTTCACATACAACATCTAAACCAATTAAACATTAAATGAGAGCTCCAAATCAAGGTTTTGTCATTCTCTGCCTGTGCACTGTTAGATATTATAAAACAGGGGTCTGAATGATTATTGATATAATTGATATAATTAATAATAATCATGAATAATTTCCATAACGCAAACATGTCTGACAAAAAGCCATTAAATAAGATATATAAAACCAGTCATTTGACGTGTTCCATGTCTGAGCGGGGCTTTATTTGAGCTTTAACAAATGAAATTGTGTGAATGATTCTTTAAAGGGATTGGTCCATGAGTGTATGTGCTAATATATTCCTTTCCACGTGGAACACGTTTCACCTCCAATGAAATTCTGGAGCTAATGACTTAATTTAGCCAATCATTTGATCAAGAAAGCCATTTGAATGATAATAGAACTCTGCCATGAATATGTGAAATGGATAAATCCATAAATGTTAATGTTGATTCACGGTGACAGTGGACAATTGTGACACCCAAGACCGCCCATATAAATCATTCAGACACTTAAATATGAGTCGGCAAATCCACACAGAATTGCACAAATTCCCAGGGCTGGCAAATAAATATTTATGACGCCCCCAATTCCCCCTTTTCTCCCTGTCCTTGGTAATTGTGCGTGATTCATTTTGTTTTCTCCGTGGAAGAGGGGATATCAATCTTAGAATATTGGCTCGGAGACGTAAAGCATGTAGATTCCAAATGGCTCTTTTTTTGCAGAATATAAAAGCTTCACAGATACTCAGTCAATGTTCTCGAGAGCGGAATTTAGTTTTAATCTTTCGATTTTCTTGGTTTTTTTAGAGAACAGAAGAATGTTTGTGGAAGTGACGTTAACCACGGCTAGCCTGCTCCTGACTCCTGCTTGATATCGAATACGGCCGGAATCTGTCACCGTGGCATTTCGAAAGGGATTTTTCTTAAATGTAGCTTTTTCTTTCGCTTATTTCTTTTGTCAAGAACATCCTCCCAATCACATCGGTTTTCTTTGTCCTAAACGAGAGCCTGGACACAGGAAGTAGCCTCTCCCTTTGATGTATCCACAGTGGGGCTTTTTAGTTTCCATTCCAAAACTTCCCGTAACCCCCTTTGATTTCCCTTTTCTGTCAGAAGTGAATGCATACTGAGAAATGAGGGATTCCATTGTGTCTTCTCCAAGTCCTGAATGATCTTTATTTTCACTCAGTGGTGAGAGCGGTACTGAAAAGTACATGACGAATACGCACTAATGGCTGATTCATTCCGGGTCTGAGCTACACTGAACTCTTAAACAACTTGGAATTAAGGCGAGGCGTCTGCTGTTTCCCTTAGGAGTAATTATGTCTGCCTTCTACAGGGTAGAACAATCAAAATGTCTTTGGTTGCAAATATGTCGGAGTTAACTGAAGCAGGGTTATACACTCAGTATGCAAATGAGAATGAAGCACATCATAAAAAAACTCACATACTTGCTGTTTTCTCTGCATCCTACGACGGTTCCTTGGGCAAAGGCTGGAAAAGAAAAGTAGAAGGTCAGAGGCCAGCTTTCACTAAGGTTTCAATCAACTTTCCCTCAGCATATTTGCCTCAGACGCAGAGCAGCATATGTCCATTTAAAAGCACAGATGGCGTGTCTTCCAATTATATCTCAGGCGAGACGATGGAAGCTGAAGGTTATTTTGTTCTCCCCCAGTTTTTATGACCTCTGAGGATGCCGTTTCTCTCCTCGACCAGAAAATACGAGCGAGTAATGGCCACCTCATCATCAGCGTTAACGACCGAGAGACCTTTCCTTTCTCCCATCAATGGCATCACACAGATAGAACATTTTTATCACATTTGCTGTAGGGTATGGTGATAAACAGTGCTCCACTTTGTTTCTCTGTGAACAACCACTTCTTGCCTCCCACATTCATCGGTAGGAGAGCGCATGAAAACGTGCCGTTTTGCCCTTGACCGGAGGAAGAAAACAGCTCCCTTGCCTTCTTGATATTGGTGAATGAGCCACTTTTGTGTAGATAATGACTCGGCTAATCATAATCACGAAGCTAATGGTCTGTTTAGCCAATCAGAGGAGCCAAGGCGAGACGCCTGTATGGGCAGCGCATTGGCATTCCCGGCAGCAGCCGCTGCTGCTCTCCCCTCGGCTGTGCCAGGCTATCTGTAGCAGCGAGGTGGACTTGGTATTCAGCTGCCCGCCCCGGCCCGTCGTCCTGCGATCTGTCGCTCTGTCTGTCCGACCGGGCCCGGCGCTGTCAAAGAAATTCAGAGGCGCTGATCCATCATACCTCTCCAGCAGCATGTCATCTAAATGCTAAGCACTTCCACTGCATCTTTAAATCAAAACAAGAAAAGAAATGAGCACGGTGGGGCAGGCGGGCGGCTGGAAGGGATAAAAGCTCATAAGGGCACAATAGAATCTGCAGCGCAAACCCGTTGCTTTTTGATTACATTCATTTTAGAGGGAGCGGAAACGTGGGAGAGGAGAAAGTGGGCGAGAGGGACTGCGCATGAGAAACCCAGAGACCTTGTTATCCCTTCAAATGGACACGAAAAAAAAGGAGAATAGATATTGATACACCCGCCCCAAAGGTTCACCAAAGAAAATAGTACGTTGTTTGATTTCTCTCCAAAAACCACCATGAATGCACCTGAGCTGCTGCCTCAATAGGATCCCCCATCCTCCTCCCGCGACTCCTTGTCTCAGTCGGACTCTTAAGCTATCGATCGGAGGGATTCTTGAAGTCGGAGCAGAGTGCTGAGGCGGCAGAAGCGGCCGGCACTATTAACTGCTCCTACTAATTAAAAGGGTAACAAGGTGAGTTTGGCCCCACGGGACGAGCTATGCGGGAGACGGAGCCGGCTGTTTGCCTGCCATGCACACCGGTAAACAGTGCTCACCGCCTATGGTGTTTACAAGACAGGAATCCAAGGACATCGAAGACAAATTCATCTCCCGCTGGCACGAGGGATGAGGGAGATTCACGGATAAGGAGAGAGAGGGAGAAAGCGGGGGAGCACACTAACAAGAGCTTCACTAATTGCTTATTTTGCAGTGAAATTGAAACATTTGGACCTCATCTCAGAGCTTGGGGTGCCCTCGTTTCATCGCCATATGTAAACATCGAGCACTGTGCATGTGTGATAAAGTTTCACAGTTCAAATGAAGTGCACATGCCCGGATCTCTGAGTGAGTGCCAGCGGAGATTGGCAAAAATATCACAGGATTCAATTAACTCCTTTCCTTATCATCAATACAGCATATTTTAGGATCAAAGTATTTTTAAGATACAGCATGCCTCGCATTACACAAATAGAAATCCTCAGCCGAGGTATAGCACTATGGCTCACAGAAATCTATGGAGCCGGGAGAGAGAGACACTGCAGGTATACGGCAGAATGTCAGTGCTCAGGGGGACACAAAGCAGAGGAGACATATTTGGTGGCACTTCAAGCCGCAAAATTCTCAGCAGCGGCCCACCCAGCCATTATGGAGGCAGGCCATCACTGCAGCAACTAAAAACCCTTCCCCGGGGTCTCTCCTCACAAGTGGACTCCTGCACAGTGTTTTGTTGGTTGTATCAGCTGGAGACTCATAGAGGCTGCAGTCATTACCAGCCACTGGTGTTATTAGACTAACAAGCACAGCTACAGCCAAAATAAAGACCCTGAGTGGATGCCTCATGCCCAGATATGAGGCTGATGCACAAAAGCATCAGTGCAGCAGACCCAGAGCTATCTCAGAGGAACAAAAACAACATATTTCATTCCTGGGGAGGCAGCGACAGACAATTCAAATCCATTGCTGAGGTAAAAGTAGAAATATAATAACGTCAGAAAAATAATGAATGCATGAAAAAACAGTTTTTTAAGGTTTCGGCACTAAAAAGCTGCTTTGATTAATTTTCTTTTACTCTACGTGGCAGTTGTCAAGCCAACACTGACATGTAGTTTTATTTCATTTAGAGTTGTGTATCTGGCCACCTGGTGAATGTAAGTCCAATATTCACTCTATTTACTCTCCTCTAAGCTCGGTTTCTGTCTCTACCGAATCTTGAGGGAAATATCTAGCTGCTAAATGAGCCACTACATTCACCAGCTAGTTGCTAACTTTGTGTGTGTGCAGTTTTTTTGCCAGGTAGTCGTACTGAAAACAGCTGTCTGCTGCTTGAGATGAGATTGATGAGAGCAGAATTTGCAGGGCTGCAAACCAAAACAGTTCACATTACACGTAGAAATTTAGATTCATTGGCGATCGAAAAAATAATACTAAAAACATTTTACTTTAACAATAAATCATGTGCAGTTTGTTCCAGACCGATACTGGTTTACGCTCATTTGTAAACAATATGAAAATCAATGAGCAGGCTCTTGAAGCAGGCTCGAGGTGTGTGAGATTATTGCATTAAACATCAGGTGTTCATTTTTCCAGCAAATATTACATTACCGTTGCGCGCGATGTGAGCAGATCAATTTGAAAAGTCAGCAGTGAACTACCTGTAAGTGATCTAGTGTAAGTACATGGTAGGATTAAATGATATACATTTATCACAAATCTCAAAATGATATTTTGCTTAATATCACTGGAAACAGGTCGTGTTTTTCAAGAATCTTAAACGGGACAAAAAATGATAGATGTCGGCTGGCTGCGCTAAAGGTAGCAGCGCTAAACAATGAAACAGGATGTTTTGGGCCATGCTTGAACATGTCCAGTCCATTGGCACTCTGCATTACACAGGCTACAAAAAACCCCGTGTTGAAAAGTGGCCTATGGCTCTGACAATTTCACACCAGACAAAGCTCTCGAGACAAGCATTGTGCAGGGTAAAACTCACATGGCAGTTCAAAGCCTGGCGATGTCAGAACTTCAAACAGGGGAGCGGGGTAAAGTGTGCTGAAAGTGACAGCAGAAGGGACCATGTTCACTGGGTCTCAGACAATGGGGGGGGGGGGGGGGGGGTGGTTGAGGAGGAACATGCGCCCGGCGAAGGCAAGCAGAAAGAAATAAGTCTTTTAAAAGATGATGGAAGCACAAGAGGAGAGAAAAATAAGAGTGTTGTTGTTTTATGCCCTGTGAATGAACTCCAGAGGAAACATTAGATACTGTAAATGTAATCATGGAGCTCTCTGCAGTATATATGTTCCATAACACCGATGGAAAAAAAAGGGGAAGGGAAAGATTTTCGGAACATTTCTATCAATCCAACCTATTTCAATATATTCTCTGCATCAGTCCACAAGCTGTCTCCACAAGACTGATGATCGTGCCACAGCATCCGACAAACAGATGAGCTGGAACCAAGGGAGTGCATTTGTCTCCGCCGCTTGATAAATCGGGGACCCCTTTAATGAAACTGAAATAAAGACTATATTTGCTTCTCGAGCGTAACCTCTGTGTACTCTGGTGCGTGTGTGCTGAGCGTCAGTCATTTTATAAATGTGCATCTGAAGGCAAAGCGGCCTGGCTACAATATGTTATCCCCGAGGACCCAGAGGGAGGCCGTCAGACACAATATGACAGGAGCACCATCAGCTCACCAACAGCAATGTGAGTGAGGTGAGCCAGCAAGACACAGAACATAAACGCTGGACTTGTTCTTTCATTTGTCTGATGCATGTATCAAAGAACGCGCGGTGGTAAAGTCATGAGGCTAAGAATGAATTAAACACTACCGAGTCTCAGATTTGCATCTCTCTTGGCAGCTACTGCTGCAAAAAACCTTTTTCAACCTAACACTGCTGAAACAGATTCTGTTGTTTGTGCGCGACTGTTAGAATTGACTTGCTGGTGCTCAGAATTGAATAATTTCAACAGCAAACGAGACCGAAAGTCAGCAGTGCATTGAAGGACACAGCATGCATATCTAATATTTGAAGATGCTCTGGCCTGGTTTCTCCAATTCATTCGGAAGACGCAAACATTTCTCCAATTTCCAGTTCTGATTTCCTCACTAATATATTCCCACTATGTTGGAAACAAGACCACTGACAACACATCCTTTTACTCAGGGCCCATTTCCACGGAATGCATCGTTCAGAGCCTACACTAGCAGGAGTTACTGTTCAAGGAGCAACCTCTACCTCTCTGATTATGCCTTTTATCTCGTCTTGATAAATGCTGCTGGTCACAGAGCGACATCGTCGAATGAAAGCGATTTCATTTTTCTGCTCTCTCTTTATCTAAACATGGCATCTCACTGAGGATACAACTCTGTTTGCAAGAGGTTCAGAAGGCAGCAGCTCTGTGACAAATACAAGACCTGTATAGCAGCACTCTATATAACCTAACAATATATACTGAAACTAAAAAATAATGCCAGAGGGGTGAGTGGTTTAGATAAAGGTAGATCTGGTAGAAGGTAGTAATGACATCACATTCACTAATAAAGGAATGTGGCAGCATTCAGGCTTTCCAGCTGAACTTGCTTCGCTTTTGAAAACATTTGATTCAGTACCGACTGCAGGATCATGGCTTTTCATCAGCACAGAGCCAACAGTGCTCTCAGGTTGAAGTGCTGTTTGAATCAGATTTGTGGTTTAAAGATAAGATAATACACAAGTAGAGTAAAGGAACCTCTGTTTCCGGTCAACTAATGCTGCGTTCTGTCTAGACTGCTTGTGTTACATCAGCAGCACGAAAGCAACATCAAAAAGCAGGAATTCAAGCATGTAGTCAAAAGAAGTCCCAAAATCCTTCATGTGGGATTGACTCAATATTAATTATAGTGTGTGTGTTCATGGCAATGACGTAACTTGTCACTTAGTGCAGTCGTGAGGCTCAGTGACGTGTTTTAAATCGTTTTTGGACAACAGAATTTGACGTCAGAATTTGGCCTTTACTGATGATACTTATCAGTAGGATGAAGCCATTGTGGGTCTCCTTTAATGGGATTTATTG
This sequence comes from Melanostigma gelatinosum, assembly GCF_949748355.1. Taxonomy (NCBI): domain Eukaryota; kingdom Metazoa; phylum Chordata; class Actinopteri; order Perciformes; family Zoarcidae; genus Melanostigma; species Melanostigma gelatinosum. The sequence continues at coordinate 8,028,667 of NC_136641.1, read as the reverse complement.
TGGAGGATTGTGCCGTATTTCCACCTGTTTGTTGTGAAGTTTGAAATAACTCACTAGAATAAAATAAATGCCATTATTTCAAGGACATTTTGGTAAAAAACAAAAATGTAATGGCAGTTGGAGGAAAAGTGAAATGACGTCACCTCAACATTAGATGTAGCTAGAGATAGATGACACGCTTGGACATTTTTAAACCTTATTGCTTTCTGTTTGTTCTTACTTGGACAACACATTATTATTTCCCATCGTTTACACTCATGACACCAAGGCAACCGGAAATCTGTCATCTCCACTCTCCAACCTCGACCTCAGCTAATCAACAATGCATTTCAACGAGCCGCACACAAGCAGTTGCGGACAGAGCCTGCGGGTGCGCTGCGTTGCCTTTGAGAAGCGAGCTCATTAGAAGTCTGTCTCTGGTCAGATGGGTTGCCAGCAAAGCAGTGACCATGGCGACACATCACTTGGCTGCGTGGCTGTTTGTCGTACACATTGAAGCCTTTATAACCGAGGTGCTAGCAAGTGTTACACAACGACACTGTGGAACTTTCTCACCTCTTTCATAAGAGGTGATCATTTCATAACTCCTTCATAGCCGGACAGGAACATTTTGTCTTGATGTGGTGAAATGAATCCAGTTTTTCACTTTGTTTTGCTCATCTGCATCACATTTGTAACATTCTCCACTCAAACACCTGTTTACCTTTTCTCTGTTTCTCTTGAGGAACACCTTTGACTTCTTTTTTTCCCCTTTCAGAAGAGCTACCAGAGCTAACTGGTGATAATGTCTTCATGTTTTCAGCAGCATTGTCAGGACTATACACACTTCACTAGCTTCCCTCCCTGGCCGACACTGGAACAAAGAGCACATAGCTGGAGGAGCGCCACCAGCGCAGAAAAAAAAGAAATTAGCAAAGGCGGATAATAGGGCTCAGTAGAGCTCTCGATAAGAGCTCTCACCAAGCAAGGGAGCAAGCGATGCAATCTCACAATGCTCTCGCTCGCCTGAAAGGATGGAAAACATTCAACTGTCCTGAATTCAGGCTGTCTGCCTCGTCATTATTCCACCTGACAGCCAATTCCATGCATTCACACAGAGACGACCAACTGTGGTCTTGTGTAACCTAACTATTCAAACCCCCCCCTCCCCTCCACACCGCCATCAAGTGTACGAAACCAACCTGATAGCACGCCGCCCCACCCTGCTCGAATTGCGCTTTCCACCTCGGAGAATATCATATGTAGACCTTTCAGCGGCTCACTAGTGAAGACAAATTGCCAGCTTGTTTGGGGGTGCCTCCAGAGAGTGATTCATATTAATGGCTAGCTGGCAGTGGAGAGCGTGCTGCATATATGCAAACTCCATTAGCAGGTTAGGCTGGAGAGTATGACCTGGCAGTGCCAGCGTGAGCTGCACACAGGAGGGTGGGCTGCCGAGCGGAGGCTAAGGGGGGCTGCGTATAGAAAGAGCTGCAGGGGCAGGGGTCGTGCAGTTAGTCTGGGGTGTTACTTCATCAATATATCAGGTTGACGTTTCTATTAAGACATTTATTATGATAATTTATTCCTATTTATTGCAGAATTGGTTAGTGTTACATTTGTAAAGCCTTTACGTTTCATGGTGTTTCAGAGGTCATTATCATTTACATTAAACTGTTCTAATGAACCATTTAACACAATCCACCTAAATTGAAACAATTGACATCTTTGATGATTAGAAGGGAAGAGAAGGATTTAATAAATAGCTTGACAGCCACCATTCTTGTAAAAACATTGAATTTTGTTAATTTCTTTACCAGAGGACCTTGCTTGACCACAGTGAGCAGAAACGTGAAGGCCTAATTCATTGACATATTAATTCATAGTTCATATTCATGACTTCTTCCCTTGAAGGCTTGTTAAGAGCCTGTGAAAGTTAAACAGAGTGCTAATATCCAGCAGGTGGAGCAGTTAGCAGTTAAAGGTTAAAAGTCATACATTTTGGCACACTGCATCTGCAATTGGCTGCTAATATTCATCAAGATTAATTGTGTTGGATAAACTAAACAACTTGGATTTTCTTGCAGCAGGTCGATCTTCAGATGTTAAGTTTTCCACGAAGTGGCACTCGAGGAAAGGCCACGTAGCTGTTTAAATCAGAAGGTTTTTATCCCATTGGGAGCATGACTGTGCTTTAGCAAAATCATGAAGCTCTTATTGCAAGATTCCTGGTGTGCAAAGTGTTTTTGGGCCTGAGGGTGGCAAAGAGTTTTACATCCGAGGAGAAGGAGTGTGCTCACTAAATCTCATGGCAGCCTGCCTTTTAGATTTTAATATCTCACTTCTCCACTCGGACTGATAGTGACACCAGAGGACTCATGATAGCACTCAATATTGAAGCGGCATAGGCTGGTTGAGCAACTCCAGCCTACAGTAGGAGTTAAGGTACTGTGAAAACTGATGCAAAAACAATCACTGAATCAAAAACATGCTGGAAAACAGAGATAGTTTCCTGGAGGAAGATACATATTTATGTTTTTGCTCATCACTGGTTAAACACAATTAACATTGAATGAAAATTGTCGATTTTATCAAAACTGCTGCTGGCTTGCTGTCTATTCCATCATTTTCCCGGGTAAACTTTCATATATCATTTCAATGATTTAAACATATGAACTTCCAGCCCACTCTACTACCAAGTCATCAAAACCGGCGGCTTGGTCAGTGGTCAGGTGAGGTAGCATGAAGAGCAATAAAATCTGTATAGCAATGAAGCAGCGGGGATGGATGGGTAGAAATACATTGGACTCTCACCCAGAAAACCAGTGTCTACGTCCTGTGTGAAAGCAACGTTGATTTATTTTAAATTACATTCATTTAGTTGACTTACGTTGCTACATAGCTACTACATACTTATTCTAACTCAAACTATGACGTTGCCCTAAACCTAACCAAGTGGTTTCCTGTAAACCCTGAAGTTTATTTTGAAAAGACAGTGTCTGCACGTAACGGCTGTGAATTGACTTGACGCTAGATGGGATTGTAGAGAGTCGTAGTTTGAAGCTGCTGTGTTTGACGAGATGAGAAGGAGAACGTGAACGCCACAGAGCTTGTGAAAATAAGAGGTTAACACCAGCGGGTGACGTCAATCTTTTCATCGTGTCAGAACCACTTAATCAACATTTCACGTCCTCTGCTGCTTATCTCAATGTCAGGTTGTAGCTACAGGTTGTGAGCAGTAATTAGGCTGCCACACAAAACTGAAGTGTTTCTCTCAGCACCCAGAATACAAATCTAAATTGGATCTTTAAGTCATTTTTTTAACTTTGGTTACCTTACAATTGTTGAAAGCTGAACTTAAATAGATTCGATAGGGGAACGCTGAACTGGATTCAGATTCGATACGACGCGATCGAACCCCAACCCCATATATGTTTAACTGATATTAGCAGCATGATATATGTATTATTAGATGCATGATTTGCCCATCGTCGGGTACATTTGTCACTTTATTTCAGTGGCTAACTCCACCTATGTCAAGCCTCCGCACCACAGCACGGATAATGAGTGCAGCCATTATCAGCCTTCAGAAACCCACGTTGTCACACTGAGTGCTGCTCTGCAATGGGATTAGCATGTGAAGACAAGTGCTCTCACAATTAGAACTCGCTCTGCACACCCAAGACACTCGCACAGAGATGTGGCCAGACAGAGCTTGGCCAGTGGCCGAGCGGCAGCCTGGCCCTCTATTCCCCCCCCCCCCCCCCCCCTCTCCAGCCTGATCAATCCTCCTTATAGATTTCTCATTTTCATTTATCTTCCAGGATGCGCTTTCCTCCCATTTTATGTCTCACAACAAATACCTCTGGATACATCCTCTCTTCTGCTGCCAAAGCCTCCCTATCCCTGTCCCCCCCCAAACCCAAACAAAGCGCACACAAAAAAAACAGCAGCAGCAGCAGCAGCATCACTTGTGATTAACTTCTGCAGTAAAAAAAATCTCCTCGGCAACAGCTTATTGAGAATATGTTGTGGAACACAAAAAATCTGCATTTTTCTTTTTCTTTTTCATAAATGTATAAAAGCAAAACACTAACCTAAGCGTGCTGTCAGGGTAGATTACAGCACGATGGGAATGCGTGCATGAAATGTGACGCAGCTGCCCGGGGCTGCTGGACGGAGGAGGCGGAGGAGCGAGAGAGATAAAGACACAGCAAGTGATGAAAGAAAGCGAGAGTGGAAATCAAGAGATCCAGTCACAGGTTGACCTTGGTCCTCGTGTACATGACGATGAGGACATGCAGTCTCTCCTGCTCTCTATCCATCCTGTCATCACTTGGTTTTAGTTGTTGTTTCTTTTCCCCCCTACTCTTTCAAACATTCATATTGATTCTTCCTTTCTAATGGCACGACAATGTAAAAGATCCAGTGAACCCTCGCTCAGATTGCAAACGCTTGCTGGCTTTGTGCATCCTGAATCAGATGAGAGTTGATCACAGAGCAAAGCCTCAGTCAGCTCTGAGGCATTGGATGCATGTTGCACAGTGAGAGGAGCCTACAGAGGACCAGACAACACCATATTGGAGGCTTTAAAAATGTAACATGTTTTGTGTTCATTTAAATCCCTCGCAAATGTCTGATCTCTTGTTTGAGCAAGTGCACCGAATAGTTTCAAATGATTTATTCATGGGCGGAGATCCTGAAATGGCGAGTATTCCTAGTAAGATACTGGTGAATTGAAGATGGTCTGAGAGGAATTCACGTTTACAATTCCTGGTAAAATGCAGAATACTAAGATCAGTGTGGTATGCATTTTTTCAATACTAATGAGGTATCGGCGGTGCAGAGCTAAGCTAGCATCTTTTATCCATCTTCTTTTATTTATTGGTGACGCGCAAACAACAGAGCAAAGTTAGAGCTGGGTTACAGACAATGATGAAACAACCATGTTCAGAACACTTTGTAGTAGTTTGTGCCTGTTTATTTACTCTCTTTATAATATTATTTTAAAGAAGTGGGACCCAGAAGTTTGGTTTCACTGATTTGTTCCAATTGCACGTTAAATTGTGAATTATAAATAGTGACTTCAAGGCACAGAAAGCAGTTTAGCATCTGTTTTCTACACCCAGAGTATTGATGCAGTCTTTAAAGCCTGGGAGCTGGCCTCACGTACCACTTCCAGCTTGCGTTGCCCACACTGAAAGATGGCGGCGTGATGCTGTTAAGTGCACATGCCGTATATTAATGTCATGTCTTGTAAATTACCGTGACGGTCTTGATGCGACCGCTGCCCCTGGTGCAGGTCCAGCCGGATCGGTTGAACAGGTAGCTGCAGACCTCCCCCTCCAGGCAGGGAGCCATCTCGCACCACTGACGACTCCGCACGATTCGCGCTGAGAGGCCGAAAGACAAGGGGGGGGGGGGGGGGGGGGGGGGAAAGAGGCACGTTACACTCGCACACCCACAGAGAGAGACTTCAGATTGTCAACATTTTCAGTTGTATGGTCACCAGACGGGAAAGCATCTTCAAATGTTGATGTGTCTACAAGCCTGTAGTATTTCAATTAGGATTTTGTTGAACCACCATGTCCGAATCGCCTGTGGTAGTAACCTTTACAGACCAGCTGGCGGCCCATAAATTACTCTCCTGTTAATGCTAGCGTTCACTGCAGCTGCACACTCTCATTGTTTCCTCCTTTTGACATTTTGTTCGACTTAATATTCTTCCTGAAAGCGTTTTTCTTGAGGTACTTCTAGGTAAAGGGTTCTAGTGTTGAAAGTAATTGTACTTTAAAGCACAACATTGTTGGATTTCTTTTCCTGAAGTGACGTTGAGTAAATCGTTCTGAAACTTGCACTCAATGGACAATGCAGCAATGATGTTATGAAATGTTTCCATTGTGTTTTAATGTTGTCATTCCTATCTGCATTCTAAATTTTAAAAAAGTAAATATATCGTGTTATGCACAACAATGTGGTGTGATAAATCAGGATGCCCGTTGAAAATATCACAATAACACTATAAAGTGTTGTAATTGTGTCTTATTTTCTGCTAATTCATATGCACAAATGATTAAAGCACAGCAGGAACATTTCAATCTGCAGATTAGAGAGGTGGATCACAGATTAGAAAGGCTTTCGGTCTTCTTAAAAGTGATTTGTCTGCTGCAGACATCGGTCTGTCAGAGTGAGAGCCAGTGATGCTCTCCTTCTCCCTCTGCAGTCCTTCTGCATGACATTGAATTAGCATGCGCCTGTAGTCGATGCTGATAAGCTCTGATTGTTCTTTACACAGCGTGCTAAAGCAACACCGAAAGGTTATCGGCTCTCTGTGGACCATGGCCAAGGCCGCCGCTCCTGCCTCCACCCCCCCCCCCCCCCCCCCCCCGGGGCAGCACATTGTGGAACGAAGTAACACAGTCGGCAAATTGAAAGAGACAAACCACAATTCGTTGAATGTCCACTGGAGAGCTGAGGGAGGGGGAGTGAGGAGGAGGAGGTGCGGAAAGGGAGGCCTTGTGACATTTAGCTGTGAGGTATTCGTGGTCCAGGCCTTGTTAACAGTCCGAAATTGCTCTTTGGAGTGTCATACCCCGACTGCTGCTCCGCAATAAAGATCTGTCATCTTGTGGTATTTATTAAGCCACCCCTCATGTATGTAACTGCGTGCACACACACACACACACACACACACACACACACACACACACACACACACACACACACACACACACACACACACACACACACACACACACACACACACACACACACACACACACCGCTCTGTAGATATAAAGCCTCTCAGCAAATAATAGATATTGTTGACAACTTGGAGGAGAAGCCGTGTTTCTGCCCTCACAGTGCAGTCAGGCAGCAGTGGAACAAAAACAATCCAGAACCCTGTCATCTCATTGCACCCAACAAGCTGATGTAAATATTAAAGAACGGAGACAAAATGGTCGATTCGGCTTCACCCTGAGCAGAGGTTCCTTGGCGAGCAGGGAAGAAAATCTAAAGTGACCTTCCTCTTGACACAGCAAGACACTGTGGCAAAATTTTCATTTTCACAGCCATCCGTCAGGCGCAACAAAGCGGAGATTTATCAGTCAGTTGCAGATGTAGTTTTGAGTACATTACAGGGCCAGCAAAACTCAATTTCCAGGGGCACGGAATAAAAAGCTGAGCTGGCAAAGTGGCGGGGGTGCTGACTAACTGTGGAGTGCATCAGCCCAGCCAGCGAGAGGCTGGCTGAAATAAATGCTTTTTTTTCAGCTCCACAGTATCCAGGCCCTCAGTAGCTCGCCCTTGTTACTTTTTCAATGCCATCAATGACAGTCTGACTTGAGCTATGATGACTTGATGAATTTCCCCCATGCTGTAAACCACGGAATGTTCCGTTACAGCGTTGGTTGGGATTAGTGTGTCGCCCGTGACAATTTCATCAACAGCGGCGTCACGAAAAAACACAAGCAGCTACAAAACGGCAACGCTGCAGTTTAGCGTTGGGCCTGTCTCGTTCCATCAAACCTATCTGTCCAATATGCTGGCACGCGCAACTGTGGGAGCATTTAAAAAGCTTATATGGTACAACCACCCACACGCACATCAACGGTATACCGAACAGACTTTAAGCCTCGGAGCTGAAGCTGCCTGAAAAATATCTGTCTGCTGCTATTTTCCCATCTAACAGTATCTATTACATGCTGCTATTATGCAAACGGCTGAGAATCATTCTGCTTTTATTGTGATAGGTGTCTGTTTGGATATGATTTCAGGGCCTGTTTGCGATGGTGGCAGCGTGCAGCAGCAGAGGTGAACCAGCTGGCTGCGGGGGTTGGAAGAGAGAGAGGAGAGAGAGGAGAGGAGAGGGAGAGAGAGAGAGAGAGAGAGAGAGAGAGAGAGAGAGAGAGAGAGAGAGAGAGAGAGAGAGAGAGAGAGAGAGAGAGATCTGTCTGGTTTGACACCTGGGTGGCCCCGTCCTGTTGCGGGCACTGTCGGAGTCCCACGCGGACCGTGGACGTCGGGCCATGATCGTCAGCTGCCAGCGGTCCCTGCTGGACTACGGTTTCTGGACCTCCAACTAGATCACACGTAAGACCATCTGTCCCCCCCGTGCACAGTGCCAAGCCCTTCCCTGCACAGCACAACACAGCACTGCCAGATGAGACTCAGAGCAGGGCAGTGAGGCACAACAGTGAGTCCTAGGCCAGACGCACTGTTAGTGTGATGTAATACTGCCTCTGCAGAAGTAAAAAAGAACATCGAATTTTTACACACGCCACAGGCAGCTCATGCAAAATGCATTTAGATGAGAGACAACAAACAACAAAGAGACAGTTGCGAAGACGTAGGAAAGACATGAAGAGTATGTTGCATTGAACAGACAACACACTGTGAAGTGGAGCACGCCACCAAACAATAAATTGTGTGTCCCCTCTGGTGATTTAATAATAATGCAGAGGCTTCTTTTGCCAAGCATCCAACAAGATTAGCTAACTAGCTTATCTGGGCACCGGAAACATTGTCACAGGTTTTAACAGGCTTTCTGGCTGATGTTAATTAAGCTTCAATAATGGTTCAATTTGACTTTCAGCCCTCTGTCCTCGACACAGCACAACCTGCTACCAGAGGCCTGATGGTCTTTCAGTTCTAATTATGACAACAGAAAACAACATTAAATGCATTTTAAACCCAGCCAGCAGCAGAGCTATGAATGACTCAATACTTCATCCCAAACTGTGTGTTATGGTGAGCAAGCTGCTGAATTACTGAGTTTCTGTTGCGTTCCTTTTTGGGCTTGTTTTGAAAATGGCTTCGCTTTTTGTTTTTAATGCATTTGTGAAACAAGATGTCATCTAACCAGGAGGTTAGCCCGTCTGGCGTGTTAACGATGTAAATATAGGATTGATTTTATTGTCAGTAAGGATATTTCATTCTAATTTTCCTGTTGATTCACAAATGTTGCTCTGTGGCAAACATTACAAACAGTCACTGCCAGATATATTGATATTTCTTGTTGTTGCAGCGTTTCGGGGCTGGAAATCACTTCTTTCAATCCTCTTTTTGTAATTGCTGTCAAGCTACTGCTAATGAGACTCAACTCTGTGCACACATCTGGGCAGGAAGTGTTGACACTGACGGTAGCTCCACAGAGAGAAAAAAAAAGCATTGCATATAATTAGCGAACAGACACAGTGTATCTATGTTAGAGAAAGGAAAGTCACACAAATGAGTGGGTATGACACGAAGGTGTTGCTGTGCAGAATAAGTGCTGTGGAATGTATATTATACTGAATTCATCAAGACAATGAGTAAACATGGAGGGAGTGTTGATCTTGCATTGCCATCAAACAGCGTCGACGACAAATTAAAATGAGAGCAGATCCGGGAAAAAAAGGAAAATATAATCAAATATACTTTTTCTGTTTCTTAAAAGTCTCTAATATACTCAAACAACAGTCTGCTTCTCTCTGCAGCTGAGGTCAAGAAACAGCACAACAAATCTTCTCAACAGTGTGTCTGCGTTATAAATCTGAAGAGAGCTTTTCCTCTTGCTTAATCTCCTTTCAACATCACTTTTTGGCTCATTTCGTGCCAATAATCATTGTGTGAAAGTGTGAAAGCAGAAGCTTGCAGCCGCCACATAAACCCTCTCCCCGCAGCCTGCAGACACTTATCACGGTGGCCATCAAGCATCATGCGATACAGTGCGATGTGGTGGCATGGCAACAACGGGCTACGGAGCGGGAGCGGGGGGGAGAGAGTCAGGGAGCAGATTAGAGTGAGAGCAGGGAGACAAGCAAGAGAACGCACATAATCCTCCTGTGTACAGTGTGCAGACTAAACCTGCACAACAGTGACACACAGATGCACACAAAAAAAGAGGGCAAAACTAAAAAGGCTGTCTTTTTAATGTGCTGAAAAAGACTAAGAAAAGAAGTTGTTGCAGAGTGAGAAACCGCTCAGTGAATTAAAACAAATGAGGAATAACATGAGTAAACACGTCATGCTGCAGAAGAGATGCAGCCGCCATCTGGGCCAATCAGGCGATCAATTCTTGGGTAAGTCACATACATTAAACTTTATTCGCTGCGGGGCTTAGGTAAGCTTGTCGGTATGTCATTATGGAAGTGCGAATGCCAGCAGGATGACAAGGGAGATAAAAAATATTTGTCCAATTGTCTCCTTAAAGCCACAAGCTGCAGACTGTCGTCCCAAAAGGCTACATCGTACGGAAGCCTTTGATTTTAGTTTCCGTTCATTACGGGCAACAGCAAAGAGATTTAAATCCTCAAGCTTTTTGCTGGTGATTATAATTGTGCAGATGAGTTTCTCCAATTTTTCACTCGCTGCAGAAAGTTGTCTGGCGACACTCTGAAAGGTCAAACTGCAAATACGGTCGAACATCAGTGCAGCAGTGTGAGAAGTGGCACTTGCACCATTCTGCTCACAGAAAACAAAGCTTATGATCACGCACGCGAGCCTCTGTTCCTTGCTACGAGGGTGGGATTGTGAATGGTGCAATATCCAATGTGACGTGTAGTAATGACAGAATCGCTGTGCGCTAGATTCCACGTCAGTCAAACTGGCAGGGTAGGAGAGAATGTTTATCAAAGTTTCAGTCATGACTTGTAATCCCCCCCCACCACTATAACTGGCAGCGGAAATGTTTGAAAACTGTGTTAAGATGTGGAATTTAAGATGTTGGGTTTTCATTTCAAATCCAGGCTGTGGTACCTGAGATAATACACTTGACGAGGGAGTAAACAGACTCACAAACAGGCAGATCCATTACTGCCCACTCGTACATCACAGTACTAATACTATAAAGTTTAGACGACAAACTTCATAATAGTTTAAAGTTGGTACATAAGACATTAATGTACTTTTTTAAATTATAGGCTGGAACCGCTTGCAGACAGATTTGCAGCTAGACTGGCGGATCCCAATAAGAGCATTTAAAAATGTAGTGAAGGGATTGGAGTTTGTAATTTCTTTCTATGTCTGTCTTCCTTGGCATATGATTCTGCAGTTGACACTTTAGGCTATGTTGTCTTGGCCAGGAGTCACTCGGTAAAGATTGTGTCTGAATGGAATGGCTCAATAAAGGTTTAATCATAATTTTAAGAAGTGTGCTGAATGACATCAACCAAACGGTGACTTTTGCACATAATTAAGGTAAAATCTGATACTAATAATTGTGTGAATTTTTCAGTGTAAACAAACTACATGCTTAGACCCAGTCCAGAGTATGTCGTTTTGAACCGGGGCACATCTGAAGTCTGAAAGAAAATGAATTGAGTGAATAAATCAGTTTGACCGCTGTCCATGGTGCTGATTCTGGAGCTGTCTGGAAAATAACTGGTAACTAAGTGAAGAACACATAAATCACATTATAACCAAATAATATGATAATATAATATACATCATTCTGAAAAGGGGACATTCTGCATGATGAATACTTTACTTATTTTACTTTAAGTATATTTTTATGCTGATACTTTTGTACTTTAGTAATATTTTGAGTATTCTACAATATTTTTACTGAGTACAGTATTTCTACATTGTGGTATTACTACTTTACTTCTAAGTACAAGATCTGAGTACTTCTTCTATCATTAGGCGGGATGGCCAATAAGTTATCTTATCTTGTCAGCATATTGCCTCACATGTTATCACTATATATATATCTTATTGATGCAGATCCTGGTTGCTGAGACTTGGTGACGCCACAACAAGCGGACTTAGTTCCTGTCAGTGCTTTCGTGTTTAGCATTGTGTTTAAGCACCTCTTTGGTCGTCAAGCGGTTATAGGCCATGCCTTGTAACTGCAGCATCCCGGGTCATTCATTATTCATGCTTACTCCAAAAGAAGCCCCTTGTTTGTGTCTTTGTTTCTACTTTTCTGCACTCGGGTGCTATTTAGCCACGTTACATTACGGTATCTCTCACTGGTTTCACATCCCAAAAACAAACATCTGACGTCATTATTAGCCTTTATCGCACTACTGCAAACAAAGATGCACTGTGCAGAAGTTTCACCTGTGAATCATAACTTCAGAGAGAAAAGCTGTATTATTCTTGCCAACAACTTCACTTTCCAAGATAAGTGAGCTTTTATGTGTCTTTTCCACCCTAAGAACCTCACGTATTAACCTGCCAAAAGCTCTGATGGATCGTTGCCTCAGCGACTCTCCATCTCATCTTTTTGTTTGTTTAGACTATTTTGCCTTTATTGGATGTTGAGTGTAAATACAGTCGTGGGGAGTGAGAGAGGGCAACAACATGGAAAAAACTGGAACTGAAGCGGGGACACTGCGGTTATATGCACCGACCTCTTTTCAAATCAAGAGTTTTATATGTAACTAGAATTCTGTGAATTGACAGGAATGGTGTGCAGGATTACCACTTTCTCTGGCAGTCAGACACTGCTGAGAAGTGATTTCTCTTTTTATGTGTCTTGATATTGGTGCATTACCCAATTTTTTTGGTCTGTGGGACTGAAAGGACATCACTTGATATTATCTGCGAAAAGGAAAAGTATTGAAATCGCAAAGAATGCTGTAAACCTTGACCAGAATAAGTTAACAGTATAATTAAGTGACTCACTAACTAAAAAAAAGCAACTAAAAAAAGCAAAGCAGGTGTTGCAGCGACGTGTAGGTTTTAAAAGAATCTGATGTGCTGAAAGTGAAGAAAAGCAAGATCAGAAGAGTCCAGGTAAACACACCATCTCAGGACAGAGTTCCTGCCCTTTCATTACTCACTACACTCGGTCCGCGTCGATGATCCAACTTTCATTAAAGGTCACTGTTCTATAACCACACGTCTCAGAAAGGCAGACACTCCTGCTGCTGCAGTGAATGAGTTACATGAAATTGACCCAGAGGACAGTGAGTCCTTGCTGCGCTAATAACAGCTCAGTGAAAAAAAACTGGAAAGCAAAGCCTCAGTGAGACACAAATGAATAAACATGTCTATAAGTCAGTAAATTTGGTTTATGTGCTTTAAGAAGGACGAAAAGGGTATTTATGGGACATCACATCAAAAGCAAAAGTGTTACTGAACACACCCTCAGATGAAAGGTCAGAGAGGAGATGTGGCAGCAGTGGACCCATTGCTCTGCCGCAAAAATTCCACTTTAAATTCCAATATGCAAAAATTCCACTTTAAAGCCTCGTAATGATGGACGCCGTTTTCAGCTGTCAGCAGAAAGCCATTCAAACGAGCCAGCGAGCAACAGGTTGCATCTTTAATGCACCGGCTATTAATGTAGTGTAGGGTGTGGCGCGGCGGGAAGCCAGTAATAATCAATTTCCTGCTGCTGTAATCATAGCTCTCTGTAAGTTAATTAGCATCTGTTGAGTGTTGCGGAGAGACGTCTGCAGAGCGGGGCCGGTGGTTAAAAGCAGTGTGGCGAGTGTGACACAGTCTAACGTCAGGGCTATTAGATTAAGGCTAACATGAGTCATTGGGCGATGGAACTAATGGTGCATCTGATACATGTGATACTGTGCGATCCAATCAGTGGCGCAGATGGACTTTGTCTCATCTATTTTATCGCCCTCGTCTAGATACTGTCCAATAACACCAAGGGGGGGCTCCGAAGTACAAAATCTTATCTTAGAAAGTGCATGAACACCACGCATTCTCCTTTGCCAGTGATCTTCAGTGAGCTGGAGTACATTAAAAACACCAGAGGAAGAGGAAAATTCCACATGAAGGGGCACAAAGCGACGACTAATTTGTTGCTGACTGCAGGAGTTCTAATGCAGACAGCCGATCACATAGTTGGGAGTCAAACTGTCTAAAGGGCATCAAAAAGGGGAGACACGCAAAGTGATTATCGATTGGCTGGTTAAACAACCAAATTACATCGCCAGTTGCCTTGAATGGAGAAAGAAGGAAGCCCATAAATCTATTGGACCTATTTTTTCTTTGGTTTGCTGACTTTTATTCAATGTCTAGGATAGGATTGGGTGGTATGTTCCTTGATCAGGATTTTTCTTCCAAAACAAAATGATGAATTACGACAAATACTTCATTACCATCAAAGTTGCTCCCGACTTGGAAGTCCTCCATATTGGAGCTTTTATCAATGCTGCTTTCACTCTCTTAACCCTAACCAAACTGTAACACCAGAGAGAAGAAGAAAAGAGGTTCAGTTACAAAATACATTTTTCATGATGTTGTGGCATGTGACATTTTAATATGTCCCTGTAGGCAAAGCACAGGGGCAGTTAATGAAGCACAGCGTTGGTTCAGGCAGAGCGCTGATGTTGTGCTTGTGTTGGCTGATTGGCAACAGCTATTTGCAGTATCCAATCATATTCATGCAGGTATCGGAACGTGACACTTATTGCTGTTTCCTTTGACGACCGTGCCGACAAAGTTTGCTGCTGCACCCTCCCAACCGCCACCTCATGTGCTATTCGTGTTATCGATGAGACTTAATGGTCATGTGTGTTTTTATTACGAGGGATTAGCGGACTATAAATGGTCTATTCTAAGGTAAGTGTCTCTGACTGAAATAACATTATTAACAACTACGTGTTCCTGCATTCAGGCCTCGGTGTTGTGCATGCTGGTTCAGTGGAATGGGACCCCGAATAGAATGAATCCATCAATAATGCTAATAGTTACACCTGTGCTGTCCCTGTTAGGATTTTTCATGATGTTCCCGTTATGTCAAAATGTCCGCCCTGAAAACAGTCCATGTATTCTGCAGAGTTAATGAGTCCAACTGACATTACTTGTCATTATCACTGTTTATTTCATGTATTTTTAGTCGCAGCTGTATTTTACTCCAATGATGTTGACTATTTTATTTTTTGTTCATCTTGTTTATGATGTATCATGTTAGTTTCCCACTGGGACTGGTCTCTGGAGTGTAGTGTGAGGAGCCTCTCTGCCGGTTTCCAGTGTTTATGTCGAGCTAAGAGAAGCTAAGCGGCTGCCAATGGCAGCTTTACTGTGTGTTTACCGGACAGATATATGACTGTGGTATCAATCTTCTCGTCTAACACTTCAACAAATCAGCGTATTACCCAAAGTGACAAACTATTTATTTAACTAACGTAAATATGTATTATATAACTTCACAGCACATCATCAAAGTAAAGCCAAGAGTCAAGCGTTTATTCCGCATTTTCTTCAGTCAAATCTTACTTCAATCAAATAAATGCTCAGAGAGCAATTCTAGTTTATGTGACGGTGTATTAATAAGGTCATTGTAGGGAAATCAATGAAATGGTCAGACAGGTGAGACAGTGATGCCTGTCATGGGAATAGGTTGTACTTCAGTAAGTGAATTCAATTAGAGTAAAACAAAACTGTTTCTAAGGACCCGCTGAGGATCCATTTTTCATCACTTCAACATTTATTACCCACATGCGGGGAAGGTCATTGAACTCACCGTCTACACATGCCGGCCTCGCCCTGGTGGTCCCGGCGATCTGGCCTCTCCGGCAGGCGCAGCGGGCCGTCTGCCTTGCGATGGTCCGTCTGGGGACGCTGCTGTCTCTGTTGAGCATCACTATCTCGCAGGTTCCCACCGCCAACTGGCCTGCCGAACACAGCAGCGAGGAACAAAGTACACAACATAACATTAGCATAATGAGAGTGCAATGAACATATTGCAAAGGAGAAGCTGGGCCACAAAGGGTACGACAACAGGCAGCCTGGGGAGAGGGTCTGCATAGAACGGAACAGTTTGATGCTCTCATTTAACAATCTCAAATGGAAAAATGAGAAAGTGATTTCAAAGCTTTACAAGCAGCGGGCTAGAGGGCTTCTTCAGTTTGTATACAGTATGGCTGGCTGCTCTGTTGATAGAAGTATCTCATAGTGATCCTGTGGAAAACAAATCCTTTTAAGAATCTGATAAAAAGGATATTTTCTATTTATCTATAACAAGCCTACCAGTCCAAAGCTCCATGAAAGTGGTAAAAGGAACTCGTTGATGAAACATGGACCGGTGGCGGAAATTGTGTGTGACTGACTCGGTTGACATGGCAGCGGGCCCCGTGGTCCTACAACAACGGACCAATTTTCAAGTCAAGTTAAGCTCTACTGAAACGGCAAATGGACAAAATGTCTTAAAGTCATGATTACCTTTGCTCAGAAACCACCGCAGAGTTCTCCCGGGATTATAAATTGATGGATGACTCCATGGCCGAGGACCTGTGGCTACGCAGGTTTTCATTTGGAGTTTCAAGTTTGTCAGAATTTGATCTCTGAATGATTTAGGATACACAAACTGGGGAAACGAGTCTCAAGTCAAACAAGTCAATAGTGTGTTTTCGCTACAAATGTACTACTTGTGAGGGGAGGGGGTAATTCAAAATACATGTTCTTTATCTTGATTATTGTATGACAAGGGAGTTAAAGGAGTTGATAAAAACACGTTTAACTCTTTACTCGGCATGGAATGATCGTGATGAAGTGAACACGCTTCCAATTTCAATAAACATTGAGTGACTTTGTAATGCCAAGAGATGAATTGCCACTCGGTGTTTCAACACGCAGCAGAGCACCTGTCTCAAATTATTGACAAGGTGAGGAGTTGAACTCTGCGCCCAGAAGCAGCTGTAGCGCATGCGTGGCTCCGACGATCGTTTGTAATGAGTCACACTGAAAACTTTCCAACAGCCACGGGCAGACAAAAGAATTGCTGAAACAATGATGCTTTCAATGGAGAGATTTATTCAAATGAACCCTCGGCATGGCCTGTTGGAGTCTCAGTGAACACTTAATGACGAGGCAGCAGTTTTGTTTGGGTAAAGTATTTGGAAACCCGAGGGAACATATTTAATTGTCTTTTATTGAGGCCTTCCTGGTGTGTTTGGGGGAATTATTATACGTTAGTCTTGTGTTTTTGAGATAAACAAGCATGAATCACAGTAAATTGCTCGAGAGTGTCTGCTGCTTTCAAAAACACATTTGGAAGAACAAATTCAAAATATGTAGATGACACATTTTAGGTTGCACCTTTGCCATTTCAAAGCAGAGGAAGGTTTATTGCAGCCTCAAATGATATTAAATGATATTAAAAAAGCAAGTCAATAACCTGCTGAAAAATATTAACGTGAGAGTGCATCGACTCACAGCACATTTCTTAAAAAAGGTAAATCTTAGAAAAAGTGAGGGAAACTTGCTTCACCTTTGTAATGATCTGGAAAAATGTAAAATATGTTCTTCCTTCTCTTCGAATAGACAGCTGCCAGTGGAAGGCATTCAGGCAGATACGGAAATAAAATCAGCTCAGCGAGGGTAGATTAGAGAAGAGTCTGTGCTGCAGTTCTTGTAAGGTCAATCCCTGGCATTCACCAACCATCACTCCTTTACACTGCTGCTCCTAGTCGCTCCCCAACACCCTCAAAGGCTCATTAAGTGAGACGCTAACTGCTGCATAGAATGAAATGACTAACAATGGCAAAGGTTGAAGGGGTTGTTGATCAACACAAATGACTCATAAAATTGCCTCGGCGGTGCTCTGGGAGGTTTCAGAAGCTGCCAGTTTCAGAGCAAGACATCTTGGAAATATTCCAAATGACGAATGCGGTTTTGTTTGATTATGGTGTCCGTGTGACCTTTCATTTAGCAACATCAGAAGGTCAAACTGTCCCCTGGCCGCGGAGAGAATGGAGAGAATGGAGAGAATGGAGAGAATGGATCTCGCTCATTTTTGTAATCCCGTGACCTTTCCTTTAGTGTCAACATTGGGCAACACTTTGGCCCGTAACAAAACGGAGTTAGCCTTAACCTCACGATCCCCAGAGGAGGCATCCTAATGTTGTTGGCGAACCCGGTGACCTTTCTCCGAGCACCGCAAATCGGGTCAAATTTTCCATTTGCACACAAGAGCTCGATCGAATCAAGAGATCATACTGCCGTGAAATGACACCTTGACGTTCTTCAGAGGATGAACCGTTTTCATTTTTGCAGCGCTCCACAAGCTTTCCCTCCAGCTCCACCGCTAGCCGCTCTCTTTTCCGCCGAGGCGAGTCCCTGTATGGTCAGTGGGGTGCTTGTGGGACAGAGGTGCCATCAGATATTTCAGCGCTGAACAGATGAATGGGCTTCATGCAAAAAAGGCCTGAAGGAGGTGAATAGTAAGAAGGAGGGGTGGAAAGGTAGGGGGGGGGGGGCTTTGTAATGGGCCCCTCAGCCACGGCCGGCGCTCCATCATACACGAGTTAATTCATGTGACAGGGGGTTTCTGTCACTCAGCGGCGTGAAGACGCTTGTCCTCGTGTCTATTTCACATGATGAAATGCACATACGGCGGCGAGGATCCTGTCAGACATCTAGAGGGCCACAGGAAGCCGACACGGAGCACAGAGGCCGTCTCTCAGCGCTGACTGGCAGCCTGATGACCTTATCACTGAATCACAACAACATACAAGTGCAGAGCGGCAGCGCGAACGCACAGGGGTTGAAACACACACACACACAAACAGCTCAGAGCAAAGACGCGAGTATGTGCTCTACATGTCGGCGCTTTGATCAGACACAAACCAGGAGCACACATATCTCAGTAGCTCTGGCTGAAATAGGCTGCCAGGAGTCCACGCTCGCTTTCACAATGTTCCCCTGTTTCAATGTGCGTCATCGTTGGGCTGAGAACTGGTGGGCATGACGAGGTTATTAAACTCTGGATGCATTACACTGGCTGGCTAGTATAAAACTACTAATTATCTTTCCTGTCAACATCGCAGACCGTTCCTTATTTAGACGGATCAATAAAACGTTCACTTTGTTCTGGCTTATCTTCTTTTTTTTCTTGTTTGTGTCTTTAATTAAGACTGTACAGATGCACCAGTAGTTAGTCCTGACTGATAAAATATACTTTTATCAGATTAAACAGACCAACACATCAGACACAGCACCCGCACTGCTCGCATATTCAACTGAATCCAGATTGGGAGCAGTGAGAAAGGCTCTGCTTCTCCTCAGGGGATTTGCCATAAAGTGATATGACAGGCTGCAATGAACGAACGATGACAAGGATTCCATTTCCATGTTAAAACAATCTCCCTTTATAGATTGTAATTACTCGCGGGCTGCTTAAGATGGAAGCGAGGTTTTACAATGTTTTATTGGGCGCCTCTGCAAATGACAGATTCAAACCATGTTTATTACAAATCCCACTTCATGTAAAGCTAGTTCAGTTAATTGTTCATGACAATATGTATTGTCGTTGGAATTATTCGCCGTAAAGACACAGCCATAGTGTGGAGCCAGTCAGTGTGGGCTTGGCTTAAACGTCCTGGCATTGAAACAAACCCGTTTCTTTCCCTGAGAGTCAATCAGAATCTAAACACTACCCTGGCATCCAATAAAGTCTGAGTGATTACAACCATCCCACTGTATGCTCCTTTCGTGAGAGAAGTGCCGATCTCAAGGATGAAAATGGGACATAGAGAGCATGCCAGTCATATCAACGTCCATCAAATCAGATGTGAATTCAGCTGATCTTTTATGGAAGATTTTAAGAATTGTGTGAGATGTAATACATATTAACGGTGCAGGTAATCAGTTCAAATAGATTTTGTGGTGGCTGCTGTTTTCACATTTTGAAATGTAATGAGAACTGACTCAACCCCCATACCACCAAAAATCATAAGTCCATATACAGCAACCTCATACTGCTCAGATTTAGGCTTTTCCTCTTTAAAGTCTTATATTCATAGATGCAAATCATTTTTCATCATTTTGTTATGGATGAATTGACCAACTCAAATGGACTGCTCATCTCGCGCTTTCCGACCTGAGCAGAACAAAGCGCGTTACAAAGCCTCTTCTTCAGAGGCACTCGCATAACGCCGGTGGTGATGAGGCCATACAACGGGCAATTCGGTATTCAGTGAGTTGCTCAAAGACACTTCCAGATGTGGACAGGAGGAGTTGAAATGAGACAAAAAATCCGTAACGATTAATCGATGACCCTCCGCCTGTGTGTGGTTAAGGGGGGAGAGCAGTAAGTCCTCACATTTGACAAGCTGAAACCCGACCACGGGCCTCATGCAGGAACCACTCGTACACACAGATTTGCTTGAAGTGGAACAAGTGATTTATGAGAATGTGTGGTGTTCGCCAGTTTTCTCTTATTTAGATTTTTCTCTCAGCTACCAAGAAATTGCTTTCAGTTGTGTAAAGATAGTCGTCCGTTCTCCGCAGGATGGATAACACTTGTTTGATTCAAACATTGCAAAGCCTTAATCTGAATGAATTTACATGCTGGAGAAGAAGAAAAAGAAATATGAAATGAACATTCTATTCACCAGGATGTGAATGCTTCCCGATGTATGAAGAATTAAGCAATTAAGACATTTGTGCAGGTAAGAGGTTTGCAGAAACTGATCTGGAACACTCTTATAAATAAACCTCACAGAAAAAAAAGAGATTTGAGTTGAGAATTTGGGTTGCAACTATATCACCTTGTTTTCACCTTGTGAGTCAGTGTGTGAGTCATCATGGCATGGCATGGCATGGTCTTGTCCTGGAGGGACCTACTGTAGCAGGAACTACCAGAGAAGTACTTTGCCAGGTGCTTATATTTCTGTCTGTGGACAGATTTTGACGAAGTCACAACAGTGCAAGATGCATTCACGAAACTTTACAGGTGGGTGTGGAGTGGAGACCGAAATAAAGGTTGGGATTGGGTTCCAAGCCAAGACTGTTGACTTTATCATTTTTACATTGTTATATTATATTTCTGTCGACCGACTAATGTTGTTGTCGATTCCGCCCAAATAAGAACATCAGAGTGTTCTTACATGAGGTTCATTGTTTGGATTCTTTGCTTAAAAATGATTCGATATTTATTTCTTGACAATCAACCAATCGATTAATTGGAGAAGTATTTCCGCCTCGCCTATGACGTACATTAGTTCATGTACGTCATAATGTTATTCACAGTGTCACATTAGCCAAAAACCGAAACACGCGCTTTATATCAATGTGCTTGGTTTAAGGGGAATACCGCTGCTCAATTTCACATGATATTTGAATACTGTACAGCAGTCCGATCAATATTTATGCAAGTGAACAACTCTCTGCTGAAGTCGGAGGACCTGTAATGGTATGCAATTTAATCTGAAAGCTGACAGGAATGAATCAGGAACGATGGCAAAGGGAAGAGTGGGAGCAGCCAGGGTGACTCCTGGAGAAGAGTGGTATGCTATGCTGCTGCAGGATGAGGCTCATTTAGCTGCAAGCAGTAAAATAAGCACGGAGTTGGCCCACAGTCAGTCCACCATTCATTGTTCTGAGGAGCGACTCTCACTTCCTGATGACAATGCAGCTGGAGAGTGTGTGCGCTACTCCACAAATTGAAACTTCTCGTAGCGGCAGTAGGATGGCGCTCCCTCGGGAGGAAAGCCGGACTCAACAGCGTCAGATTGTGTCCTCTCTCACTGGAGAGCAGAAGCGTGCTGTTTAGTTTGCTAACGTCGCTCTCCTTGGACATCCAGGTCCTTGCAGCTCAATTTCGTTCTCAAACAGTTACCACTCTCTAACACTCAGCGCTGCCATTGTGCGACATTGCCGAGGGCTGCTTTAAAATAGAAAATATTCCCCTTACATACACCCAGTGCAAGGCCTGGTCTGCGACATGCCTTGGACGGGTGCACATGACGGAGGTGGCTTTCTGATAGATTTCTGTTGCAGCGATGCAGCACAGTCTGGGCTGCAGAGACACTGCAATGGAGAGTACACTCAGACAATTGGTCGTGGATGAATACAGGCTTGAGGCGTAAAGAGTGAATGTACAATATGGCTTGCAAAAGCAAACAGTAGCTCAGCTGAATGTGATGCAGAGAGAACGCTAATGCCACAGTGACTCACTTTCGAATTGCATAGCCCTCTAGGATGCCCTCCTTCTTTAATGCAAGGCCAGAGAAAAGGGTGAGCGTCAGAAGACCCCTATTGAGACCACATAGGGTACAGTAATACGCGATTGCTTGAACCGTGGCTTTAACATTCAAGCACAGCCCTCTCGGTAAATACGTTCACGGCATCAGCCGGAAAATAGATCAGGACACAAGACTGAAGGAACATAACTCAAATCATTTACACCACTCTGCCAAATGATGGAGCGGTTTCAAGCCCAGAGCTTTCCGCAGAGAAAATAACAATGCAGAAAAACAGAGCGGTTCACTACACTCAACCACAAGGGAGGTCAAAGCTGAAGGCTAGAATGAATTCATAATCAGGGAGCTATGAAATATGAGCTTTGTGTGCTGCCAAATTGAGTTAGCTGTAAAAAATATTTTCATTTTGTTCCATAAAGATGCTCGTACTTTTACAGCTCTGCCACCTATAGAACAGACTTCGATGATTTGCTGCGTATTTACAGCCAAGGTCAATCAAAGCGGGTCACTTTTTGCTTTATGCCTCCTTGAAGAATGGAATGGAAATCATCCTTTTCACTTCAAAAAAGTGGGTAATTCTTTGCTACTCTGATTAGTTGAATGCTTGGATGGATAGGCCCTGCTCCCTGAGTTCATGCACCCAAAGAATTTGAAATTCATCATTCTGGTGAGGACTGGCTGTCTCCCACGCAAGCACTGATTTGTTAAAAAAAAGTAAACCTGATAGCTTCTGAAATACTTTACCAGGATGAAATCAGTCTGGTTTATGAATGGCATTTGAACAGGAGACATCAGAGACACATGACAGAGTCCACAACGCAAAAAAAGAGTGGACCGCCATCATCAACGGAGCTTTGTACTGATTTTGAAGCCACAGTGACTCATGCTAAAGTTTTGTGACACCGCCTGTGGACGTACCTCATAAAATCATCCGTCAGTCCTGTCGACAGTTTGTACCGCAGAGCAGGAAGACTGGACAGATTGTTGGAAATGTCTGCTTCTCACATGAATTATTCATAACCAAATCAAAGTGACACGTTAATCATAATACACAACATGTGCTGTAAAAACTAACATTGCTGACGGTTGCACTTATATGACACCAAGTTTAGGATCTCTAGATGAGTCATCCAACGTATTGTGTTATATTAATGACACCTTTAGCTGAACATGAAGTGATGTTGAAAATGTCTAGGTTATTTGAACACAGATAACGTGCTATGTAGCATGAGAGCTACTTTTCATAAACTGTCTCACACAGTCATGTGATCCAGTGTTGATATTTTTTTTCATATTAGGAGCTTTAAAAAGCTTGAAACATCCAAAAAGAAATCAGGATTAAAAACAAGATGTTATACATCTTAACAAACCGTTTGATTGACAGGTGATCTTTGGAAAGTGCAGTGCATGTACACTGTAACAATGAGTGCTTAATAGCCTCGTAGATGCTCAAAGATCTTGAGGAATGCCACTTCTAAGATGCAAAATGGCCTCATTCCATCAGATCAGATGTTCCCACTTGAAGTTGAAATTTATTCTTGGCATTTGAGTTCCTTGAGCTGAGTTAGAGCAAAGGCCAACTGTCTGTCCACCTCCAACTTACAAATGTGGATAAAAATGCTCCATCCCCGCCTCTTCACACACACACACACACAACCCAGAGCAATGTGGTTGATAAAGCAAGCAGGAGTTGCCACCGCTCTCCGACTGCACCACTGATCCGGAATGTGGTCCAGCGAGGAAATCCAGACATTTCCAAATTTATCGTCGAATAAACTGGCAACGTTGAGCGCGGCTGACAGGCCATTCATCATGGCGGGCCCTGGCCCAATGGCGTGCGCTTACAGGGCTGCTGCTCTTTGATTTCCTGTCCTGGCCGCCATGACAGATGAGGTACAGAGAGGGTGAAGGTGATGCAGCCTCCCACCACCACAAGGCTTTACCTCTCTGGCCACGAGTTCAACCGCACATGTTGCTGCTTCCAACAGGGGCCATGGAGGTGGAAGTTTGAATAGCTGGTCATGAAAGTGATGAGTGGTTTGATTCCATCAGTGGTAGGCGGTCATAAACAATTAAATGTATACTGTAAAGTAGCTGATGAAAAAAGGCAGTAACTGCCCTGACTGGTCACAGCTGCCAGTTTCAAAGGGGGGATTTTATGAGGAATTGAAGATGACAAGTACGGATTAAATAATACTGCATGCTTCATTGCTGAAATTCAGCTCAGGGCTGGAAGGAGTGAGCGACACACAGAGAATGTCAAAGCTCAAATCATATCCAGAGGTTTTAACTTGGCCAAATCCAGCAGAAATCGATTTACTCGAGGAATATCATGGGTAGTAAAGTTCACCAGAGATTGATTGAACAATTTTGTGCAATAACACTCTAATGCGATTATTTTTCGGATGAAATTGAGTCAATAATAAATGGCTTTAGAGGAGGGTTGCTGTTAACGCCTCAGATAATTTGCGGAGACTTGAGACGGTTCATGGGCGGCAATAAGAGGCTGGTGAGAGCAGCACTTTGGAAGAAAACACTGCAAATTAGAGGCAAAGGGAGCACATTTCAGAGCACAGACAGTTCATTTTTCACATCAGTGTCTACTTTTGTTCCCGGCAAGCTGCCAAAGACATTGATGTCGGCACTATCCCTCCTCCACAGCAGTAATTATGCTGCTGGCCAATGCTTGATTAAAAGATCTAATCTGCAAACTTAGTGTTCGACATCTCCCAACAAGTTCCAATGCTTTAAGCCAGTTCTCGGGTGGGTCGTTGACGCCACCGGAATCCGAAATGTTTAGTTGTGGACAGCAGCCAAATGAAGTGCAGGGAAACATCCTTTTGCTTTCTGTATCAGGGTGGAGGTGTAATTGCACCAGCAGATGTATTATTCAAGAGGTAAGCGGATGGGTATCGCCTTAACCCGAGTGAAAATATAAAAGCTTTGAAGGCAGGAGTCGGGCCTCCTCCTGTCTGCACTGGGAATTATAGCAATCAAACTGTGTTGTGTCACCTGAAGCTCAATTATGGCTGCACTAAATCATCATCACACAGGGTAGCAAAGAGCTGCATCAGAATCAGGAAAACCACAGGGTTAGTTCAACAACAAGGTTCTACATTATATTATTGTGAGAATATGGCCACTGCCCTATATTACAAGTAATATACCAATAAAGAATAGTTCAATAATGTCACCACAGGCCTGCTGCTGAGTACCATCCATTCACTAAAGGAACATTATTGTATTCAATCAGATTACATAAATACCACAAGGCCACCATAAATTGACTGGCGATGAGCACAGACACATTAGACATCATGGGGATTTATTCTAAGCAGCACAGGATCCGACCACACCATGTGCAGCTGCATCCCAAATAAGTAGCCCTCAGAGACAATGGTGGTGCTGACAAAGTAAAAAAGAAAACGACAACTAGAAGTGTCCTTACCCTCTCTGAGCAGATGGGAGTAGATGAGCCAGAGGAGCAGCAGGCAGCAGAGTGACGCACCTCCACCTGCGGAGAGCGTCTTCACTCCAGACTGCATCCTACACCTTGAGCCTTTCTTGTTTTCTTTTACAGATGATCCAAACTTTGAACGCTCGTGCCGCTCAGATGTCAATCAGATCGGCGGAAGAGTGGCTAATCCACTGGCGTTTCCACAGGCTGTCGTCGGCATCCATTTTGAGGTTATAAAAGGAGAGGGACTGATAGTAATCCCCCCTTGCTTTTCAAATTCCCTCGGTGAGCCGCATATCCATCCAGGCTGCTCAGCGCACGCACGCACACACACACATGCGCCCATGGACGCACGCACATACACACAGAGAGGGTACAATGTCACCAGATCTGGCCAAGTTTACGCAGCTGTGGTCTCAGGAGCTGAAATTCACTGGCAGGCTTCTGCAAAAAAAAAAAAAAAACTGTCCCCCCCGCAGTCCTGATCCGCACACAGAGACGCTGATGATGCTTGTAGTGAATTCAGCCGCTCACATCAACCTCTTCGCACTGTTATTATTCCCAAGCAACTTCTGCCCCGACCGCAGCTCCGTGCGACTCTACAGAGAGACGCGCAAGTTAGACATGACGAACGTACCAATCAGCAACTTGCCCGACAACTCAACACTCCAGCGTCCGACGCCGGCTTTTTCTTTTTTTCTTTTTTTAACCAAATAGCTGAAGGCGCAGATGCGTCATACGTCGCCACATGTGCACTGCAGCTCCAGCTCAAAATGTCACGTCAAAACAAGAGCGACGGGTCTCACGCAGCGCGCGCTGCCGCCGGAGAAAGCACTCTCTGAGCGCGTCGACGACGCGGGCGATGCGGTGAAGTTGGACACACTTGTCACCTGTATGAGCCTTTGTGGAGGGCGCTGGGAAATTATCAGTGGTGATGCCTGGCACCTCGGGCAAAAAAATGTTGTTTTTAAATAATAAAGCTTCCCGTTCGCAAAGTCAGGTGTTTGTTACAGATGAGTGTGTTAACGCAGCCTTATTCTGTCCCGGTCGGCTCCATTTGCATTGCAGGCGACGCCGAAGAAGAGGATTTCCTCCCTTCAATCCATGAAAGGAAACACTGCTGCTGCACCCGGAGTTGCCTTGAGTTCCAATGTTTCCATCTGCTCTCTCCCTCCCCCCTCTCTCTCTCTCTCTTTCTCTCCCTCCCCACACATACACACACTGCCCCAATTCCTTCTGCAAAGTGAGAAAAAAAAACTTTGAGCTCCCAGGATATAAATCCCAAATTGTATGCGATGATGCTCATTAATACACAGAGATGTCCCATCCCGGCCCACAGGGAGAAACAAAGCAGCACCAGCCTCCTCCACATTCTGACATCTTCTCCATGTTTGTATGCCCTCTTTCATGGGTGGAAAAACTCCCTTGAGGACTGCATGGTCTGAGGACTACAGTTAACATTCAGCTCACTGGCATTCTGGGGGGAAGTGAGAGGTCTGTTCCTTCAGAGGACTGGTGGTATAACACGTGCAGTGCCTCAGAGCTCTTTATGGCACAGGTCACATTTCTATATACTGTCTCCATATCACATCAAGTCTCAAGTGTGCACATGCTTCTCCAAGATGCCAGTTGATCTTCTGAAAGAGCACCATCTAAGCCTCTCGGGGACCATTACTGTAACTCCCCCCATTCACTGCAGTGCTTTCAGCCTTTCACTGAATGGCTTTTTATGATGACAAGGCCCGTCTCATCATCACTGTGGTGTATAAGAAATGATTGGGTTTCAGACTGGATTTGCTGAGTATTAAAGGGATACTTTGCCGATTTGCCACCTTGTGTCTTAAAACCTGCTGTTTTCTGTGTTACTGTGCCCAGCTGCCGCGGCGCACTTGGGAAATGCATGGTGGAGGAACTACGGGGAGGGCTTGGCTGCCGAGGTGCCATTTCTTTTCTTCCCTCGTCTGCAGCTCGGCTCAGCCAGCTATCAGAGTGGAGAACCACGTTTCAGTCTGTCAGAGTGATGCCCCAGCCGGGGGTTGCAGTGTAATTAATCACAATCCATCACTGTGACTGACGGGGCAGTGAACAATTCTGCCAGTTTATTTTTTACCCATCATATTTATTTTCATGTTTACCAATAATATAAAGACTTATTCTTAATTGCATTTGGCAATGTGCGGAGTGCAATGTAGTAATTCAAGTGTGTGCACTTTAAAAGAGCTGTGGTCATCAAAAACAAAATATAAATAAAACGTTAAGGTGATTCATTCAGAAAGGTGCTTATGCAGATGCTTTATAACTGGTGATTATTATCTTTTTACTAAATGTTTTCATTGATGCTACAGTGTTATTTGGCTGTCATCTTTGATCGCTGTTTGGGAAAGTAAAGAAGTATATTTGCTCAAGTTCAGACAATTTTGAGGTACTTAACTTGAGATTAGATTAAACTGCACGCAACAGGATTAATACTTTTTCCATCTCGAGAACATAGTGGGGACACGAGCAAGAAAAAACACATTCGTCTTAGAAATGTTTAGAGGCCAAAACAGAGCCAAACGGATAATCATTAGGTGGCCAGAAACAAATGAATGCCGGATCAGCCGCACATCCCCTACATTGGGCTAAGTTGGTTTGTCCTATACATGACCTCCCTTGTCCCGTATCAACGTACGGTATGATATCTTAATATATATATGATAAGACAGTTATTTGGGTTTTTTCGTGTGTTTTCCTAATGTCTAGCAACACAAGTGATCAGTTCCCCTTGCACAAGCCCCTGCAGTGTTTAGGGAACAAACCTACTTGGTTAAGTTTAGGAGAATATTGTGGTTTGGGTTTAAATAGCTACGGAAGTGGCGTTATGTGCCAAATACCGTTATTATATTTTTACTCAAGACATAAACAGCAGTCTCCTGGTTTGCTCCGGTGTTTTCACACCCACCCATCCACACAGTCTTCCTCCTTATGCAGAACTTGTCGTTTTTCATGCTGCGTCACTTGTCCTGGCCCACGGTTACGTGGATTACAAATTAAGTTAGGTATAGCTACTAACAGTGTATGATAACAGCCTGCCCCAAATTTTACTCTACCCTGATCAGCAGCGGGCACTCCTACAGATCCTAGATCTGATACAGCAGCAGTAGGAGATTGTGTGCTGATCATGTCACAGTGGAGACCATCTGTCATCCAATCACAGGCCCCCGTATGCACATCAGTTGTGTATAGCGTAAATGCGCCAATTCCTGCGAATGTCTGGTGTTGTTCGGTTGTTTTGGCTTGTGCAAATATAGATTAACATACAGAAAAGAAAAGACTGTGCAGCTACAACAAACAATGAGAAGCAAGAAAGACTTGGTGAAAGCCCTTCAGCTGACTCAACGAAAGCCTTCAGTACTTTATTCCGTCGGGCATTCTCAATTGGCCATGGAGGTAAGTGTGATAGCTGTAGATGCAAGCATATGCTAAGCCCTGCATGTGTACCTATATGGTTAAACAAGGACTGTCTTGTTAAGTTAAACGCAGCTTTGTTTCATGACTCAAATGTTGTGAAGAAGATGCACTTGGGAGCAACGAAAGCTGAGATGATTACAATAAATGTTCAAGGACCAAAGACTGCAGGATATTTTGGATGATGTGTATTTCTCAGTTGGCGCCGGTGTCTCAAACAAACAAAACGGGGAAAATGTTTCCAGTGCGTGTGTGAGATTTTCCTCCGTGTCTAAATGAGCGCAGCGCAAGTTACCTGACTTTTATGAAGACGGTGATGAAACATGAAATGATGGAACTGTCTGGAAAAACATGCCACGTCAGACACATCACAGCATATGCAGCAGATAATGTCAGCTTTGGAAAACGCCGCTCTGTTTACCAGTTATTGAGCAGTGCCAACAATCACATTCTGAAAGTTAATTGCCCCGCTCACACAGCTCAGAACACCTGCAAGCACGCCTGCCACCAGCTGTCAGTGGATATTGAGTCACTTGTTGGAAAGATCTACATCATTATGTCATGCAAGGACTCCTTGGCTGTGCCAAAGGAAAAGAGACTGCCACAAAATATGGAAAATGTACACTTGGCATTGCATTTGAAATACTGATGTCTCGAAGTACTGAGTGTCAGAAATCCTTCACTCATTCACTGCAGGAAGTTCTTTGTAGCGGAATATACAGTGAGCTCATTGTACAACTAAAAAAAAAAACCGGTTCATGTAATTGTCTCTGCCCCGTTCATCACGTCATTGCTGTCGCACCATCCAACCATCCAGAATACATACATGCACTTTTGTGAGAAGGCCATATCGTTTGCTATTCCTGTGTAGTTACCTCTAAGTGAAATGCGAGGAGTGAATTTAAGTTCACCCTCATACGCAGTGATGCAGCGTATTTATGTCTGGGGCTAAAAACAGAAAGAGTAAGGAGCTGACCTGGCAGTAAGCATATTTTCCCAAAATAATAAATATAAAATACGTTGTGGTCTAAATAAGCCTAATTGCTAGCCTCCTTTGGCAGAACTCATTATTTGTAGTTCATTTCTACAAACAAAAAAAACACACAAATGTGAGCATTGCAATACTCAACCTTCCACAGTAAAAGTGCTTTTATTTAAGCTTGTTGAAATGAGTTATGTGATTTAGCTTACCTTGATTCTCTTAAGTTTCTGATCTTGTGTCTCTTCAATCCAGCTTCTATCAGTTACTTCACAGGCAGACAGGTGATATGAACAGAGGGATTGGGGGAGACCAAACTCCTAATCAAGGACTCCAATTGTAGAGACACCAAAGTAATCACTATTGACATGTCACACCTGTTTTGTAGAGAAAGAGTTGTGGTTAGAAACACTCTCTGTTGGGTGATCAGTGCAGTGGTGGTATAGGTCTCTATGCCCGCATGCGTTTCTAAGTGGTGGGGTAGTTTCAAATCCCATATGTGTTAAGTAGTTGTGGTCCCTCTGACATGGTACTTCATGTGAAAGTGTCTTTTACAAATGCGTGGTACAATAGAGTGTTCACAGGGTGAGATGATGGCTTTGGTGGCTGGCACTGGTCCTGGTCCAGACAGGGCCTTCCTGGGTGCAGGTTTATGAAGTACCTGCAACTTAGTGACTGTACAGGCATTCTTTAAACGAGAGATAAAGAGAGAGAGAGAGGGAGTGAATCTGTCAGAGATGGTGTGGGTACGCAAGGGATGCACGAGGGACAGAGGTCCGGGTCAACTGCTAAAGATCAGCCATAGATCTAGTGGGATTCAGTGTCTTGCTCGAGGGCGCTTCAGCAGGGAATCTTGCTCAGATTTTCACTGTGCACAAGCTACCGCTGCACATTGCAGCTCATCTGTTCTTTTTTATAATTATGCCTGTTCACGCAAGTTTTCACATAAACGTGGTTTTACTGGAACAGGTGGAGAATTTGTTACAGTTAATTTGTTCCATTTGTCAAAGCATTGGGGGTGGAAGAAAAGCAAATTAGGACACCCCCAAATGTATGAGCATGAGCATTAGGAAACGCAGGCATTTTAGGGAATGTGATTTGTTAGCTCATATCGAACCAAGACAGGCCACAGCCGTGTGGACCCACAAGTCCAATCCCCGTTTCCCAGCCACCGGCTGTTCTTTGCTTGCATGCCGGAGAAGAGCATATGGCGCCTCAGTGCATCTTTGGACCTTCTGCAAAATATTGAAACAGTGGGCGGATACTGCCACTGTACTTACTGTGTAATCATCACTTAAGTTAGTTTTTGGGAACTAAAGAGATAGACTTTCTGTGGTGTATTGTGTTGATTAACAAGCAATTACCACCAGTAGACTTGGAAGGCGGCTCTGAAAAGTTTGGAGCACTCATTTGCAGATGACTACAGCTGTTTAATTTCCTTTGTTGAGCCAGCTTCATAGTGAAACAAATGATCAAGGTGTCAGAGTCACGGCCCAACCCACGTCTGCAGCATTTGTATTTCTCCATTGTGCTGTACGCTCACGACAGATATTCAAGCACTGGTATTTATTTTTGCCAGAGTGGGCTGAATACACAGCTTTCAAATGTTGCTCGCATGGTCGGCTATTGGCTCCCATGTTATTCTCAGCCATACTGTAAGAAAAGGTGGTGGTGTGCTTCAAACGTAACATAACAATGCCATGATGACCGGGAAGCTGTGTTTGGTCACATGTTAGCAAAAGTTAGAGTATTTGGAAAGCAGAAGACACGTCTTCCGATCCTCTGATTGAAGGACGACTCGCTCTACCTCTGAGCCGCAGTCACCCCAAGGTGAGTTCAGTCAGAAGGGAAAGTGAGTTTTTACCTTGATTCACTCCGAATGGCCGACTGACTGCACAAGACATGCAACTGACGCGCTAGACTGAACTCAGAACTCAACCGAGACTGACTGTGCATGCAATCACACCACCTAAGATTCAACAGCAGCATGTCTGTGAACAAAACGATGCTGAACTGTGTGATGGAGAGTATATTCCACACAGATGTATAATCCTAAACACGAATAAGACAATAAAAAAAATGTATTAAAACAAATGAGCGTGTGTCCCTTTTTTGAGGTGCAGCGGACCTTGAAGGAACAACACAAACATATTTGAGTGCAACAGCAAGGTCCCTCACGAAATTACTGAAGACGCAACGTGCTCCTCATAATGATTCAGACTGAGGAGTTCTCCTTCCTTATGGCTTCCTACTGTGACTCCAAGAAAACACCAGCCTGCTGCAGCATTCGCGTGTCTGTAACTGTACAAATCTAATGAGACTATCACAAGGTTAAACTGACATTGGCATTTTCACATAAATAAATGTCAATAATTCAGCGTGGCCAGTTTGTGAGGGCGTTTACATTTTCTGTTCCAAACACCCGGGGGCAATAATCTTCTCAGCGCACCATAAAAACCTAATAGGTCTCCATAGATTTGCATATAATAACATTTGCATGTACTAAAATATTTAGTGGATCTTCAATTATATATGCCCGTGCGATGAATCAATCGGATATGATGGTTCACAACAACACAAAGTCATGTGACTCTGGGACACAAACATGACAGTAACGAACATTTAGAGCAGGGGTCTCAAACTCCCGGCCCGCGTGCCGAATCCGGCCCGCCACGTCATTTTATGTGACCCGCAAATCCGTCAGCAAAAAATTTAAAAAAAGTTTAAAAAATTTTTTTAAGTTAGACTTGATAATAAAAAATATCCCCATACTCGACATTATGAGATAGAAAGTCAAAGTTATGAGATAGAAAGTCATAACTATGATAGAAAGTCAAAATGATGAGATACTTAAACACACAGTCATAGAAGCAGCTCTTTGGCTGGTTACTGTACATTTGACATGGAAATGTATTGTGAGTACATTGAAGACTACTTTAAACTGTGAATGCAGAGAGTTATTTAACAATATGTTACGAGTCGTTACATTTACAACCGGCCCTTTGTGGGCGACCATGATGCTGATGTGGCCCGGAGTGAAAATGAGTTTGAGACCCCTGATTTAGAGGTATTAAAATCACAAGAATAAGGGTTTAAACATACAGAATTAAAGCTCGACTTCAACGTCGTTATCTCAAGGCTCAAGCAGAGGGCCACACGGGGTTGGGTTTTAGTAATACTGACCTTCCAACCTCATGCAAGTGGTGGTGACGCTGCAGTCAGATCGATTGTGCCAAGTCAATAGAGGGACAGTGATTTCCAATGCCACACCGCAGCCCCTATTAGTGGTTTACGGACCTGTTTGCATGTGGAACGCGGCCTTTAAAGAACGTTTCAATAACAAAGTGTTTTTCTTGTCTGTCCCCCTCTCAGCTGTTTGGATCAAAACACGAACTTGGGAAATTCAATGTAGTGCAATGCCCCGAGAAATGCAGCCTATTTTCTGGCCTGTCAAAGTCTGAACAGTTGGCGCTGATAGCTCAATAACAAAGCAAAGACTGACTGGAGAGATGCTTTTCTGCCTTTTTTTTTTCCAGTTTCTAACAAACATGCTTCCATTGTTGTTGCATCATATTGTTTTGCGAGAACTGCGGCTTTGGAGTGTTTGTTTTTGATTAGGAATATTTAATGGCCTCGACACATTCAATTATCAGCAGCCTGCTCCGCCAGTCGATAGTCGTCCTTTCATTAATGGACCAGAACTGATTACCAAGGACAGAGAGTGAAATGGGTGAAAAGTTATTCATTCAAAGCGCGAATTAAATCCTCCTAGGTGGGACTTCCAATCCCACCAGAAACTCTACCAGCATTTTACCAAGCACCACTGGTGATAGTAGGCCTGAAGACAATGAATGGTGACAACACATGCGTCTGGACTTCTCTGTAGCCTCGCTGTCTGAATAGTTCTTTGTGCTGCTGCTGATGGTGATTAAGCCAAAAACACGGCGTGTAGTAATAAATGCCAAAAATAATCTTTTCAGCCTCTTTTTATTTGCAGTCGTGGGTGTTCGGCTCCTTCCTCTTTCTCTTCATTGTAAGTGGAATTAATGAACTGGCTGCCAAACCAACGGAAAGACCTCCTCTTGATGGAACACTCTCCTCTGTAGTCACGATCATGTAGCCTTCACAACCTCCTGCAGCACATCGTCGGTGCTCAGAGGAACTGTTCAGTCAAAGACTCTCAAATGCTGAACTGGGCACGCTGCCGAGGATCCATTGTTCCTGTGCTGGGCCGCTCGGTTTGAGCGTGTTGGTGTGGAAAGCTTTTGCGTTATTTCTACCAGAAATGTCAGCGATGGACAGGAATTTTTCCTGCGTCATTTTCCTTCCCCCTCGGACTGCTTCATCACTTCCGCTCATCTTGTCTCATTAATTTCCCCAAAGTCAACGCTCCTCCGCCTATTGATGTGATAGTATGTGAATTATGGCTTCTAAAGGATGCTGAGTGTTTCACATGTTTTGTTGGATTCATTTCACATAGACTATTCTATGTCCCTTTATCTGTCATTACAGTGTGGTCTTCTGCTAAATATTCATGATTGGTTTAATCTATTTGTAGAGCAAGTCCTGTGTTTGTTTGCCCCATCCACCAGCAGTCCCTCCTACCTTTAGTGGACTTATTAAATACTACATCCTTTGCTCTGACCATCCGCAATTCCCTCAAGCAAAGCCTGCAGAAATGCAGGAAAGTGTGCACAAAGGGCTGAAAATGTCTTGTTCATTTGACAATTGGACAGTTGGACAGCGCGTAAGTCTTCAGAGACTAAGTAGGGAAGGCGTCTCAAAGACCCTGAGTCTGTGAGTGTGGAGATTGGGACGGGGGCTCTGTGAGATTTTGCCCAGATCATAACAATATGGATGTAACAGTAAAAGAAAGGTAGAAGAAGAAAATCATAGGTTGGTTTTAATCCACCTCAAAAAAACAGTAGAATAGACATCGTCCAAGACTGAATAAACATTAGCAACGAAAGGTTTGGCATGATAAGAGGCAATGTACTCAGAAATCAACATTTTATATTTCACACGGTGGAGACAGCAGGTTTCCTTTGTGTTCTGATATTAACCACGAACTAAACTAACTCAATCAAGAAAGTGACCACAATTCATACTTTATAACGCTTCATCGTACCAGCTATAGCCTCGTTCTGGTAAGCTGTTTGGCGTGGAGGAGCTGTTGAGACAGTCAGCAGGAGTTGCTACTGTACATGACCCGCTATCACCGAACGCCAGAACATTTACTGCCTTATGGCGGACGCGAACGCAACCTCTGCCCGTCTCTTCCCCAAAGAGACATGCCGCTTTGGATTTCCGTCAAGGCCGCCTTTAATGGGAGCTGTTGTAATCACCGCCTGTAGGCCTACAGGCGTCTCTGGTTTAATCTTGGTTCAGAACTCTCCAGGCCCCGGGCCCTCTTCTGCGTCAGCCCTGCTTTCATCACATGAGGGAAACTCAACATGGAGGAATACCTTCACGCCACTGAAATATGCATGGGTGTACCCTGACACCGACCAAAGTGTGCATTTTGTGCCGGTTGAGTGGGTAACTTGGGCGCCTTCAATTTTAACACAGCGCAGCAGCACCTGCCTGCACACTGCGCGTTCTACTTTGGTCTTCCCCTCCAACAAGACGGGGAAAGAGATGTTTGACAGGGTTCACTGTCGCCGCCGAGAAGAGCAACAGTACAGTAAGAAAGCATCTCCAGCATGTCCACCCCCCCCCCCCCTTCCCCTTCCAGTTTTCTGTCTGTCTTCGAGCTCCTTTGATGCGTTTCCATGAGAACAGTGAGACAGAGCAGGTAGGTGGTGTTGCCCCTGGTGTAAGAACAACCAAACTGAACAGAGAGGACGCAGTGCTGAAAGATTCCTGTTATCTGTGTCTTTCCAGCCCGAGCACTGCCAATGTGCTGGCAATTCAATGCAAGGCTTTAGATAGAGATAGAGGCTAGAGGCTACAGATGTGGCCAATCTGGCCAATCTTCTGGTGCATGTCCGTTACCTTTTCGAAGGCACGGTGCAGGAAGATTCTTCGTCTTTTTTGTGTTTTTTATCTTGTAAACAAACGCCACGCGCGAGCAAACTGTTCTCTCGTTGGTCCGATTTTTATGCGGCTATAAATTATATTACATTACATTACAGTCATTTAGCAGAACTACTCGTCACCAGAAGTCATAAGTGCATCTCCTCTAAACAATCTAAGAGCAGAAACCAGAGCAGACGTACAGAAACAAACGAGTATGAATACAGTAAGTGGAACAAATGAGTATGAATACAGTAAGTGGAACAAACTAGTATGAATACAATAAGTGGAACAAACTGGTATGAATACAATAAGTGGAACAAACTAGTATGAATACAGTAAGTGGAACAAACTAGTATGAATACAATAAGTGGAACAAACTGGTATGAATACAATAAGTGGAACAAACTAGTATGAATACAGTAAGTGGAACAAACTAGTATGAATACAATAAGTGGAACAAACTGGTATGAATACAATAAGTGGAACAAACTGGTATGAATACAATAAGTGGAACAAACTAGTATGAATACAGTAAGTGGAACAAACTAGTATGAATACAATAAGTGGAACAAACTGGTATGAATACAATAAGTGGAACAAACTGGTATGAATACAATAAGTGGAACAAACTAGTATGAATACAGTAAGTGAAACAAACTAGTATGAATACAATAAGTGGAGCAAACTAGTATGAATACAATAAGTGGAACAAACTAGTATGACTACAATAAGTGGAGCAAACTAGTATGAATACAATAAGTGGAGCAAACTAGTATGAATATAGTCAGTGGAACAAACTAGTATGAATACAGTAAGTGGAACAAACTAGTATGAATACAGTAAGTGAAACAAACTAGTATGAATACAATAAGTGGAACAAACTAGTATGAATACAGTAAGTGGAACAAACTAGTATGAATACAGTAAGTGGAACAAACTAGTATGAATACTGTGGCATCACAAGGGGACAGGTTGTGGAGGGGCGCTACATCCTCACCCAGGATCAGGGCCCACAACCCAAAATGGCCGGCGGGCTAGAGACTACAGCTCCCAGACTGCCTCATCATGCACCCAGCTGCAGGTGCTTAAGGCCCCTAATTGAGGCAGGGCTGGGAAAATGGAATAAAGGGGAGAGTACCACGGCAGAGGGGGGGGGGCCTGGAGTAGGAGAGAGGACGCATACCTGGAGGAACCGAGACCAAGGACTTTGCAGGGTGGGAGTACTTTGTTGGATGAAGAACCCCCTTTCTCCTCCGGGACGCTTTAGGTTTATTCATGGACTTTTTAGTTTGAGGTGTGATGTTTGGAGTTAAAGGAACTGCCAGTGAGATGGGCCAATAAAACCTTTATTTTTGTTCATATGGTCTGATTGTGCCTGTTTGATGCTCTCTTTTGCACTGCCCCACCCTAGGGACAACCCGTGACACTACAATACAGTAAGTGAAAGAAACTAGTATGAATACAGTAAGTGGAACAAACTAGTATGAATACAGTAAGTGAAAGAAACTAGTGTGAATACAGTAAGTGAAAGAAACTAGTATGAATACAATAAGTGAAACAAACTAGTGTGAATACAGTAAGTGGAACAAACTAGTATGAATACAATAAGTGAAACAAACTAGTGTGAATACAGTAAGTGGAACAAACTAGTATGAATACAGTAAGTGAAACAAACTAGTATGAATACAGTCAGTGAAACAAACTAGTGTGAATACAGTAAGTGAAACAAACTAGTATGAATACAGTAAGTGAAACAAACTAGTATGAATACAATAAGTGAAACAAACTAGTGTGAATACAGTAAGTGAAACAAACTAGTATGAATACAGTCAGTGAAACAAACTAGTGTGAATACAGTAAGTGAAACAAACTAGTATGAATACAGTAAGTGAAACAAACTAGTATGAATACAATAAGTGGAGCAAACTAGTGTGAATACAGTAAGTGAAACAAACTAGTATGAATACAGTAAGTGAAACAAACTAGTATGAATACAATAAGTGAAACAAACTAGTATGAATACAGTAAGTGAAACAAACTAGTATGAATACAATAAGTGAAACAAACTAGTGTGAATACAGTAAGTGAAACAAACTAGTATGAATACAGTAAGTGGAACAAACTAGTATGAATACAGTAAGTGGAACAAACTAGTATGAATACAGTAAGTGGAACAAACTAGTATGAATACAATAAGTGGAACAAACTAGTATGAATACAGTAAGTGCTGAGTGGAAGGCTCAGGTAGTACTTCTTGAGCCTTCAGCCTGATGAAAGAAGGGCAGCGACTCTGCTGTCCTGACATCAGTTCATTCCACCACTGTGGTAATAATGATGATAAAAATGTAATCTTTTATTTCCTAATAATTAGAATTTTGTGTTTTTATGAAGAAAAAACACAATAAATTACTATAATAAAGTAAAAGTAAAACATTTAGTATTTTTGATGGTTTATTGACTTTAGAGCGTTAAAAAGATTTTTATAATAAATATTGTGGATCCTTGTAGACCAGCTGATGTAATCAAACATCAAAGATATCTGCATCTCTGAATAATGATCATTGATGATCAATAATTAGTAGCCTTTTTAATTTTATGCTAATCTGATCTGTGAATTTTATGATCCGTTCTTCTATTCTTCACAGTTCATTTAGTAGTTTAATAGAATAAAGATGTAGTTTAATAGAATACAGACATAGTTTAATAGAATACAGACGTAGTTTAATATAATAAATACGTCGTTTAATGGAATATAGATGTAGTTTAATAGAATACAGACGTAGTTTAATAGAATACAGACGTAGTTTAGTCGAATACAGACGTAGTTTAACATAATACAGACGTAGTTTAAAAGAATACAGACGTAGTTTAACAGAATAGACGTAGTTTAACAGAATAGACGTAGTTTAACAGAATACAGACATAGTTTAATAGAATACAGACGTAGTTTAATAGAATACAGACATAGCTTAGGCAAGGCAAGTTTATTTGTATAGCACATTTCAACAACAAGGTAATTCAAAGTGCTTCACATAAAACCATTAAAAGCATCAAAACACAAGGCAAAAGAAAAGGAGATTTCAAAAACAATTAAAAAACAGTAAGAAATAAAATGCAGAAATGCAGGAAATTGATTAATATATGAATTGAATGTGGTTCAATTAAAGGCAGCAGCAAACAGAAAAGTCTTCAATCTTCATTTAAATGAGCTGAGCGTCTCAGCAGACCTGCAGCTTTCTGGGACTTTGATGTGGAGCAGAAAAACTGAACGCTGCTTCTCCATGTTTAGTTCTGACTCTGGGAACAGAAAGTAGACCGGTCCCAGACGACCTGAGGGGTCGGGATGGTTCATAAGGTAGCAGCAGATCAGAGATGTATTTTGGTCCCAAACCATTCAGTGCTTTGTAAACCGACAGCAGGATTTTAAAGCTTAGTAGAATACAGACGTAGTTTAACGGAATACAGACGTAGTTTAACGGAATACAGACGTAGTTTAACGGAATACAGACGTAGTTTAACGGAATACAGACGTAGTTTAATAGAACACAGACGTAGTTTAATAGAACACAGACGTAGTTTAATATAATAGACGTAGTTTAGTCGAATACAGACGTAGTTTAATAGAACACAGACGTAGTTTAATATAATAGACGTAGTTTAGTCGAATACAGACGTAGTTTAGTCGAATAAAGACGTAGTTTAGTAGAATACAGACGTAGTTTCGTAGAATACAGACTTAGTTTAATAGAATACAGACGTAGTTTAATGGAACACAGACGTAGTTTAATGGAACACAGACGTAGTTTAATGGAACAAAGACGTAGTTTAATGGAATACAGACGTCGTTTAATGGAATAAAGACGTTGTTTAATGGAATAAAGACGTAGTTTAATGGAATAAAGACGTAGTTTAATAGACCACAGACGTAGTTTAATAGAACAGACATAGTTTAATAGAACACAGACGTAGTTTAATGGAACACAGACGTAGTTTAATGGAATAAAGACTTAGTTTAATGGAATAAAGACGTAGTTTAATAGAATACAGACGTAGTTTAATAGAATACAGATGTAGTTTAATAGAATAAAGACGTACCTGTGGTAGGATTCCATCTGGTCGTCTGAGTCCACAGACAAACACTCATCTAGTTTCTTGGATGATAAATGGGCTCTGTTGCTTTTTTTCTTCTAAGGTGTGGGGGGGGAGGGGGGGGGATTGGGGGTGCGTGAACCCGGCCGGGATGTAGAAGGGGGTGCGTGGCCTAAAATGTTTGGGAACCGCTGATGTAGATTATTACTAAATGATTTTGAATGTCAAATGAGAGTGAATTGAGCCCGGTATGTGGGATACATGTGGCTTGATAACGCCTGTATTCTAAGCAAGCAACAGTGCCCACGATAGATTTGGAATGGCTTGTAAGAGACAACTTTAGAGATTCAGGCTGTTCCGTACACACAAGGTTACACAGAGCCGCAGAGATCCCATTTGTGCGAGCCTGAGAGTCTCTCAGTGCCATTTAGAGCCTTCTTGGACACCATGACAAAGTGGAGTGGTGCAGCACTATTCATCTTCCAGCTGTGGCCAGGAGCCTCTGACACCCCAGTAGACAGAGGGAAATGAAAAGAGGGTGCAGCAGCCAATGGCGCTGCACTTTATCTGCCGAGAGACTTGGCTTATCCTCCAGCTGTGTGTGGGCACCGTCTTTGAATGCAAACAATACGGCTGCAGAATGTAGGGCAGGCGAGAAAAAGAGGCTCGCACGGTGAAGTTGCGGCTGCAAAAAGCTATCAACGAACTTTCTCTGCAGAGGATTTAG
Organism: Melanostigma gelatinosum; assembly: GCF_949748355.1. Taxonomy (NCBI): domain Eukaryota; kingdom Metazoa; phylum Chordata; class Actinopteri; order Perciformes; family Zoarcidae; genus Melanostigma; species Melanostigma gelatinosum. Next base: position 7,988,093 of record NC_136641.1, on the reverse strand, counting down.
AAGTTGTGACGTCTTTAGTTAACGGCATTTGCATGACTGTGAACTTATTGTTAAGTGTCAGAGTGTTAGAGGATAAATCCGGTTTATTCCAGCTTGGGTCTCTATTTCTTTTTTATAGCTTTGGACATCATTCCTATTGGACGAACATTGTAATTGTTGAGCTCTGGCAACATGATGACATTTGCTAACTTTAATGGGGCAAGAAACGGAAGCAGTGGGACTATTAGTCATAAACAAGCAACCCCTTTTTATTCAAATTATTAAACTGCACTCACTTAAATTATTTTAAGTGAGTGCACCCAAATGTCACTTGGAAAACTATGAAATGAGGGATTCGTACAGTAAGAGCAAACCCAGTCTGTAAACTGTGTTTACAACAAACAGTTCAGAGTATTCATTTTACCAATCCAGTAATAACATTGGCTACCTTGGGGGTTCACCATCTGTTTTACTGAGCTTTCAACTGGTTCTTATGTACTTCATCAGCAGATGGAGTTTGTTTAGTTGTCGTGAGGATGGCTCAGATAAAGAGGGTAAGACATGGTGGAAAGCTCGGAAAAAGGCCGTAATTGGTCCTTGAGTTAAGATTATTTGATCGTTTTATTTCCAAGGTGTAATTATTCTCTATAAACGGGTATCTGCACATGATTGCAGAATCTGTAGGCAACAGGACAATATTTTGCAATCGGAGGTGGTCTGTTTCCTGTTTGTAGTCAGTTTATAGCATTGACCAATCACGTTCAAGCAGGCTTTGGTTGAATGCAGGTAAACAGTCTGTGTTTACAAATCGGTTATTGTCTGATGATTATTTAGCTTCATATTAGCTGAAAAATAAATGTTAATTAAGCATAAACTGGCAACTTTGTAAACAATCCGGTCGTAGACGTCGTCTCTCAACTCCATTCTCACGTTGAAAGTTGCTGATCGCACAGTTATCTATGACCACTGCACGGAAAAGGACATCTGTTATCTGCAACTCCTGAAATATTGGCAGTTGCCCCCACAGGCTCGATGGTCGTCCGACAGATATCTGATGGGATCTGAGATTGAGGCGATATTAACCAGAATTATCCTTTAGGATGGCTGTATTGAGCAAAAATCACAATGCTTGTGTCATCACCGTTCCACTATAGTCACTCAGTATGCTAAAGTCGCCTCTGTCGCACCGAAATTCAATTTTAATAACCTTCAGCCAAAAGACAAGACCATATTTCCTCCACAGCGGAGTAGCCAGCAGGTAAGCTCTCGCTCCTCAGACTTCTTTTAACCAGCAACATGTATTTGCTACACCGAACCATTGCTCCAGTAAAAATGGGAATTACAGGGAACACTTTTGATATTTCTGATTTTCTACAGCAATTTAAAAGCTATCCGTCTGTGTAAGAGCTGTTGAAATGGTGGCCAGCAATTTAATCTGAGCTCCTGAAACTGCACTTTGAGAGAGGCAGAAGTATAGAGCGAGATGCCGTGCATCATTTTTTGGGGGTTGACATCAGTTGAGCTGACAAACCCGCAACTCTACTTTGTTGGAGTCAACTATTAATATCATAACATAAGGAAAGAGGGAATCTGCACTGTGATGGTCAACACCCTGAAGCCCCCCCACACTCTGTACCGCTGATCTGCAACCCTAAATCTGGAGCTCAAAACAGTGGAGAGAGACAAACTATACACCTGCAGTTGAACGTGTTATTGTAAACCTTAAAAAGTGGGTTCAATCAAATTCTAATCTAGTCATGCAGGCAGTTTTGGTTGATTCTTTCTCTCCCAGATTTCTTCCACCAGCCAAATAAAAGGGAAGTGAATAGAATAGTTGTGATGTTGCTCACAGCATTGACAAATTAGTTAAATTACATTTAAAAAATTCAACAGCAACATGCATCTCCAGAGGCAGTGCTCTGGTTACTGTGAATAACCCACAGCACTCCATGTGAGCAGTTTACAGCTCAGATGAAAGAGAAGCAAACTAAAGACGATGACATCATAACCTCAATGAATCACGATAAGTAACTTCTCAATTTCATTTGTATTATAATAATAATAATAATAATAATCGTACATTTTGTTTGTATAGCGCTTTTAAAGGTACTTTAAAAACATTAAAAGCAGTAACAATATAGGCAGATAGAGGACATCATATCATAAGAGTAAGAAACAAAACAAAAACATGCATATATCACATGTTCAAAGCAGATTGAAATAGATGAGTTATAAGTGCAGTTTTGAAAGTGGCGAGTCACGGAGAATGAGGAGGGAGTTCCAGAGGGAGGGGGCAGCAATATAGAAGACCCTGTCCCCCCAGGTCCGATGCTTGGACAGAGTAGGGGGGGTAAGGAGGTTGGTGTCGGCGGATCTGAGGCTGCGGTTGGGAGCGTGTCAGTGCAGGAGGTCTGAAAGGTATGAAGGGGTGAGGTTGTGAAGGGCTTTGTATGTAATGAGGAGAATCGTGAACTGGATCCTTTGCTGTATGGGGAGCCAGTGGGGGTTTTGAAGGACTGGGGTGATGTGGTCTCTGGTGAGGGAGGGGGAGAGCAGACGGGCAGTTCTGGATGTAGTGTAGTCTGTTAATGATTTTGGTGGATGCTGTTGCAGTAGTCCAGTGGAGAGGTGATGAAGTGAGAGAGACACAATTATAGTTCTACTATCAGATCATTTCCCCTTGAATTATTTGTGTGGCTTTGTCAGCCAGAAATACTATTTATACCACCTCTGTTCAGTGATGAAAGGGGCACAGCTCAAGTGAGAAAATGTCATTTTTAATTACCTACTGAAACGAGTTGTAACGTGTTTCCAATTAAATATCATGAAACAGAATTGCTAAACTTTCAGCCAGTGTGATCTGTAAAAAAAAATGTTTTTTTAAATATTAGCCCGCAGTTAATTAACATCGAGTAAGCATTAAAGATTCGAGTAGATTAGCTTGCTAGCGGTAATGCTAGCTCGGTCCCTTGGTCTCCCACTGCAGTGACTTCCTGTTGAGTGTATTTTGACAGTTATTCAACAGCACAAATGACTAATCTGTGTGCACAAATACAATTAAATAAAAAAAAATAGAAGACACCCGCTGGGCTTCATAGGAAAGACACAATGCTGTTGGATGTTTAGCCACACCAGCAGCGGCGCTCTAGAGATGGCCCTGTACTGTTGTCCTGGTTTGGGTGAACATACCCTTTTAAAATTGGACACAAGTAGATATGTGAACGTTACGATTTCTAAAACAAACATCTTTTCTCCAAAAGTGCACGCCCAGTCCACTGTATTTGTTTTGCTTGTTTTCAACCATGGAGTTAAACAAGGAGGAAGGAGGAAGGCCACAGGAGGAAGTTTGTGCTTCCTCGTCAAGCAGTCGGAGGTAAAATAACTCTGCGGACCAGGAACAGCAGTCCCGTCTCTGCAGCTTCCCCTCATGTTGTCTCGCTCCCAGCAGCGCACATTAACATTTTATGGAGGAGCAGGCAATGAGTCTACCCCAAAAAAAAAATATATTAATTGGAATTTGGCGTGGAAAATTCCGCCATCCTGACATTTGCCATTCATGTTCATTTCACCTCCCTCAGGAGCCCTTGCTCTATTGTTGCTGGCATCAGAGCGCTGTCCACTTAAATGTCGAATGGCTGCCTCCTTTACATTGCAAAGTGATTATAATGACTCATCCTCTTACAGAAGAGCTAATCTTAGCATCCATTTAGCAAAGACGTGTTCCACCATTGTGACAAGTGACCCCTATTTCTTTTCATGGAAACAACGGCTTCCTGCTTGAATCGGAGAATGGCCAGCAGGCACATAATTCTAAAACTGTCCAGAAAAGTGCAGCACCTGCATATTACAAAGGAGGCCTTGAACCGCATGAAATATTAAAGCATTAAGACCGGATGAGGAAGTAAGCCACAAGATGGCGACGGTGTCTAGACACGGATGAGAGGGTGAGAATTTGGAGTTGGCGACAAAGTGTAAAATATCTGGCCTTCATCCCCCATCAGAGGCGATGAATGAACTCCAGAAAGTGGACGATCCATTCAGAGTTTAGGAGAATGAAGGAAGCAAGATGCTACACAGCAGAAGGGAAAAAGACATGTTATATACTCTGTTATTTAAAAAATTGGGGGTGGCGTAAGAGTGATCAATGTAATTCTACTGAAAGAGAGAGCGAGAGAGAAAGTAAAGCAGACAAAATGAAAGGAGGCACAAAGAGCAGCGGGGAAAAAGGGAGAGCGAAAACTCAGATCAGGGATAATCAAGCATGAAGCAGTTGTGCAAAATTGACTGCGGTAATTTGGAATCCCACAGCCCTGGCATCTGGATGAAGAGGGAGACACAACAGACTCATTTGCCAGAAACAGTCCCATGCTTGGTGGGTGTTTCTGTCGCTGCTTCTCTCCTCCTCCTCCGGAGTGCTTATCCATCCTGCACGGAGCACAAATGAAACCTGCGTCACAAGACAGGCGGCATATCTCCACTATACCTGAGCAGCCAGCCTTGAAGACACAACGCCGTGAGGAATCATTTCAATTGCGGAGGGCAAAAAGGGAAAATGTGAATTGATACTCAGCAGACAAAGAGGACAACGCTTTTCTTTTACAGGCAATGTTGAGCTCCTCCCAAACTGCTGTGCCATTTCTTGATTTCCTTTAAAAGTAACAATTTGTGACATCTTCATATCCACCCAATATGCAAATGTCCTCCAAGGGATATTTTCTACCCATTTCCAGGGGCCCTACACGTGGATGAGGTTGCCAGGGATTATAGATATGCACTATTTCGCAGACCCAGGAGAGCAGTTTTCATTTGGCCCAGACTTACTAGCAGCATCCCTGTAGGTAGAGACCACAAGGAAGAGACATCGGTGGCAATTTATTCTCCCACTTAATTTCCCAGAAGGGCACTGCAGAAGAGAGAGTCCATCTACTCTTCATGTATTTACAAATTTAATTGGCTAATGAATTGTCTTAGCCGACGACATTTGCCTGCACTCCATCAACATTATACATTTTCGGCCACTTGCACGGGTCTAAGTGGGTCCTCCTGAGATATCCTGAAGGGTTTCCAGGTCAGATTGGACGTGTGGATTCCTCCAGTGAGTTCTGCTCGCACATGGGCTCAACCTCCCAGGTGGACATTCCCAGAACACTTGGCATCCTATGGAGCCCCCTTCCCGAACCACCTCAGCCAGCCCCCTTTTGCTCGGTGGTCCCGCAGTCTGAGCTCCTCGGCTCGACGACCAACTTCAGCCCCGTGTGGAAAAGCGCAGCCCGCTCATTCATTTCGGTGAGGCTAGATGAGACATACAGGGCTCGGGCATAAAACAGGTTCACCTTGCAAGAAAGTTGAACCAGGCTCAGAAAAAGCACACATTCCTGGTAGAGTACTTTGTCATTTGAATGCCACTTGAATGTATTTCCAGTGTTTAACCCGCAGTTGTCGCAAAACAAAAAAAAGGTATGATAATTGCTGCTTTCCAGAGCAGCTGAATCCTTTGTATTACAAACCACTGTGCAGTGTTGTTCGGCACCTTATGAGCCTTCGTGAGCCTTCATGAGCCTTATGGGTCTGTTTTTCAAACTGAACTGAAATACACCACAAAAGGTGTCGGTCAGTAGTTGACAATCATTTGCTTTTGAAATGCTACACACGCTTTTGTTACAGGAGACTTGCTGCACGAGAACAGAAAAACAAAAATCAAAATAAAATTGTCTGAGCTACACAATGCAGAGGTTGTGTGCCAAGGATGTCTTTCTCACGTCGTACAACAAAGCCACACAGCAACTCTTTGGACTGGACAATCGGCTCCCACAATCATCGAATGCTTTCAGTACTAATCTGGCTGAGCGTCTGATCACGGCCCATTACTCCAATGACATTTGTCTCTTGTACTTCATGAATATAACAGCAAGGTAATTTGTGAAGTACAACAATAATCTGCACCGGAACAAAGTCTGCTGTCGATAACGTAGCTAAACAAGGGGCACGTTTCAGCCCCGCTCAGTGTTATTCATTGGAATTAATGGCCATGTGGCGCATACTCACTCCTCAGCATTCAAACTCTGGTTACCCAGAAGAACAGCAGGCAGTTTAATTAGAAAGCTCTCCGCTCCATTGTGAGGCAGGGCAGGAGAAGGAAGGAGGAGGAGGTGTTAGCAGTCGCTGATTGAGCACTCTGTCTTCAAACCCATTTAGTAGGCAAGGAGAAACCTTAAGGAGGTGGAGGAGGAGGAAAGGCAGGAAGTAGGAGATGGTGCGATTGCATCAGAATCCTAACAACGGTGAAGCGGAGAACACTTCCTGTAAAGCAAAGAGCACAACGAGTGTGCAGGTCTTCATTCAACCAGGTGATTCCACTTATCAGCATACCTGCTGAAGGTGAGGTGAGCAGGCATCTTCAGGTGGAAACAAAAGTGAAGCTAATGTGCCTCAAACTTGTATTCTTTCTCATAGCCAGCAGCATTTGACTCATCGAGTTGGCCGTGTTTTCGTCTTAGAACTTTTGCAGTGTGTTTTTTTTAGTTCATGAAAGTTAAATGGTTCACATTTTTGATCACTTAAAAGTGTCTTATTCAGTGTTCGGTTGTACTTGGCTCCGCCCTATCGTTTCACCTTTGGTTGCAAAAAACACGAGATTGCAACATCCATAAAAACCAGATGGCAACATCCAAAATGCCAACCTCGAGGCTTCAAAACGACCAATGGGTGACGTCACGGCGATGACTACGTCCACTTCTCACATACAGTCTGTGATGAAAACCTAGCACTCTTCACCAGACTCGTGTGATTTCTTATGGAGCGAGGCCTGCCAGCAGCTTGGCTTGCAGCTGTCTAAAGTCTAAACAATCTAAATATGCTGGCCGTACAGTACACAGCTGTGTTGCCCCGTTGGATAACAAGCCCACCGGCCTCACTGGACCGGCGGCGGTATCGAGTACATGCCATAATGCTCCCATGATGTCTTCCTATGGAGGGAGCGGGCCACCGCTGCCTGCTCGCCTGTGGTTTCGCTGTGCAATGAAATATGTCTCCCTTGATGTATGGCTGCAGGAGAAGCCCAAATCGAAAATTGAATCACACGAACTTAATTTGTGGTCAGGGCAATCAAATTACTTGTTTTGGCTGCAGTGCTGACGATGAATTCATCTTTGTGACAAAGCTGTCACGGCAGCTTAAAGGGGGCGGTAGGAGGCCGAGTGTATATACACTCCTGTGTGTGTGTGTGTGTTGGGTACTGGTGTAAAGATGTTAGCAGAGGAGTTTGCCCTCAGAGCTGTTGTATGTGGTATTGTGCCGGAGTGGCGACCACCGTTAGCCGCAAATTTGCTGTCAATAAAAAGCAAGAAGTTCTCAGGAGTTTCATAATACCAACAATAAAGGGTTTTTTGGGGGGGGGGGGTTCTTTAACAGCAGCCAATGAACAACTACAAATGTAAGCAGCTTACGCAAGCTTGAGTTGGGCAGTTTGGAGAAGTATCGGAAAGTGTCGGCATCTACAGTATGTATGTGCTCATTCCTACTGCAGCTGAACAGCTTGACATCAGCGCCTCAAGACCCAGAGCTTAATATGGCTGAGCTGAACCGCTCATTAAAGGATCAGTTCATTCAAATGGCAAAAACAACATTTCTTTCCCCTCTTACACCTTCTTATCTAGCTATACCGATAGTTTCCGCTTTATTTACCCGGGTTTTCGAGACATCTGCCTCAGAAAATGTTCCCGTCCTTACACATTTTAGGTGAAAGTAAATGAGTTTGTGGTGCCGACAGGGCGGAAATATTACAATTGAACAAGACTAAGTCTACGTTCAGACGGTCTTTAGCTCGCTACTGGAGTTCAGCACCTGACGTGAAGCGGACAGTTCCCGCACAATGTGTCGATGCTTTGTGGGTCAGCCTCTGTGCCATGTTCTGTGTGGGTCCAATACCCTTGGCAGATTAGGTTTTTTTACTTGTGAGAATGCGTTTCCAAAGCAAGCATATAATGCGTCTTTGAAGAGGAATAACAGAAAAATAACTGCAGCCTCGGGTCTCACCAGGCGGGTTTAGGCTGGTCCGGTCTGTCTTCATGTCTCGGATTTAGGCCCAAGCTGAACCCTAGTCTGTACTTACTTACTATTATTGTTATTGTTATGAATTACACAGTATGATACCAGTATTACAAATTATTCTTTGGGGGAAGATGTTTGAGCCAAAATGTCATTGTAATCCATCTAATAGTTGTCTGGACATTTCTGGCTAAATGGAATATGATTAAAAGTCATTTCTGATGTGTTTTTTTTTGTAAAAGGTAGTTCCACTGCTTACTAATCTCTTGTGATAAGGGAACAAATATGATTCCCTTTCAGTGGTCCACTTAGGGTGGGGTGAGGGTGAGGCTCATCTTCAACCCTGGCATTGGTTTGGGATTGATTCTCTTACTTCGACGGTTGTGATCTCAACATAAACCAAAGATGACAACAACAACAACAAAAAACACCTCCTTATTCCCACAAAGAGGTCAGTGTAATAGCGATGGACTGCACCTTTAGCAGGTCAGGCCATGGGCTTCTCTGGGGGAGGACGTTGGCAGGGTCAAACTCAGCAGTGGACCCCAGGAAGTGAGGCTGATAGGGGGAGAGGGAAGCGTTTGTGTGTCACTCCTTCTTCCTTCCCTTCACGTCACACATTGTGAAGACCAGCGCTGCAGGCGTAGAATAGTTACGCGCCAAATAAACCCCATAACGGGAGGAATGACAGAGTTTTTATCATTGAGGTGAACACACCAAGCAGAATTAACAAGTGGCAAGATTTGTATCCCTGTTCAACCAATTTCCCCGATTGGGAGTAAGTGTGTGATGTGCCATCACACATAAAGCCCACCATGCATACTTCACATCCGTGGATGTTTCACTCTGATTGCTGCAACACATATAACGCACATCTAAACATATCTTTTTTTTATTTTGGGGAGCAAATGACAGCCAAGCAGAAATAATTGAAAAAAGAATGCCTCATTGGCCAAAACTCACAGTAAGAGACGGATAAACACTCTTGTATCCAAACTGTTTTAGCAGCTCAAACTCAAACACAATTCAGTGCAAAACTAATGTCTGGGGGTGACTGTGGGTTTGAATGGTGTTCCTGGTATCTTATATGTTTTATATTGTTGGTTTGGTCAGAATACTCTCAGTAGAACAAGGATATAACAACATAATTTCTTGTTTTTTGCCAAATGACATCAGTCATGAATTTATGAGGAATAAAGGGTCCCTGTAAGGGGGGGGGTTACTTATAATCTATACGTGTGGCGTCATATGCGTGTACTACTAATCAAGGGCGAACGCTTTGATCGTCTGTTTATTGGACTAATCCAAAATGGCGGAAACTGGAAAATGGCACATATCTCGTCTCGTCCTCCACCACCAGGAGACCTGCTGCAGCTCCGCTAGCCGGGGCTTCTTTCTGGCTCTCACATTCAAAGCGCATGTCTTAATCAATGAAACATGTAGATGTGGTGTTCAGAATATCAGTCGTTGTAAGGTTGTATAATTGTGTGTATAAGAGTACTATATTGCTTAGAGTTGGAAAAGTCATGATACTGTATGTATTTACGTTTACCACTGGTGAAATGTAACTCAGTAAAGTATACTGTACTTAAGTAGGCTACAAGTACTTGTACTTCAAAATTTATATTTTATGCTACGTCCTACTCCACTTCCTCTAAAAGGTAAATGTTGAACTTACTCTACTACGTTTTCTAAAAGCTTCAGTTACTTTGAAACAAATGTATTTATAATCAACTCATACATTATTTTGTATTATAGATTAAACTACCCAGCAGTATGTAAAGTATTTCAGCTTTACCAGCTGAAAAAGAAGCCATGAACAAAATAATTTAACTTTAAGTATATGTTGGTGCTTATGCTTTTACTTGAGTAATATTTTGAATGCAGGATCATTTCACTATGTCTCATCAACACAATACATAGAGGTCTTTGACACAATGTTACTGTTCCACAACTGTTACTTTGAATTAGTTGGAATGCTCTTACACATTGCACCTTTACAGAACAATGCCAGCACCAAGTTTTACAACACGTGCTCATTTTAATGAATCATGGTTCTTGCTCCGACGGAGGCTGAAAGCACTTATACTGTCGGTCAACAGAATGCCAAACGAATGGCATGTGATGTAATGCGAACTGCGTTGCTTTTGGCTTCTTAAGGACAGGCGACAGCATCCTAAAAATAGTCCTTGTTTACCCTCCTGTGCTTTGTTGGGCCTGTGTCCTGCTGCGACTCGGAGTGCCAGCTCACGGCTTTTGCTTTGCTCCGGTCGCCTTAAGACGAGAGACAGCAGACGAGTTGTTGCTGGAGAGGAGGAGGTGGACACGAAGGATGAAGAGAAGGGTGATGTTCAAAGATAGAAAGATGTTTTAAGAAAAAAAGAAAAGGGAAGTCTAGATGGAGGGAGAGGAGACTGCAGAGTCAAAGATGAAAGAAGAGACATTTGGAGTGGTGAGTGTGGGGGGGGGTACTTTGGGGCTTTAGAAAGAGACAGCTTTTAAGAAAGTGAGGGGGATGGAGGGAGAGATTGAGAGGGGGGGGGAAGCTCCAGGGAGAGGACAGGGATGTAGTTTTTAAAAAAGACAAAGAAAGAGAGAGAGCAGGCCGACTGAATGTAAACAGCTGGAGAGAGAGAGAATGGAGTAAAGACGCAGAGGGGGGAAAGAGAAAAAGTGTTTTGAAAGCGCTCTTCACATCCTGGCGGGGCACCACTCTGCTGTCAGGTCCACCTTCCCCGGACAAGGACTGCTTGTCACGTTAATGGCCTGGAAGGGAAGACCATGTCACTTTATCACCTCGCCTGCGACGCCAACATGGCCGTGGCTTTTGTCTCCTCAGATACCGCTCCACAACTCCCTAGAAGTGACTAATTGATCCTGGGAGACGGGCCTCTTTTGTGTGTGTGTGTGTGTGTGTGTGTGTGTGTGTGTGTGTGTGTGTGTCTCTCGGGGGCTGATGAACAATGTGAGAAAAAGCCGCTGATAAAGGGAGGGGAGGGGGGGGGCAGGATGAGCGCCCTGCTCGGGATAATGTAGCCCCCTGTCTGCTGCAGTGCTATCTCATTTCCCCACACAAAAGTAACATCGTCTCTTTGTAAATGAAAGTCAGTCAGGCGAAAGATGCCCCTCACGCTCTGGCAGCCCCTTCTTGAGATAATGGGCGCATGCACATTATTTATGTAGATTCAAAAAACAAAAATGCAGTGTGTGGGTAGTAAGTGAAATTCATTCAAGTGTTGATGTGTGTGTGTGTGTGTGTGTGTGTGTGTGTGTGTGTGTGTGTGTGTGTGTGTGTGTGTGTGGGGGAGGATTCCTAACTTTTCTCACAGGACTGTAGAGAATGATTGGTGGGCTCATATCCTGTAACATGCATCCAGTCGCTTCACACCTCTACGACGCGTCTCTCCACTCCTTCACGTCTGAAGCCACCGGGTTTGTCCGTTTGTCACAGACTTATTTATTTATTTTTTCCCATATTGTCTACTCATCTGCCTGTTGATGCTAAATGCCCGGGGATGCAAAGGAGAGGGGCAAAAAACACAACGGCTGAGCAAACAATATGGAAAAATAAGTCAGCTACATTTCATAGAGGAGAGGGAGGAGGAGAGGGAGGAGGAGAGGGGGAGGAGAGGGAGGAGGAGAGGGGGGAGGAGAGGGAGGAGGAGAGGGCCACAGAGCGCCGGTGGAAACAAGCCAAGAGAACAGAAGGGTGGAAAACTAGCTAAAGGAGGCGAGAATCACCCCCAACCCCCCCCCCCCCCCCCCCTCTTTCTCCTTCCTTCAATAGCTCTGGCCTTGTCAGACGTGGTTATGCTTATTGGAGACACAGGCGAGGGGGGTCACTGCACCAGCATGCCTCAGAACATCATCACGCCTGGGCTATGATAAGAATAGTGCACTGAATCATAGCTTACAGTGCAGTTATGTGTATGGATGATGCACGGGGAATGAATTGAAGATAAGGCCAAGAAACTGGATGGGCTGGACTCGGCAACACGTCTCCTCGACGCAAGGTGTGTGTGTGTGTGTTTGCTTGTACATCTATCTTTGTGAGGACCCATTTTGGAAAGTGAGGACATTTTGGTCGGTCCTCACTTCTTCAAAAAACAGTTTTTAGGGTTCAGACTTGTTTTTTTAGGTTTAGATGGGAGTTATGGGTCGAGGTTAGGCATTTAGCTGTGATGGTTTGGGTTAGAATAAGGACCTCGAGAAGGCATGATGTCAAAGAATGTCCTCGCAAAGATAGACATACAGAGATGTGTGTGTGTGTGTGTGAATCACAATTTTCAAGGCTCAAGGATCCTTGGAAGCTGAATTACACGTAAGCTTGTCGTTTCTCCCGTTCAAGTCATCTGGAGGAAAACGGTGGTCAATAAAACCAAAGCTGAGTGGTTAAATGTCAGTGGCAAAAAGGTGCTAATGCTACAACTAAGGGCCTTGCTTGGTCTATAATATGTCAGAAAATAGTGAGGAATGCAAAGAAGCAGTTCTCAGAGTCCAATGTGACATCGTAAAAGAGTCCAAAACACAGAGATGCTTGATTTACAGTGACATCAAACAGCAGATCCAAACATTTGAGAAGCTTGGACCAGCAAATGTTTGGAGGGGTTTAAGGGATATGGCAATATCAAATTCTTATTGTAAATATCACAATGCCAGTGTCAGAAGTTTCAACTTAATGCTCGTTGTAGAATTAATCATAATTTACAATATTATGTAGAATGGTACATTGAGGAGTGATAACAGACAGGTAACAGACAGATAAAAAAGGAGTAATGTTGGGGACTAGTAACACAAAGCTGATGCCTCAGTGACTATTCACAGCAGCAGGACAGCGTACGTGGTTGACTGAAAACAAACCACAATGTGAAAGTTCATAACCGCGTCGCTCATCGACGTGTTTGGTGGAGCTCGGCGGCACAGAGGAATCAGGCTACACAGACGATACTTGTTGGTAGGGTCCATTCATTTTTTGATTATTGTATACACCCCAAACTGATCCTTTAAATCACTTACACAACCATCACAGTTTGTACTACTATTTTCTGTAAATCAACAAGCAACGTGTCTTGTAGCCAGCCTCTCCGAAGGCCATCACTCGGCTTTTTACTTGCCCAAGCCAGAAAAGCACAGGCGTAAGCGTTTGTCGCAGTAAGTCATGCCAGAGATCCAGCACGCACAACAAAAGGACCTTGGAAATGTAAGACGTCACAGGGATGAAGCCTTTATTAAGGTTGTTAATTACACCTGTACTACTCCTGCTTGGACGTATTAATGGCTCTAAGCCGTTGACGTTGATCTCTTTAGTTTACGTTCCAAGCTGAGCTTCTGAGAGGAGTCCCAAGTCAAAGTCCACCATGATTTAGGATCTCAGGAAAACAAGCAAAGTGCATATATCAACAGTTATTGAACCGCTTGATAACATTAGCTTTTCCTCCATTTTCTCACAATTCCACACCCCATCCACATTACCCCCAGTTCCTCCCCCCCCCCCCCTTTCACACCCTAATCGTTGAGACTTACAGAAAAATCTATTTCCACTACCCAGTGGAGAGGCCCAATGTTTCACCACTGTGTCTGATTGATGACGTGCAGACACCATCTCACACCCCGCTGCATTTTATGGCACCTCTGAGTTGGTCGCCATTCAGTGCATTTTTATGACAAATAATAACAGGAGATGTAATAGCTATTTCCCCCGGGGAGTAAATCTCAGCAGGGAGACAAGAGGATGGCCCGGCCAGACAGCTGGAGGACGGTCCCACATCAACAAGTTACTTAGGCTGAATGATTGGGTACATGGCTCTGTAGGGCTCGGGGCCATTCGACACTCACACGTGAAGGCTGTTCCCGAGATCGCCGGCGTTCAATCTGAGCTCTCAGTTCTTAAGGTGACAACAAAACAATGTGCACCACTTTAATACTTCAGAGTGGTTAGCTGCTAATCTACGCTCAGGGGGTAGGGGGGGGGGGGGACACGCTTTATCAGGTACACCACAGCACTCCAAGCTGCCTCCGCATGGCCAATGGCGTGACTGCAACTTACACATAGAATGCAGACGGCATCCAAGTTGCTATTTGAGCGAACATGGACAAGACATGAGATCGAAGTGTGTGTGCACTTGGGCTGATGTTGAGCAGGACACCCTCCTGAGATTTTCACACGTCCTCAGAAACTGGTGTGAACAACAAAGCGTGCACGCACCGGCAGCTCTGTGAAACAGGTGAGAAGATGACCCCCCCCGAGGCATGTTCAAGCCGACACGAAGGCCATACCTACTCCACCAACAGCTCGGTGCGAGACTGGCACGCAGAGGGATGCCTGTAAATAATGAACCAGTCACACCTTCACTACAGGGAAGAGGCACAAAAGGCAGCAGAGGACCAAAAGAAGAACGAGAACAACAGAGTGCTGATCTGAAGGTTTAGGGCAGTGTAGATGTGATGTCTACCTCCGCAGAGAATAAAGTACCTCTCCCTTTGTGTGTGTTGGTGTACTTTGCTTTGTTGACATAGCCGGGCCGGCCGCTCGTGCTTTCAGTGCATGTGTACCGCCGCTCTGCCATGCTCTCGTACGGCGGTTACAGCCGATAACGCGTCAGTTGCGGAAGCGTAGCTGCCACCCTCCGGTTCCTCTTCAGGTAGCTTAAACACTGACAACTCTGTCAGCACTTTTGCAGAGGGTTGCACTGTTAGCGCTGTTAGCTGCGAGCCGCCGGCTCAGCCGTTGCCATGTTGGGAGCCGTTGAGAGGCAATCAAAACGCCCCCGATCTCTGTCGCACCTTCAAATGGACCATAAAGCGGAGTAGATCAAGATGGCGACAGCCAAAATGCCAAACTTTTTTTCCCATGCTGGTTTATGAAAGAGCAGAGCTCGCTGCCCTTCCAACAAATCTCAATTCGTGGTGTTGCAGCAAGCTGGTGTCTCCGTGTCAAGAGGTTCAGGCTGATCGACGGCACGTAATGGTGCGGGCAGGGCTTGCTTGGCAAGCATGATGCCCATTATTGGCATCATTGGATGCTAGTGCACCTGAGCCTTGCTGCTGATCCGGTGCAAGTGCAACCACTTCTGTCCAACAGTCTTGGCTTTCTTAAATAGAGATTTCCAGCTAATCAGGAAGCATTCACGGACTTAAGTCCACTCCACCGACGCGCACAATCTTTGTAAATAAGACATTTTAAGACCTGAAAATGAAGGACTTAATCAAATCTAAGATATAACCGTAGTTATGCTGCAGTAAATCTGCGAGAGACATTGTCAGGGTCTTTAACACGAGACTGAATTGCACTTCTGATCATTGTACCTGAAAATTAAGAAAAATAAGAGGATTGAACCTTCGCATACACACATACAATATACACACCAACACACATACAGGTATGTGATTAAGTTGTTTTAGCTAACGTCAATAATCAGCTCGGCTAAGTGTATGGTTTAGGCTTCGGATGAGAGTCTTAGCTGCCGTTTGTGTGAAAATGTGTTTGAAAAGTGTCAGCGCCTCCCATCTCTCTCTGCAATCCAATAAAGCCAAAATGCAATCGAAATGTCAAATCGAATACCGTCAGTCGCCGCTACTGCATCTACAGTAAGTTGTGAGACAAACCACGCTTTAACATTCTTTAATCATCCAGGGAAGGATTTTTTTGCTGTGTGCAGCCTCTCTGAGCACATCCGTACGGTCGCACACACTCACACCTGGGAGAGCCGTCACACACAGACGCAGACGGCCTCTCGCTGTACTGCACGCCGCCGAGCTGCTCAGCAGAAGCAAACACAGCGTTGAGGTCACTTTTGGTCAGACAGGTCCAATAACTGCATCAAGTTTGGAATTACATCATCAGCCCCGCAGCGCTGTGTTACTACAGACACACGGATGACTCAACTCTCCAGGCTCACGGCTGCTGGAGACCTTTACCTCCCCCATGACCTGCCTCGCATCACCGGGGGTATAGACAGTGGAAACACATCCTGCGGGAGAAAATGTTAGTCAAAAAAACCCCAATGGAACCAAACATCTCTGGGTCCATGAAACACATTCAAAAAGCAGATGCAAGCTCATGAGGACGCACATGCACAAGAGCATGTGGGCAACAATCACATACCTGCTGCTGTCATTCACTTATACTGTGTAAGAATAGACTGCCACCATGGTAATGAAGAGTTATGTTGTGTATAAGTTATACACGACATATATCTTCATTACCATGGTGGCAGTCTATTCTTCTCTGTAGTAGCACTGCTCTCCGCCCACAGTGAGTTTTTTTTATTCGAACAAAATCAGAAACATTCAAACTGCTGTGTCTCAGCAGGTGGCAACCTCCGGTTCTGGAAAGTGAAGCCAATGCTGAAGTGCCTTAAACTTGCATTCTTTCTAATGGCCAGCAGGGGGCGACTCCTCTGGTTGCAAAAATAATTCTGATTGCATAGAAGTCTATGAGAAAATTACGACTTCTGACTTAATTTGTTACTTAATAAACATTGTAAACATGTTTATGAGTTCAATAACTAGTTTCAAGTATTCATCACAACATGATGTACATTTAGTAACTTATGGTCTTATTTAGAGTAAAACAGAAGATAAAGCTAGGTATGTTTTAAGGCGGGGCTACCTTGTGATTGACAGGTCGCTGCCTGGGCGTCGTCTGTGTTTCCGCCTTTGAAACTCTTTCAGTCTCTTTTCAGTTCATGAAAGTTAATCGTCAAATTTTAGTCACCCAGTTTTACTTCGCTTCACTCTCTCGTCGCTTCTGGTGGCAAAAAAACAAGATGGTGACAGCCAAAAACCCAAAATGGCAACAGTCAAAATGACAAACGCAAGGCTTCAAAGGGCGTCCTCTAACCAATGGGTGAGTTATGGTGACTACGTCCTCTTCTTATAGATTACTGTGAGGTTTGTAGATCAGCCAGAGTAACCCAGACATTGTCTGCACTTGTTTTTTGATGGCCCATTGTATTGAGGAATTGTAGGGCCAATAAAAGACAACTATCTGCATGCTTAGATGAATGACAAAATAGATAAATAACAGTAGAGACAAGTATCCCCTCAGCTAAAAGGGTCAGGGATCCAGCATCCATTCAGCCGGTTCAAATAGGAAACGTTGGACTAAACCGGAAAGCTGGACTCACCAGTGAGATCTGCTTCTTGCCTCGTGCCTCTCTTTCCGGTGGAAAACATCACAGACCGGCAGAGTTGGTCAACACAAACACGAGCATAGTGTGCGCAATTTGCTGATGTCACTAGCTATTAAAGTTGTCATTTTTCAAACACTCAACAAATTCATGGTGCCATTGTTTGGATCCATTAACGTGGAAGATGCCCAGTGCAGCTTTAAGTTTCATCTCGTCCCTGCTTCTATTTGTAGTTACAGCACGGTTACAGTAACTACAAGACGTTGTGTTGTTTTTCATCCCAATCAGCTCCTGATTCTGTATTCTGTGCTGGAGTCTTTAGTTACCGTGTTACTTAAATGGCCCCACTCTTTGCTGCCGGTTTTTGACGAACAGGTGAATACATAATTAGAAACTCTTTCCGAGTACATTTCTGACGTCCCAACACCGGGGAACACAAACAGGCAGGGTAAACAAGGCCAAAGCTGGCGGGAGAGCGTGTTTGAAGCGTCCTTAGAGAGCAGCAGATCTCTAGGCGGGCTAAACTGCTGTCAACTTCATCGATAGCGGCTTTACACCACAGTGCACACAGACAGCCCGGGTCCTGGCTGCAGGGCCCAGCTTTAAACAACTCCAGAGCTTGCTATCGAACTCCTCTGGCTGGCCGTCAATATCACCTCTGTCTTTCTCTTCACAGCCGTTAGCCCTGCCACAGAGAAGGGGGGGGGGGGGTTGTTGTGTTCTCATAACCACCGGGAGGCAGAGGACTATTTTGTCTCAGAGAAAACTTAAAGGCTGCAAGTTTCTCCCTCCAGCTCCACTTCCTCACACCTGCTCTGCACACCGTTACCAGAGCGATACATTTTCATGACACCATAATGAGATCCGGTGTGCAGCCGTCAGGCGGACACAGAGACCTGTGCTCCGTCCCACATCGCCGGTGATCCCTGAAGAGAAAATGAATTGTGTCCCTTGTTCAGCGGTCGCCTTAGCTGTTACTTTGGATTTTCCTGAAACCCCCGGCCTAAAATGAAGTGATTTTACAAATCAAGATACGGTTGCAAGACATCCTTTCAGCCACAGGCGTAAGCTGCCTTTCTCTTGTAGAAACGGTGGTTGGACAACATGGCTGTGAAGTTGCACGTGGGGCAAAGTGACGGACTCACAATGTTCATAATTCCCGAGTTTTGTTTGACTATTAAAAGATGAGAAATGTAAGGTGATTTGATGCTTTTACCAGTCTTCTCTATCCTGAGTGCTGGATAGAGCACTCCAGGGGTCATGAGAAGCTCAAGATGGTTCCAAGGAAGTGGAATAACACCCAGTGGGGAGCTCCTGTGGAGGAATACAAGCTCAAGGATGAAGGAAATACAAACAGGATGGAGAAACCGGCTTGGGTCCCAGCGGGTGGTGGTGGTTGGGGGGGCGGGGTAATACTTGCGAATGTGTTGCTGAATCCCATCATTCCTCATGTCTTGGCTCAAGGCGCCAGGCCTGGATGGCCTCATGTGACAACCTTAAAGGCTGATGGAGCACGGCCTGCTGCATCCACAAGCCTCTGCCCGCCAAGCCCTTCACCTTCCCTCATTTAGGGGCATTGTCTCGCAATGAGAATCATTTGTCACCATCGACTTGCTCCCATGCAGACACCCGAAGCGTTCTTTTCTGTGGATCCGAGCCCATTTCCACAGTTGGTAAACAGCTAAATCCCTCTCCCAATCAATGCAGCCTATTTAACTTGAGCTATTGACCCGCATGCCTCTCGACAGACTTCCGAGGCTGAAAAAATACAAACAAATTCGACGAGTGAGAGAGAGAACAACAGAAACGGTGGCGCACGACTATGAAAAGCCACATTTCTCAGTGACGAGCGTTTTGGCGGGCAGGAGGGAGGAAAGTGCCAGAGCGGAGGGAGCGAGGGAAAACAGAGGAAGAATGGATCGATATGAACAGATAATCACCAGCCCTCTGTCCCAATGTGTAAAGAGTGTGACATTGCAGAGGTGGGCACGGCAGGAAAGAGATCAATGGGCTGCTTTTTGTTGATCCGTAATCCTTAACTATCTATAAGTAATTAACCTTCAGAGGAGAATGCAGGGAAGGAATAAATGGAGAAATGAGAGGGGGAATAGCAATGAGCACGAGTAAAACAGAAGCTACCTTGCACGGACCAGATAAGCACGGGGAAATTAATAGTTGTCTCCACTGCTGCCTCTGCTGGTTTTATTTCTGTCTTGTATTTCTGCATTCTCTGTGAATGGCCGCATCTCCCTGTGGTCCTAAAGAGGAGGATAAACATAGCTGCTGTCATAGACCAGAGCAGCCTCGTCTCAGACTGGGAGCAAATGTTCCAAGATCTAAAGTATTTCTGGGTTTTTTTTTTTTTTTGGTCTGGTTTCTAAGATGAGAATCTAGTCCGATCTCATCATCTCTGGCCTGATGAGTGCGTCCTCTCCCAAAATAATTCCTGAAAAGATGGAGGAGGATCTTGTCAGGAGTCAGAGTGCCCTCTGTGGGCACAATAGAAAAACAAAGGGAGCGTTACACCCATGCCTTTTAATGGAGATCTTTTATTAATTGTTATATATATATATATTTATATTTTCACCTGCAGTAGGTGTGACAAACTCGACCCAAATGAACAACACGTACAGTTAAATGAACACAGTGCGGTCACAGTGGTATCTGTACAGGGTTTAATGGCGCACACACAGTACATTATCATCCTCTCAAACGCAATTTGACTTGTCATGAGTAAACTTCATAAGAATGTTATTGAAATCGGTCAGATTAATACACAATGATACGACGGACTGGTGGGTTTTTAATCGTGTGTGAAGTAAGAAATGTCATAACTTATTACAATATGGCCGCCGTAGAAAGCTTGAGCAACTGATTATGGTGCTAAAAGCGAGGGAAGTCATTTGAAGCAGTTTGAATTCAATTATGATCATTAGGTCCAAACTGAGCTCTTTCTCACAACCTTAAAACACACTGGAAAAATCTGATATTTATACAATAACAAAAGATGTCTTTCCCAAAGGCTCGGCACTGTGTCGCTGAAGCACTTTACCGGGAGAAACATCTGAGTCGAGTGTTTCTTCTTGGTTTACCGGTGAGGAAAGAAAGTCAAGTGTTAACTTTGTCTGCCGGAGGCGGTTCTTCACCAGAATGGACACCTGGAGACAGAAAAAGTAAAGATTCACTGAAGTGTGTCTCGTTCTGCTTAATCTGCTGAACACCAGTGATGTAGTAGTGAATTAAAAAATGTGGGAAACCAACGGATATGTGGATTTCTGCGGCCCTACATCATCTACTTCAATACGGAGGAAGAAAATACCAGGCATAATGATAATAATAAGTACAGGCGGGTACTGACCATCCAATGTAGCACTGGCACAGGTTTTCATGTGATGTGGCTTGCTTGATGAGGAGCTCCACTTGTGTTGGCACGTCCAGTGTCTCATCGTGAGAAAAGTCTCGACCTGCAGGGAACAAAGTGTCATCAGAACACCCGACCTTTACCAGGAGGCTTGGATCCCTCCCGTTTCAAGCACTTCAACCAGTGGCACCGGGGTGTTCTTAGGACTGTTCAGGTCCTTTCCTCTACACGTAGAGGTGGTGGGTCAGCTTACAGTGTGATCATAATAATGTGACTGAAGAAGGTAAAGTACGAGTCAAACATAGGACCACTTGACTTTTCCCTCTACAGCATTTCTGCACTGCAGCAGTTTTTTTGAGCAACTGGAAAAAAAACAACTGTGAACAAATCAGTTTTTAACATGAAGTTATTCCACAAAGATTGCAACTTTGTTTGCGTGGTAATTCACCATTTCCATTTCTTTTACTACTAAATACTAGAGATTTCTGTATTTCACCCACAGGCTTGTGTTGAAGATCAAAACTGGAGTCAAACAGCAGCTCGGTGTGGAACTCACCTGTAAGTTTGTCTCTCACTCGGTTGAGAATCTGAATGGCTTTCTTGTTGAGTGCCTCAGGTTGCACCAATCCTTCTCCGACTAAAAACCACAAACATAACGGCATCAACAACTACTACTGACTTAGAACCGGTGAATGCAAGAGCTCTCTCTCCACCGAGCCTCGCTGCAGCTCAAATCAACCGAAGTGCTGCCAAACAATAACACAGCGGTTACACCAATCATTTATGACAGCAAAAAAAGCTTTGAGTTGTTGAGAAACAAAAAGAAAATAAAACACACTAAAAGGCTTCAACAGATCAATCCACGGCAGACAGAATGAGCCGGCGACTCACTGAAGGAGTGGATGGACTCGGGCACTGTGCTGCCGGGTTTCTTGTGCGTCGTCTCTCCCAGGTCGATTCCCTCGAGGGCCTCTGCAGAGGACAGAGCGCGGCGGCAGGTTCAAACGTGTTCTTAACATTATCAGGTAGGAAACACGGCGCACGGTTAGTGTTGCAGACTCACCCACTGACCCGGCGGTGTACGAGTCGGTCCTGGTGCGGGAACGCTTGTTGCCTTTAGTGTTTGCTGTGGAAGAAACAAGGAAAGGTGTGAGAGTGAGTCTATTGTTTTCCCTCGACAATGGCTATATTGTATTTTTCATCCATCACACAGGAAGCAGCAGCATTGTTCTAACCTTTTTAACTGCAGAAGAAAGAAGCTTGCTTCTAACCTTTACAAGTAGTTAAGGCCATTAACTAAGGGTCCTACTGTGGTGTTGAAAAAGCTTGCAGTAATTTAAAGTGCAGGAGGAAACTGAGAGAAAGGCCTCATGGCCTGCTAACTAATGCGGGAACTGCAGGGTCAGAAACCATAAATAGTCAAAAAATAGTCTAAATAGTATTTTTAGAAACCAATTTTCATGATTTTATAACCGTTTTTAATTGTCAAAATAAATGCCGACAAATGATGTACGACAATAATTATGTGTTGAAAAATAAATAGAAGATGCTGCCCCTCATTTAGAGTAAAACTGATGAACGCTGCTCGTCTTAGGGGAAGCCAGACAGTAGCTGAGAAGGTGTGCCAGAGATATTCATTCACTTTTGCTCACTTGAATTGAACAAACGACCTTTAGACGTCTTGAAACGTTTCCTCTCCCAAATACGAGACAAATAGATTTTCATTCTACTACTTGGAGCGCGCTTTAGTTTTTTTAGCCCCGTCTGATTAAATGTAATGCTTCAAACTCTCAACCACTTAAAAAAAAGGAGTTTCTACATCAAGTGGAGTCACCCTCGCAAATGTATTCTTGTGGGCTGAACCTGTTCACGTCCAGTTTATTGTTATTGTCAGGTGACGCTGCCGTGGTTCCTTCAGTCCGCCACGTGAACTATGTCGGCCGTCTGTGCTCCTTTACGCTCAATGTACCGACGGTGAGCAGCTGATGATCTCTTACTGTCCATGAGCCTCCAGTTGAGCAGCGGGTCGTAGACGAAAGCCTCCAGCACGGCCATGACGCTGTCCCGGTGCTCCTTCAGCACCTCCATCACTGTGTGGCAGGTGATCCGGTAGTTACCGTCCAAGCCCGTCACCTGAAGCATAATCAGATGTAAACCGACGGACACAAACCTCAGGAGCTTTGTGTTTGCACGTTAAAGAGATGTCAATGTATCTGGGAGTTAAGAGGTTTGTTGGAGGTGCAACCCTGTGGTATGTAGATACATGCTTGAATTTTTCTTTTTAAACATGATTTTAACTCTAAAAATGTCTCCAGTTGTTTAGGAGATACAACTTAAACCTCTTAAATGTTTTACTTTTTCATTTTTCTTTGCTCATCTAATACAACACACAGCGAGTCGTGACTTCTGATAACACGCTGCAGAATTGCTAAAAACATTCATTAATATTTTGACTAAAATACAGAAGACAGTGGAGAAGAAGCTCAGACAGGATTCAGTTTAAATCCAGGAGTAAATGTAGCTTTAATGTGGGGGACTTTATTACTTTACTAAAAATATAAGAACACATTAAAAACATTTGTGTACTATTGAGGTTTTTTTAATTTATTTTTTAAGACGCAGTCATAGTCGCACTATTACAACAGTGTTTATCACAGCACAAGAGTTGCATACCTCCATGGCGTTGGTCAGCATCCTCGTCAGTCTGAATGGGATCTTCTCAGGGAACTTCTCTCTGGTCATGGCGACCTTTTGAAGGATGCAATGGGGGTCCGTCAGTCTCAAATCAAAAACATAAATTCATGGATAACGGATTGTAAGAAAAATCTCCTCTCACCTCAAAACAGTCTCCAAAGTCAATGTGGAGGATCTTGCCGCTTAAGCGGTCCAACATCAAGTTGGAAGGATGCCTGGAGAACAGAAACATCATCTCTGTGTTCATATCTTATGATAATTCTCATTATCATAACAATGTGTTCTTTTGGCTGAGAAACTCACCTGTCACCCAGTCCGAGGATGTAGCCCACCATGGACATCACAGCCAGGGAGCGGGTGTAATTGGTCCTCCTGTCGAACCACACCTGGAGGAGAGATGACATTATGACACCGTTCAAGCAGAACAGTGCGGAAAATGACATTGAAATCTCTCGCAGGCTGCTCGACGCCTCTTTCCAGACTCTGTACAGCATCAGGAGCACGAGGTATTCTTGTTTCTCTAAACGGATTCAATTTGAAGGGTTTGTGTGTTTGTTGGATCCTGTGAAGTCAGTGGTTTGAAAGTTCTTCAGGGAAATCACTTTGATTTTTCTGTATTTCCCAAAAATAATTAGAAACATCCTGAGACTGGATACACTTGAGAAAGTGTTTCCTCTGCATCAAATGAAAACCTTTCCAAAAATGACCTGCCAAAAATGTTGATTTATAGATCTGCATGTTTGCTTTTCTTCGACTGACCACTCTGGAACATTTTACCAGAGAACCTCTGGAATGTGAGAAAGGATGCTGGAAAGATCAAGGACTCTCAATCATCCTCCGCAGAGCATCTCACCTCAGAGCTGGGGCTCTTCAGCCACAAGAGCTTGGCCAGGTCGTCTCCGGCCGTGTTGTTGACGGCGTGCTCGAACACCTCCACCTTCTCCATCAGCGTCAGGTGGTCGTAGTCTGGGGCCATCTGGAGTAAACAAAGCCCGTTACACAAGCAGACTTTGAATTAAACTATGATGTATAAAGTTTCCAGGACAAACGCAATTTCCAGAAGATGATTAAAATACTTCAATGTTCATGTTTAATATGTTGACACGTCGAAATGATCTTTGCTTTCTGCCGGACTTCACCTTTCATAAACTACGGTTACTGTATGATGTGCTTTTGAGGCCAATATATTATTGAATGAATAAGAGATCAAATAAGTTGGTGGACTCTTCACACTGAATGTTTACTGTCTGCGTTATAACCTGCAGGGAAATTGAATTAATTCAAGTGAAAGACATATAATACCCGTAAGGATTCAACGTGTTAATGTAATTACAGCTAAGAGGTTGTGTTAACACTGAAGTATAAACTGCTTTCAGGTCAGAGAGAATGAGAAACGAACTAATCTGATGAAGGAAAAGGCGTTATATGCTTTTTATGTGTTTGCCCTGTGTGTACAACAGCTGAGTTCCCTGTGAACCTGAGGCAGAAGTGAAATTGTTTATAATTGTTTATATTTACTGAGCTGAAAGAAACACGGTGAAACTCCAAAAGACTTCAATCTGTCATTGTCTCACTCAACCATCTGCTTCATGATTCATCTACAACTGATTGATGGCCTGGCTGGCTGACTGACTGTTCAACTTAATATCTTGCCATTTAAATGGCTTAAACCCAACGTAACACATCATTAATAACACTATTAGTAAATTAAAAATAGAATGAGAGTCTTATTCAAAACATGCCAGCAGAAGGAAACATGTTCACAGTGCAGCTTCTATTATAGTTATTAGTTTTAGTCATTTTTTTCCTTTCCCCACAGTTTAAGTTGTGTGTGGTTTAAGTCGACGACAACTCAAAAAGTTTTAGTCCAGTCATGACATTTTAGTCTTTGTCTTATTTTATTATTAGTCTTTTAGTATTAGTCTTATTGAACGTTTCAGTCAATCGAGCCAAAATCAAATAATTTCGCCATTGAAGTCCAACATATTTTGTGTAAGATCTTATTTAATATTATCTGATGGATAAAACACAGGTTGAATGCTAAAGACTACAGCTTTGCTCCTCCGAGTCGTCCTGACTCGGGTCATTAGTGATGTGCAGGTCGGTCGCACCCGCCCGGCCCGCTAGGAGCATCGCTCAAGATGCACAAATACCTGTCAACCACCCACGCAAACCGGACCGGACCCAGAAAGAAGCACAATTGTCAGGACAGAGACGGAGTGAGCGTGTGTGTGTGTGTGTGTGTGTGTGTGTGTGTGTGTGTGTCTTACAGAGAGAGGGGGAACAGAAGGTGTTAGGTGTCAAAAATAAAGAGAGATTTTGATGTTTTGTATTTTTTTAAACAACATTTTAGTCCTGTCTTTTATTTTCTTTTTCAACGATATTGCTTGTTGATATTGACTCGTTTTAGTCATGGCAATGAAGCTTGTTGACATATTTCAGTGCAAATTAACTGAATGAACACTGAATTGGACATCATCATGTCATCATCCTATCTTTGAACAATGACATTTCAGCTCTGCCGTTCCCCTGCAGCCTTGATGTTCCTTCTTCAATCACACCACTCTCTGTAAAGCTTTTTGCACAGCGGTTGTTTGGGTCTTAACCCGCTCTGTCTCTGCTCACATTTGTCATCATCACTCTCACTTCCTGTGGTGACATTTTTCCAGAGGGAGGATTTTGTATGTATGCGTTCTCTATGCTTTATTGGGCATTTCTGACGCGGAGATATCAGGTTAACTCAAGACAATTAAGGGCCTGTGAATGTGTTTTCATTAAAGAGTAATTGGAATTCATCTTTATAATCACTGCAAACAGACGCTTCCTCAGCTTTGATGAATCTAGTTCGTATTTAGTATTAAACGTACGCACAATTCATGAATGAGACAACTGTTGGCCCAATACAGTGAACATAATGCAAGCACATTAGCTCATCATCACACATTAATGTGTGAGCATAATTAAGATCCGTCCTGGGAATGGACTGTAATTGTTTCTAACATTTTAATACTGCTGGGCGAGGTAAATGAAACTGAGAAAACTCTGCTGTAATCATGTAAACAAACACATACGTCGGCAAATAATGTCAATTCTGTCTGTTCAATTAAAATGCACGAGGGACGCACTGATTTATCGGCTGATATTTGCCTTGCAGTGGGCGATTTTTATCTGTTGTGTCAAGTTAGTGCGGACTGAATGTTGTGTTGGTTTGTACGGATCATGGATCAAATTGAAATGGGGGTAACAAACCTGGACAGCCCGCCCAAGTTAAGTTCATGCGTGGTAAACACTGTTTGTAATCGCCATTACAAATGTAATTACATTTAATTTCACAAAACAAATATCTTTGTTGGTCTGTGTAGCAGCTAAAGGGTCTTTTTTGTATTTTTAAGAACATTTTATGAATGTGAAAGGAGGTTATAGTAAAAGTTGTTCCATACATTTGTGCTCATTTAAAGACAGGGTCATGAAATGCTGACTGACATAACAGCTCCCCGGCACAGATGGGGTTTAAATAACAGCAACAACTAAGTAATAACAACAATAACAAGAACATTGGTATCGGCAATCGGCTAATATATTATTTTAAACATCGTATCGGCCGGTGCGTCCCTACTAATGGACGTTCGTGGTTCCTCACCCTGAGCATGATGCGATGTTCAATGTTGAGCAAAATCTTTTTCTTCTCTCTGTAGTCTCTGATGAGGGCGTGCAGAGTGTCACAGTGGGGCACCCAGCCAATCAGGCCCGAGTTGGTGGACAGCGGGATCACTGCGTAGCGCTGAATGCTGACGAACCCAACACGCAGAAAAGACAAACAAACGCCCTATTTATCTTCAATACCTTCATGTCCACAACTGTGAGAGTGTGTGTTGTGTGTGCTCCAGACAAGTGTGAGGTGTACTGTACCTCAGAGTCTGTGTGTGTGAGTGTGTGTGTGTGCGATGTACCTGAGGTTCTTGCGCAAGGACGCAGGGTCGTTGGCCAACAGTGTGTTGACGAGACCGAACAGCTGCATGACTCTCTCGTCCTGCCTCAGGTCCTCGTGGCCCTTCAGCAGGAACATGAACTCGTGGCCATTGCTGCCTGCAGAGGGCGCCACACAACACAGCGTCGATGCACCGCTCTCAGAAGGGTTGAGGAGTTACATAAGAAGGGTTATGTGGTTGGATTTGGCAGCTACTGGCTGTTCTCTCCAGGGTGCTCCCCTGCTGCTCTGCATCTCCATTACCTCCGCTTGAAGCAACACCGAGTGACTTTTTAGCAGGCGGCAAAAAATGATTTCATATGAACCCGGGCGCTCCCAGAGTAAGCTTGCTCCCCATAATCCCTCGCATAACGGTCGCCCGTGGTTTGGAGCGGCTCTCCGGAACGACAGATATGACGGGACTCTGCCATGGAAAAGAACCCCACAAACACACAAGTACATACTGAAAGTACCTTCTGAAGTTCACGTGAAGTTCTGTTGACTGCGGCAAAGGCATTGAACTCGATCAACTCACGAGGAGAGGAAAATATGTATCTGAGCACTGGATGAACTGTGACATCAACTAAATCCTCTTCAGCATCGGGAAGCTTTCAGCAGGACGGTGAGGGGAAAGTATTTAACTTATCTGAAGCGCAGACGACGTCACTTGTATAATTGTTCCACTATTTTATACCGTATTCTCAGCAGACTACAATGATTTGTACCAACACTGGAATTATCATTCCACCTTCAATGGAGTTAACCGATACTTCCGGTGGAACGAGTTCGACAGAGTCGCTGCTTTATCCTCCGTCTGCTCCTGATGACAATCCCAGTGAGCAATGTATTGTGTGTCACTGGGGGGGCCGAGTGCCGACAGTAAATCCAAGCGGCCCGTAGTGGGTGACAGGTCTTAATCTGAAGTCGCGCTCCGGGGGTCAGTTGATTTATTGGCCATCGTCTTTCACAGAGTGTGTTGTGCAACGCTGATGGAAAACGTCAGAACGAGGTACATTGTGGGCTAGAAAAAGAGTGAAGTGGAGCGAACCATTTGTGATTGATAATCTGAGGATTGGGCTTCTAGACAAGGTGACTTTATCGTGCCATGCCATTTCAGAAGTACCTCGGAGTCGTATTTCACGAAGCAGAGCAGGGCATTAAATGTCAGAATTACTTATTTTATGTATTCAAATGAATGCCAGTGGACGGTGTTGGGAGGATTACTGACAAATCAATCTGACCTGCATGCAAAAAAAATTTTCTCCGGAGAGAAAATGACAATACCCATGACTCACGACGTGAACTCCTTGTCAATTGAGTTTTAAAAAAGTACTTTGTTTTGGGTTTTTTTAGTGGTGATTGAGATTAATTTTGGAATGAATAAATCGCAGGTTTAATCTTGCTTCTGTTTGTAAAGAAGCTTTTTATTCTGGTGTATTATCCACACACAGAACTTTGCCACGACTGATGAATTCAAAATAAATAGCGGCCTTGGAGCTGTTTGGGTAAAGATTCTATGAATATTGAATTTTCTCTCATGCGATGGCCCACGCCTGCTGAAAGCATCCGACTACAGATGCTCTTTAATCTATTTTCCGAATATAATGGCTTCAGAGCCACAAGGCATGCGCAGTTTCCTGCTAATCTTACCCATGATGGTGAGTTTGCGTGGGCGCTGCTTGGAGGTGATGACCTGCAGGGAGGCGGCGATGGACTGGATGCGGATGATCGGCTGGTTGGGGTCATAGGTGCCTGGTACAGCCAGCTCCAGGTCCCGGCACATCAGCAGCTTTGGAGACACATATTGTAGCTCCAGGGAGGTCAGCTGTGGGGAAAGTTGATGAGGTGGAGATGTTAGCACAGGACGAGGCAATTTGTTTGTTGAAAACAAACAAAAGCACTGATAGCAACAGTGTTAAAGACACTGGCTCGTATCCAAGTTCAGGTCTTATGTGCAAAAAATTGTTTATCCACCACCTTTAATAAATCACTCTGTAGCACTTCACATCAACAGACGGCCCCTCTGCTTGTCGGCATTCAGTCTGTGTTTTAAAGCGCATTGAATCCATTTAAATGCTTTTACAGTTGAATGTATGGTTACCTCATCAACCCGCTGTGGATCTGCTGTTCGGATGCATCCTGCAGAGGGTTTTTATTTCCCTGCTAATGCCCAGAGGGGGAATAAAATGCTCCCAGCATCTTATTATGTCGCTGTGTATTTCATGCTGCTTACTGTAACGTCAAAGCAGGGAGCATCCCCCCCCCCCTACAGCGGGACCGCGCAACAATGTCAAATAGTATTGCCGTCTCCATTTGCTGTGTGAAGCGAGAGCTCTTGAAATGTCGTTGTGCAACGACGCAATGATCGCAAGGAACGACATCTAGCGCTTCAATTTCACCTGTGGAGATAAAGTTTAAGCCCCTCTCCTCCTGACTTAGCAAACTGACTTTGAGTAGGTTGCCAAAGCAAATGGCTAACAGCCTGTGTGAATCCAGATATGGATACGGTGTCTCCATGTGAACGCTTTTCTACATACAGATCACTATGGGAATAGTAATGTGCATATTAGCACATCCATATGTCTGGGATATAAGAGCGTTTGTAAGAGCATTTAGATACCAAGTGTATTAAAATCTTTGGTGAAGGAAAAGGGAGTTTAATTATCAAGAGAAGAGCCATCTGCTTTTAAAAGGAGCGCTGCTTTCCCATGATGCTCTGCCATTCCTCTTCGACGTCAATCATCCCTCTGAATTCCCTTTACAGACAGTACGCGCGCAAATTGACCTGCCATGAGATCAAAGAAAGAGTCGTGACGTAAAAAGGCAAAATATATCTCATCACACCCGATGGACATGTGAATGCAGAGCTGGTGGGATGTCAGCTCTACTTTTACCGGGAGCCTCAGAGTCTTCTCTCTCCTCGAGGATTAGTTTTTTTAAGAGGACAACTGATTCAGTGCTCTGCGACTGAGTAGTGTCACTCACCTGTTGCAGCTGTTTGGAGATGCGTCTGAACACATGGTAGTAGAGGTCCCAGGCCTGGGTCAGGTCTTTCACGTTTCCAGAGCGCATGTACTTCCTGCACCAGTCCTGAGCCTCCATCAAGTCCCTGCCGTAAGCCTGTGGCATGAAGTGAGACAAACACACTCTGTCCTCGTACAATGACTCATTCAACTAAACCAAAAACGGTTTGCCAAAGCGGGACTATAAAACTGAATGTCACGGCATTAACATCACCGCTCCAACTTGATGAATGCAGGGTTTTTCAGTAAGTATTTTGTTTTTAATAGCGCACATCTGCAACAGGCAGCCTGAATGGAAACATTCAGAGCTAGGGTCACTGGTATGACTTATGGCTGTGAAGTAAATAGTCCTGTGTCCAACTCACACTCATTGTGCAGTAACTAAATATACATAGTTCATTTTACAATGCCTGTAAAACACATTCATCTGTTGTTTTACGGTTTCGATTTACAGTGTGTTAATGACACCTTTTTGTTTTAGACGAATCAACAGAAAAGATTAATGCGAGAGTGAAAACAAATCTCTGCAAACTGATGTTTACAAGGCGGTATTTACTTTTTCCACATCTTGAGAACTAAATTCAGGAACTGAATTAGGAAGACAACATTTGTATTTGAGTTTCTACAACAACAGTTTAAAAAGAAATTTGTGGCGTGATTGTTGATTGTCGTGCAACTTTTAATCTATGTCGCACCGGGGGACATGCAGAGGCTTAAGTTTGCGGTGTAAACTCGAAATTCAACCCCAATCTGAGATGGCACGCACCTGGTTAAAAGAGGTTTCTTTGAGGGTCTGTGGTCCCCTCTCCATCATGGCATGTAGAGGCTCCAGCACAGCGAACATGCCCTTGACGTTACGCTCGCCGAAGTAAAGACGCGACGCCTCCTCAAGGCCCTCGTGCCACATCTCGTGCCACAAGATGGCCACCCGGATAAGCTCCTCACTCACCTGGATGAAGGAAGATGAATGAGGTCAGACTGATACTGCCCCTCCAAACTAAGGGGTATAAGATATCAGGCATCTGGTCCGCATGGATATTATCTACATAATATCTACATTCATGCATTCTTTTCATTTCATGTTTACAGCAGAGTGCACGGTAGAGGCAGAGGAAGAAGTTCAGATTTTATGACACAGATTGATGCACATCTGTAACGCGGGCACTTTTGTTTTTTATGGGACCAAAGACTAAACATGAACGTGAAAGAGAGATGGAGGAGGCAACGAGCAACTGACACATTTATTCTGCAGGCGCAAAACAGACAAACAGAAGTTTTACCCCTCAAGAAACGACCTTTTCTGAGGAAAGGGTGAAAATGATTTGAATGAGTAATGATAAACAGCAATAATTTAATTCCTTTACCATGATGGCCTGCTGGACCAGAGCGTTGCAGTGTTCGCACATGTTCTTCAAGATCTTGTTAGCAGCATTGTGGCGGGCGGTGGTGGTGGACTTGGAGGCCACGGTTAGTGGGTAGATCAGAGCCTGGGAGGTGAACAGAGAGAACAATCCAACACTCACCGACCGTATTGCTTTAAGTGGCCGCAAAAGGCATGTTCTCGGTCCTGTTCTGAAACAGCGGTATGCGTGAGCAGACTTACTTGGGGATGATACCGTCCGATGTCTGTAAGCAGCTGGTGGATGAGGCGGCCCACCAGGGCTCGAGGAGTGTCAATTCGAGCGATGAGCTGAGGGATCACCTGCACAGGCAGACACATAATGGAATAAAACCTCAGTGACCTGGCTTTACCTGTGTGATATAAAATATAGCATCGATGCCACAAGAGCTCAAATCAAAAGGTTTTAGCCATGTCCAAACCTTTATGCATCGTTCATAGGGATTCCTTTAACACACTTCTTTATCTCTAGGCTAACTCCGTGTGTGTGTGTGTGTGTGTGTGTGTGTGTGTTACCTGCAGCCAGGTGTCTATTTGAATGGTTTTGATACCCTCCACCAGGGCTTCGTTCACTTCAGGCCAATGGCCGTAGTCAAACCACAGAGTCAGAACCCTGAACAGAACAAAGAGCAGTGCCTTGTTATTCAGGCTCATGACACGGTGCAGTCACAATGAAACCACTAGAGGTCCTCCCATCCCCACGCACCACTTCTGCTCAGGGTGTCCATGAACACGGGGGCTGTTAAGCTTGCTTGGACTACTTCAGTCACTCAACTCACCTGAGTGTGTCCTGCAGGTTATTGCCTCTGGAGAGGGAAATGGAGCGGAAGAAACCTTGTACAGCAGGAACTGTGTACAGGAGCAGCGTCTTGGAGAGGTCCTGAGGAGGGTCAGCAAACAGCAGATGCTTCATGCAAGAAAAGAAGCTATTAGCGAGAAGGCATTGTACCGGTGTCGAACATTTGTGGGGATGGCGAGGGAAATGTACTTGTGTAGCGCTTTTCTAGTCTTCCGACCACTCAAAGCGCTTTAACACTACATGTCATCATTCACCCATTCACACACTGATGACAGGGGCTACCATGCAAGGGGCCACATCAGGACTATCTAATCATTCATACCCATTCGTACGCCGCAGGAACAAGTTGGAGAGTCTTGTCCAAGGACACATTGACATGGACTAGCGGAGCCGGGGATCTGCGTCAGTATTTCTACCTTGGAGTGCTGGGAGAGGAGAAGAGCACCTGTAGGCGGGGGTGAAGAGGGCTTAACTCTCTGAGGCTCTCACCTCATTGACCTTTTTCTGTCCCGGTGAGGGCACAGGACTGTGGTCGGTGCTGTCAACCTCACTGTCGCTGTTGCTGGCTTCGCTATTAGCGCTGGCGGCGCCAACGTGCCGCGGCTCGTCCCGTCCATTGGTCTGGTGTTTGTAGTGCAGCACCGCCTCGAAGTTCATCACCGCCCAGGCGTGCCAGGCCTGCGGACAGATGACACAAACTGAGTGAAAAGGGATACGAGGTGGTGACTGGAAACAACTTGCATGTTTGTGCATGATGTCATTTTCCAGTTTACTCAGGGAGAAACATGATTGGTTAGAGGGCAATAGAATGGGTTCCAAAGTTATCCTGCTGACACAGCTGGGGTTTGAGTGCGGCTACAGAGAAGTCTAAAGTGAAAGGTCAGAGTTAAAAGGGAGACACTGACCTTGTACCAGTTGCGGTCATGCTCGGTGGAATGGCTGCAATACTGCAGAACCTTGGGGATGGTGCTCTCGTTGATGCCCTGCAGACTGAGCTGCCACTCCCCCAGCTTCAAGAAGCACCTACACAAAGGAAAGGGATAGATAGAAAGGCAGGAGGGGGACAGTTCAGCCAAGACTATCATTTAAATTACACTTTGCCCAACCTGTTGGAAGATTGATTGTTTGCCTTCTACACCAACATGTAGAAAAACTGCACGACAATGAAGTGGCACCCGACCACTGAACCTCCTGTGACCAGCTTCGATTCTACAAACGATAAACACACTTGCTGACATGTTCTGGCATTCAACAGAAAAACAGTTGCTGAGGTCAGAGGGCAATGCAGTTCATAGAAGCTCTGCAACAAGAACTCCATCAATGACTACGCGACGACATACGAGACAACGAAGAAACGTCAGCAGGAGTTTAAAACCGTGCTTATTGTCGTCATTGCTTCTGGAGAGTTGGCAGTGAGCCGGATACAACAGTTTGATGTCACGTAGGCAATAATCAAAAGCATCGCTACTTAAAGCAGCAAAGCATGTTCATCTGCTGAAAGGTCCTGGGATCACAGCCGGAGACTTTCAATTATCCAAACATTTTTTTTCCCTTTAATTTAAACCGACTGTGAGCTTTGTGGCATTCTGAAGAGGACTTAGCGCTATCCGTCACCCTCGCACACACACACACACACACACACACACAAATAGTAAAACTAGCCGTGTTTGGAGCGGCCAAGACGTATAACTCACACACAACTACACTAGACTGAGCAACTGGCAAGCACTGCCTCGTCGACC
Organism: Melanostigma gelatinosum; assembly: GCF_949748355.1. NCBI lineage: Eukaryota > Metazoa > Chordata > Actinopteri > Perciformes > Zoarcidae > Melanostigma > Melanostigma gelatinosum. The sequence goes on along the minus strand of NC_136641.1, from coordinate 7,953,952 downwards.
CCTCCACCAGCAGCCTGAATACTGCTTGCAGAGCACCTCCAATGAGTTTTTCCGGGAATTGCGTGGTTGCCTCTGAGTGCTTCTCCATGCGAGCGCACAGTCTGGGTTCAGCGCGTCCATGCCAAACTGTTTCCGTAAACTGTTAGCGGGTTGAACTTTTGGGGAAGAGGCCGGAGGAGGCCAGGATGTTTGGGGACGTCGGAAAAACATGTTTGTTTCGAACGGCGACGGCAAGGGTCAGTGATCTCTCGTAAAAAAGGGCGCTGAAAATTCCACTGGATTCTTTGGGGGGGAGAGTGGAGGCGTCCACGTGACTGTGCGGACGCGAGCATCTGACTGAGCGGTCCAGGTGTGCTCCATACCACGCGGCCGACCTGTCTTCATGAAAGTGTGTCAGCACGTCTGGAGAGCACCCGTCCTGACTGACATTATACAGGTGTTTCCCCCCAACATGCATTCCTCAGACAGACAGAGTCACGCTTTTTCACGATGCAAGAGAGAAAGGGGAAAAAAAAAGCCCCTTCTGCCTGTTGTCACGCTTGTGTGCTGCCATGTATGATTTATGAGATGGGCGGCTGCACGTGACTGGCGTGTGTTTGTCCACAAGACCCGAAGAGACGACTGTATGATTTACTGTACACAGCATAGGATTATAGCCGTCTGCTGCCAGGTCACATTTTGTACTTGTTTTGAGTCGTTTGACCAACATGATGCTACAACAACAACCATCACACACCTAAATGAGACAGCTTACGACATCCTCCTCAAATATTTTCATGAGCCCACAAGAGCATGCAAGCAACTTCTTTAAGACTTTGAAGTCATTCCCGGCAATTTGGGGGAGAATAAGAAACTTTCCATTCTCTAATCCCCCAAAATCAGCGTCTGAGAACACATGGTAGCTATTTAAATGTCACGTTTAAAAAATAAATCCGGTGTTGTGTTGACAACTGCTTGAAACAGACTCCAAACAGCTTCTTATCCCACAGCGAGGCGATCCCAGTGGAGAGGTGCCAACACTGTGCCAGGGCTGTCAGCCGAAGAGCACAACACCCGGGTGAGGGGAGATGCAGGTTCAGACACACCCGGTCCTTTTAACACCTGCGGGCACATGTTTGGTAGCCGTGTGGGACAAACTGCACAAACGGGATCATTTTTTTTGAGACGTTTGAGGTGAGACATTTCCGAGAATCTGGCCCGCTTTGAAAAAAAGACCACGGCGCGCCAACGGTGTAGCAGGAAAGGTGCTAAGCCGCATTGGGTCACGCTCATAAAAAAGAAGCAGAACAGAACAGAACCTAACCCTAACCCGAACAACCGTACACGACTCTGTGTGTTTACAACACGAGGGCAGAAAATACATGAGGTTACTTTTTCCTGACTGACGCGTGGTGCGTTGTGTGCTTTCTCCATCGTGCTGGAGTGGGTGTATGGAGGCTGGCACAGAGGCACAATCTGAGATGTGATGCTGCTGAACCCCAGATAAATGCATGATGCCCCATTGGCACGACTTCATGGTGAACTTGACCTCCTCTCGGGAGCTTCACCGGTGATATTTACTGGAGTCGGTCGCATCTGTGCATCCGAGTGAAGAGATAGTGAGTTTTCTTCAAAGCACTCAATGTTTTAAATCTACCTTAGTACTTGTAAAAGCTTGATAAGAAGAACTTTACATGTAACGCTAAGACATTAGTTGCAACATTGCTCACTGTATTGTAATATAACTATTATCACTTTCCTTTACTGGTGACGTTTCTTCGTGAGGTTAGCAGATGAAAGCAGCAGGTGAACACTGCTCACTATCTCACAAACCACCAAGAGGAGTTTCTCAATTATTTGTCTACATTCACGGACTCCAGTCACACATGCTGCTTCTGACTGATCTCCAGCTCGTGTTTACTCGATGGCGACATAGTTTATAGATGCCCCTTGGTTCTGTTCAAATGCCTTTGACCACAAGAATGTGCAGGTGGTACTTATTAGTCTCTGCCTGGATCGAGGCATTCTAATGTCAAAACTACTTTGTGGTTATGTAAAACCTAAAAGATTTTGTGAAGCATCTCTCTCCAGAACAGTCCACTGAATTAAGGACTCGACTCAGTTTCGGGGTGAGCCTTGAGATCAAAGCTAATTACACCAGAACTTCATTTGTTTTGAGAGTTATTTTAATGAAATGACAGTGAAAAATGTCTGGGATTCGATCTGTATTTTGGGCCATCCCTACGGAAGCCTTGAGAGTCAAGTGAGAAAAAAAAATGGTGGCCCATTTTCCAAGTCTGATCAAAATTAAAAATAAGTGAAAAAAGAAATCAGGATAATCAGGGCAATCTCTTTAAGTTACTCGTTGTTTTTTTTTCAGTGAAACAGCTGGGGCAAACTTTTTAGGTTTCTTTCTTTTCATCTGTGAAAACAAGTGAAAAGGTGACATTTCTTTTACAAATGTTTATGTATGTTTAGCTGTAATTCTTTCCACAAGAGGCTGAAATGCACCACTACCCCGTGTTCTAAAAAGGACTGAAAGCATTCATGTTTTCTTCCGGGTGAGTCTTAATCTCCCCATGTACTCTAAACACAAGGTACATACATTTATCAAGTTATGTAAATTAAAACTCACCTCGTCATGAATGCTTTAAGTCCTATTTAGAACATGGGGTAGTGGTGCACTTGAGCCTCTTGTGGCCGAAATGAGTTTTACAACTACACACACTTAAAGAAATGATCCTTTAGAAAAATTTAAAAAAAAATCACCAGTAAAATCATTTTCCACCCACCTGTTTAAAAAAAATGTTACTTGGAAAAAATGATCTTTTCCCCACTTGCCTATCGGGACTTCCGTACATCCGTCATTAAAAACTGTGAATGTCTGTACGGGCACACAGACACTTGATATCCACCATAGTTGTTTTTCTGACTTGTCATACTGGAGTAAGAAAAGCACAGGTGTTGCTGATAAAGTCAACGATGGCTCTGCTCTGTTGTCCCAGTAAGTAGCCGTTGACGCCTGTGCTTTTCCTACTGCGACATGTGAAGGGTTAGGGTTTCAGAAAAAGGCAGACCTGGCCATCAGTTTGTGGAGCTCCTGCTTATGCTGCTGGTCCTCGGCAGCGATGGCGTGCTGGGCTTGCTGCTGCATCCCTTGCACAAAGTGCTGCATGTGCTGGAAGGCCTCGATCTGGAGAGACACAAAGCAAAAGGCGGGTAGAGCGTCACCGAGAGAAACGCGCTCGTCTGCGGGGTTTTGGTTTGTGACAAACGGTGAACAGACGGTGCTAAATTGACGAGGACACTAAGTTGTCACACTCGATATTTATCTGTGTGTCCTGCCAGAAGTGACACAACTATATGCCATTTGTTATCATCATCTTACTGCTCCTACAGAGCCGACGGTCAGTTTAATGCTGGACAGCTGGAAGCTTATATTACAGCCAGGACGACGCTGTGACGCTGCAAGGTAGAGGCAGCCGTGCCCAAATTTGGGATGTCGTCCACAATGGAGAAAATAAGGGCCGGACATACTGATCCAGATGGCATATTTGCTGTGGCCAGCATATTGTTTCAGACAATTCATCGAGGAAATTCATTTGAAAAATGACATTGAAAAAAACCTGATAAAAGACCTACTTTTGCATCTCAGGAGCGAACAGTCAATGTGTCCGTTACAGATGCGTGTGTGTGTGTGTGTGTGTGTGTGTGTGTGTGTGTTTTAATATACTCAGATTTTCCTGGTGAGCAGTGCAGCTGGCCCGAGCAACAGCAACGCTTATGCTCACACTTACCTAAGTCCCCTCATGAGACCTGCGCTCTGGAGCCACAAACACTATTCAACACCTGGCAATAAATGCCGGTGTGTTTGAGGGGACAAATGGCACAGGGCAGAGCAGTTCAATCCCAGGCTGCTGCGGTGACGTGCACGCACACCTGCAGTGTGCCGTTAGGTCACCACTGCTGGTAGTTGGGAGTTTGGCAGGTGTTCTTGTGCCGGACGCTCGGCCACAGAAAGCACAGCTCGTTCAGAACAAACATTTACGTTTATTATTTGCGCTAATATTAAGTGAGGCTTACTTCATCCACCGTTGCCATGGATACAAGAGAATAAAAACAATGTTGACTGAAACGTAACAGCCGAGTGTGTTTTACTGATGGACCCAGGCTTTTAGGAAGATCAAAACCTCTCAGAAGTTACTAAAGACTGAGAGTAAGTTGCTACAGGATTCTAATGAATGCAAATTTAACCAAACTCCACACTGCAATGTCTGAAACATTAACAATGTCTGTCAAATCAGAAGAACACTTGCAAATCTCACGAATCACAATACAATAAATCATAATCGTCTACCTGGATGAACATTTTAAAAGAAGATAAAGCTGCCGTAAGAAGATATACTCATTAAATGACACCTCTGGGAGTCTAACTTATAGAACAGTGCATAGGATCCAAACTAAATGTGAACATACGTCCAAAGGAGGAAACGCACGTACGGCAAAACATATTCTGATTTCTAAAACCTTGTGTACGCCTGCCAGTACGCAATATCCTTTTATAAATCACAACCTGTAAATGTGCGCAGCTGGTTCATCCTCACACACCGCCCTCCACACGCCCACATTCAATCATAAATGGTCAACGCAAAGCACCTTATGAATGAGGATGAATGAGGATGAGCCTGCTGATCAGTGGTTCTCTACAGTGAATCAGAGCAACTACCAAGAGAAAGAACACTCATTCCCTCCTGATTCTTCCAGTCACGCAGCCCTAACAGAGGATCTATGGTGGAGCAGCGTGCCACCGCAGTATTTATATGTTTACAACGATCAGACAGATTGCTTCGAAAATGGTCGCTACAATGGTGGTGAAAGTCTGCCCGGTGAGGTGACTGGAGGTGGTGTGTGATATCACCGCGGTTGCTCCTCTGCTCCAGTGAGCTCTGATACTCACATCGGATAGATGTTTACAGTCTGTGTTCAATATGCTGGAGTGTAATGATTCCTCTCACGTGTAATTCCTATAATCTGGCTTCCATTCATGAACTTTCTCGCCTCTTTCAGACCACGGTTATAAATGAGACCCCAGAACTGTACCCAGGTAAATACAGATGTTCACAGTTTCAACATGTGTTAAGATGTCGGGTTTTTTTACTGCACATTATTAATTATTTTGTCTTGGCCACATTGATTTCTAGCTGGCGAATGCGACCCCATGTTTGAAAGGCTTCAGTGTGGGCCACATCTGCAGCGACACCTCGGGTCTCCCCCTGACACAGACCCTCTGATCCAGAGAACTATCGACGTTGAGATCAATGAGCCTTTTATTGAGCTAAATCCCACGGACAGAACCTTTAGGATGCATAAGGTGTTTTGTAGCTTTATTAAGCCGAGTCAGCATAGAGTCGCTTGTGCTACTGTCGCTGTTATAAACGAACTGGAGCGGATCCAGCGTAGTGCCCACAGTGCTGGTCCAGTGGCTGGCCAAAACTCCTTCAATTTTTTCACACAATATGGAGGTTATATAGCAATAGGTCAAAGGTCATTTGGCTTATTTGCACATTGCTTTTATGGCACAGGCCGTATTATTGAGAGTTTCCATGATTTTAGCACTGTGCCCGTGTCTAGGAGGGACTGAAACAACCTTGGGGGGCACCGTTTTAAAGAAGATGGGCTGGACCAGTGGTCTTATTTGGCTTCAGTTCGAAACACGACATAACCTTTTGGCTAGCTACCTGCATATACAACAGTGAACTTAATTTATACAAGAATTTGCCATTTAAAGTAGCCAGTCCTCATCACGTTGGTTTCATGTTATGCTTCAGGTTTACTGTTTTTATATTTGGTACAAGCTTCTTTTTTTCAGAAGGCTTTTTATGGCTACGGTTACCGAAAGACAACCGACTACACTAAATATATAATAATAGTTCTGGGAAGCACAGTCATTGTTAATGATCATAAAACGCCTCTTCCAGATCCTGGTGGGACGGATTCATTAAGCGTGACAATACAATCACAGGGCTGGTTGCAATTTCCATTTTACGGTTTGTTAGTGTTAATGTTTCTTAGGCTGTTTCCTTCACAATGTTCAATTAATTAGCTGTTTATGTCACTGACGTTACAGTACTTTAAACCCTCACAATCTGGAAAATTGTAAACTCTGATTGTTGCCTCATGTTGCACTAAAAACGTCCATACAACAGTAATGAACATCAGAACTCTTTAGAAGAGAACACGATGCCCGTTGCCATTTATCCTAAAAAAGTAATACCTGTTTTTTCGTCAAGTACAAAGACATATATACACATTATGAGCATGGTGTTAACACAGTATATACTGTCAACCTACCTCATGTATGTGGTGCAGTCTGCACCGCATACATTCCTTCCATGTGTACACACACTGGGCCATTAAAGCTAAATCTGATGTATGATGAATATATAAGCATAAAACTAAAATGTCGACTCAACACAGCATGTCTGTCTGCTCCTACCTTGCGTGCGCTCTTCGACATGTACTTCATATAAGCGTAGGTGACGTGCGGGTGGGCCGTGGGCAGCGGGTGATCAAGTTGCTTGGAGGGGTCGACGCCCAGAAGGAGCACCAGGGTCTTATGGGCCAGTGCCTGGTGGGATGAAGAGGGCAACAGAAGCAAATGAATCGCAAGAAGGTTTATAGTTTAATTAGAACCCAGTTTTTAGGCGCCCCGAGACAATAAGAGCGTGATCAATTTCTACCATGATATTATTTGATTACGTTTGTTTACCAAAAGAGGAAAAAAGAAAGCAAGTAAGTCAGTGCATGAGTGATTGCTAAAGATTTTGTGAAGACAGAAAATGGTAAATGTCAATTTTTCCAACCCCTTCTAATCACATTTCCTGCTATGTTTGACATTGGCCAATCACATTCTCTGTGCGTGTGTGTGTGTGTGTGTGTGCGTGTGTGTGTGTGTGTGTGTGTGTGTGTGTGTGTGCGTAAACGCAAAGTAAGCAGAGAGAAAAATTGGCCGATTGTGTCTGCCATCCCTTGCAATCAATTAGAACAACAGTGAGGTAAAGGATGGAAAATTGCACCACTGAAAATTGTGCAGATATGCAGGCTCGGGTTTCTAAACAGTGTGATTGAGGGTGCTGCGTTACCTTCATCAGCGCCAACTTAAAACAGGTTGAAATCAAGTTAAATGTCATGGCTGCTATTAATGTTTGCACTTAACTCAGAGCTCAGCTTACCTCTTTCCGTTTGACAAGTCGGATTTAATCAACTCTGATTCATTCCTCCTAAATGTTATGGGAGCGTGATAATCACGCATGATCGGGGGTCCGATCAGAGACGGCTGAGGGGCTCTGTACAGATATGTCGATGTACTGACCAGGCGTCCGCTCCTGCCACAGAGGCTGGCATACTTCAGCCAAGTCCTCATGTCCTCGTGGGGGCTGATGACAAGCGATCTGACCATCAGGATCCTTTGCCAGTCCTCTACGATGCGCTGACAACCCTGGAGAGAAAAGAAACAAAGATCACGAGGGACAGACGGTTAGATGCATTACCCTTTTGTTACTCCCCTCAAAAGAGAGCAACCTAACTCGTTAAAACTCGAGAGAATGAACACATGTGAGAGGGGCACGGTTGAAACCCAGGGGGCTACTAGTGCAACCAGTGGTCCCTCTGTCTTAAACATGTCCACACGTGACTACACCTTCACGTGGCAGAAAAGAACATTCACAATCACAGGTGTGTATTCATACATTTACAAGCACCATTAGCTCACTTTCACGATCTAATATTCTCTCGACCCCGACCTCATTCATCACTGTGATGTAACTCAGTGCTGCAGGGGGAGGCGACACTGAGGGATCCAGCGCTGGTGAACATAAGTAAGCTCTGTATAATCCGCTCTAGGTCAAAGTCTAGGGGGGTGGACAAAATAATAGAAATGTGAAAAATGACTGATGTTACCCGATTGCATTTACAGACACTGCTACAAGTAAGGGTCATTGTAGGCTGCATGGCAACAAACAATCAGTGCTGTAGTGATGTCTTGTTAACCAACAACACAGCTAACAGAGTTTCAAAGATAACACTACCCATCACCACCCAACACTTGTTTGCTGTGTTCCTTAGATGGCAGCACAAGTATGTCGGGACAAGCCTTTTAGGAAGCTGAGGCTAGATTTAAATACTTCAGTTTCTGCAGTGGGCTTACCATGACGGGATAAGAGGCAGAGTGTAGGTGAAATCTGGCAGAAGCTTCGTTCAGTGATTAGAAGTTTAGTCTGGGTTTAACTGTATGAGACTGCTGAGAAGCCATGAGGAGGTTCAAGCAACTCGATTGAAAAGAACAGCCGATATCATCGGGGGCGTCATGTTGGACCAAGACCTGCACCATGAAACCGCAACATTCTGGGTTTGAATCCAGCTGTGGATCATCGTCATCTCCCTTTCTTTCTCCCAACATTTCTTCAATGAATACTATCGGGTAAGGGCAAACGTAGAAAAAAAAGATAAGTTAACAAAGAACTACGGTATGTGTCATGCTGGAGAATGGGCTTAACGGACAAAATGCTATTTTCTGGCACTAGGGTCTCTCAATCAAAGCAATAACATAAGACGATGTTGGGGACATTATGAAGTAGCGTGGGGTCATGGGAGTTGTTGTTTTCACAACCATTGCCACCATTGCCGTCAGATTTACTCAGCATGTTTATCTAATAATTTGAGATTCAGGCGTTTTCCCCGGGAGCCGAACTAGCCGCACAGGTCTCCTCCTCTCCAAAACAAACGGACCCAGTGATTAAAACCGGTGAAACACTGAACAAAGAGGTTTCCTATGAAAAATCTGTGTTCGGTGGCAAAGGGACGTCCCGGAGGGGCTTCGAGCTGAGGTGCAGCGAACGTTTACTCAGTTTGATTCTCTAATGACTTTAAGATCCAGACGGCCGATGACAAAATATATAGTTAAAAATAACCGAGATCTAAAAAGTGCAGCATAAAAATGAGGCTTAAAACTGGATAAAAAAATGATTTATGACTTTTGCAGACAACGCTGACGCACGTGCATGCAGTAGAGATGACGCCATTGACTGTTCCCTTGTTTAAAATCACTAAATTATTCTAGGTTAGAAAATTCTTGTAAACATTTGGATGAAATAAACTCAACAAAATAAATAACATAGGTCTGGTCTTTTTCAGTCATTTTGATGTGGAAATGTTACATATGAGACCTTTATGATATGGAATTGGCAAAGTAAAAGTGTGAGTTAAATGGTTTGAAAATGTGTGCAGAGAGGAGCGCAGCAAACACGAGCAAAGGACGAGAAGAAGCAAAGAGCCCCAAATTCCAACAGGTCGTCACGGGGATAGAAGTGCAAGAACTCACTCGGACACATTTACCCACCGGCGGTGGGGTGCAGTGTTTTCATACGCTCGCTCCCATAACTATGATCCTTTGATGAGGGAGAGACTGGCATTGACAGAAAGGAGCGGGACAGTGACTCCCAGACAGATGTGTGAGGTCAGCCTCCAATAAATCACGACAGAGAGAGGAAACACCAGCTCAGGTGCCATTATGGGCTGCTCTGTTTGCTCAAGAAGACCCCTCTTGATCCTAAACACCTCCCCCAACCCACCTCCGTCTGGAAAAGGTTGAGATGTTCAAGAGTATCTTCAATTTACTGCACAGGGTTCGAGTGGGTGTGTGTCAAGGTTTCCATTCAATGGTCAAGCTAGTTACACAGAAACCTTTGAAATGTCAAAAGGATATTAGTAAGAGTTCGGTGCATTTCTAACAGCTGGGCAGGAAAAAACAAATAGAATCGCCCTGGGCTGCAGCGAGGGCAAAGGATGACGCAGGTTTTGGGAATTTCCAAGATGCCAGTAACATCTGAGCAGGATGTGAAGGACCGGAATGCCAACAGGCAGAGAGGGTAAGCAGCATTATAAACGCCGTATTAAACAGAGCAGCTTGGATGCAATGTTATCAGGAATGGTGCATCACAGATCGATGGCTTCTCAGTTATTCTGCCAGACTCAAAATTCTTCCCTCAATGTGCACAGACAAGGCAGAGGTTTTTTTTCCAGACAATCACATCTTGAAGGCCAACATGGAAACGATGAACTTGAAGAGTATCATCTTGGATCGGATGGCATTCGTCTCAAATGTCAAAGACTTGGCGGGCGGCACAGTTTTCCTTAACCACTTGCGGATTTGTGGTTCTTCCACACGTCCTGCTGTCTCATTTAACAACACGCACAACACTGTAATTCATAATTAACATAGATAATAATAGTAATCATAATCAGACTCAGGAAGTAGGAAGTTTGGATGGGGTCTTTTCTGAATATTCCTACAATGGTCATTTCATGCAGGCGATGGCAAGTAAGGGCGCCGCTGAATGATGTATGTTATTTTCTTTAGTGTGTTGGTGTTTTGGGGGGAGGGCAGTTATATTTACTGAGTCTTAACTTAAGCTCATGATTTACAAGCCCTTTTACTGTATGTTCTCACGTATGGTCATGACTTTCAGCTCATGTAAAAAACGATCCGAACACGGGACTCAGAGTGAGTCTCTGAGAGGTTCAAATCTGACATCACTTTGTCATCATCCAACTTACAGTAATATAAGTGACCTGCTATGTAAATGGAATCAAAGGTGAACGGGTGGTTCACATGCTGCTGCTGCTGCCGACTGCATTCAGTGGGCAAATATTAAAATTGGACTCATTACGGCACAAGATCACCTCATTTCTTTCATGATGGGAGATGATAATGAACTACAAGGACAAACCCCACAAATCACATTTGACCACTTGTGGATAGTGTGCTAAATAGTTTTACTATTTCTACGATATATTTTTATATATATTTAATATATAAAAAGATATAGATGTTCTCTTCTCGTTTCTTTTATTTGTTTCTGGAGACAAATAGACTATTTTGGAGAGATTGTAGCTAGTTTTGGCTACATGTGGAACATATCTTTGACTTAGTTAGCACCCATCTTCATCTGAAGTTTGTTCAAGCACAGTAAACTTACCAGAGCCCAAAATGATTCTGCTTTTACAAATATACTTCAAAATATAGAAATAAACACCCACATCTATCAGGCGGTGAATCCGTGCTAGCTGAGGTATTAGTGTGTGTATGTATGGCGTCTGTCTTGTAATGTTTCCCATTAGTAACAGTAGCCTTTCCAACAGCTGTTTCACATTTGTAGTTGCACACGTGAGTGTGTTAATGTGTGTGTGTGTTAGTGTGTGTGTGTGTGTGTCGGTCTATCACACGCTGCAGTCACCTGAAGCCTCTCCCACCATGTTTCTCTAATGATGTCCCTCCTCTCTGGCACCAGCTTATACTGGATCACCTCCTCGAGCTCCGACAGCATCTGGGATGACACCATGGCCTGGAGACCAAAACACACACACATTAATTCTTATCCACACGTTCATTAGTAGTCGCAAAAGCTCCCTTCTGTGCAATATTAAAAAAAGGATCATTAAAGCTTGTAAATTGATCAGAATCTACAATTAAATGCATTCAGCATGCCACTGGACCTTCATCGAATGGTTGAACTGCAAAAAAACAATGCTTTTGCCTTCTAAAGAAGCTCTATCAGAGACTTAAACTTTTCATAAGATTGTGATGACGTGGCATCATCCCTCTGCACATGAACGCTATGAAAAATGAGATGGTCCGCTGAAGCCAAGCGCTGAATATTTTTGGCTGACTCACTTACCCCGTAGGCTCGACTGTAGCTCTCTCCAGCCATGGCCGTCAGCTCAGCATCCAGGAGGTCTCTTGCTTTGTCAATACACTACATGAAGAATAAACAACACTAAAACATTTACAGAGTGATCCGTTAATGAAATGAATGTCTACATGAATGTTGCACTGATGGTGCCATTGTCAACTAGCTTCTGAAGCCGCAGCACATCCTTGACATGAGAAAGAAGATTTAATCCATGAACTAACTAAGTTGCCTCCCCAAGATACTTCAACTCTCAGTGAAGCTAACAAATAGCAGTTTCCTCAATGACATATGGCGAACACGACCCCGGCATATACACATAACACAATGTCACACCGTCCAAAAAAACGTCTCGCATCAGGACCAGCCGGGATTGGACCAAACCCAGAGAATAAAAACACCTTGTACAAAGTGTACAAAGGCATGTATTGCTCGCTGCTCGCACCCTTCTCATTTAAGTCGAGCCAACAGCGACACATAAGTGCAGCGAGGACTAGAACGCCAGCTTGTTTAGCAAAATTGGTTTAATGCAAAGCTGAGTGCCATGTGTTTTATGAGGAGAGGGAAATGAACAGTGTGAAAGCTATGCAACCGTGGTTGTGGATGTCAAATGTATCTTTAAAAAACAGCCTGATTTTGCACGTCCATTCGGCGACAGGGAGAGGGGTTTGAGAATAGGGATTGAATAAAATAGGGTTAGTCATGGTTCCTTCCAGGACAGTGATGCAAATTCCCCAAAACGCTTTCATGATGTTTAACCGGCTCACGCAGTACATTCATGCCCTAAAAATGGTTTTGTTTGGGGTGTATTACCGTATATTACCGACTCATTGGTAAACTCAGTTCCCTGACTTTTCGTAACAGGACAACACTTCTCCAAACACAAGTACACAGCAGACATTCCATCAGCAGGCAGAACCCTGACGGGTGGAAAAAAACACAGCAGCTGAGAGAACGACCCGATCCAGAGCAGCAAAGGGGACAAAAACAAGGACTCGGGTACTGTGGAAGAAAATGTGCTGATTTCTCGGGCTTCCACAGCCAGTGGTTTTGGGAACTGTTATTAGTGGGACGGTAAAATTAGGGAGTTTGACTGAGGAAGCTATCTGAGGCCGGCGCACACAGCTGTTTCAGAACGACTCCCACCAATCTTTCTTTCTTTTTTTTTGCCGGGGAGGGAAAGGAGGAATGTCGTGTCGAAACACCTCTTCAGGCATGCACAACAAGAGGAGGGGTTGTGGGAGGACTGCTGGGACGAGGTGACAATGAGGCTGCTTCTTTACAGCCTCCCCTCAGTTCTGGTGCTGTTTACTCCTGAATTACTGCTATGGGGCCTCGTTGGAAATATGCAGTCCAGACGACTCCTGATAAATGCAGTGTCTGGCTTCTGGCAGCACAAACAAACCGTGACCCAATCTCCCACATAAAGGTTGATCCTACTTACTTGCATAGGTGCAGTCAGATCACTTTATCACTGCAGCGTGATATGAAGGCCTCTATGTGAACGGTTGGAGCCAAATCAACTGCTGGAGGAAACTCGAAGTTTGTGAAAACCATGTCAAACGCACACTGGAGCGCTGGATATATCACGAATCTTGGCACAGCCACGGACTTCTCTACTTTGGGGAGGGCGCATGACTGCCATGTCTACACGTCATCGCTGGAACACACCAAAACACAGAGATTTACAAAGCAAAGTAACCTGAACCCTTTCCAAAAGACACGCAGTGAAACTCCCAGAGAGCACGTTTGGTTGTTGGGGGGTACAGGCGGGAGGAAAGGAACAGCCCGATGGAATCAAAAGGACTTAGTGGGAGGATTACCGACCACATCCGGAAGACTAGACTGAGCTCATGTTGACATTTAAGCTTTCACCCTCGCTCCATCTGCTTTTAATTCCTCTCCACTCATTGTTGAGCGGCCTCATTGTTGCCAAGAGTCAAAAGTCTGCTTTTCCGATTCAGCTGATGTCGAATCCTATGGGCCACACCTGGGTCTAATCTCCAAATTAGAGCTGTGGAGGGAAGAGGGGGCACCGAGAGCAGGTCTCCCGGGCTTTGTGGCGAAAAAGGGGACTTGGAGGATGAGTCCAGGGAGATTAGAGGAGCAGGTGTCAACTGGTGTCAGTGTTGGAGCTTGTGTTCGTAAGACAGCTTGAACAAATCCATCTCTGGGGAGCGTGAGTTCATCTAACATACAAACCTTCATCGATTGAGGAGAACACCACCCTGACCTTGTTGACAGGCTGACAGGGATGTGTATTTGTTTGTGGCCGAACGCTGCCATGGTTTTCAATTTTGAGTTACATAACATTTCCACACCACGGTGTAAAAAGGAGAAAAAAAACGAAACCTTGTGCATTTCACTCTTTTTTATGAAAAGCCTGAGCTGATGGGGGAATTTGATCCTGTCTGGAATAGCCATAAAGACATTTTTATGTTTCTTTACAGCGCTGGTTTCCAATGATTTTAACTTTTCATACCTCGCTATCAAGACTAATGAAAATTCCAGACACCAGACTCCCATGTGGCATGTCTTTATGAGATGTTTTCCAAAAATATAGACTTTTAATGTGCATCAAATGGAGGAGGAGGGAGAAATCCATTGGGTGTATTTGTGAGTGATGTAACCCACCTGCTGGGCCAATGAGAAGAGGTCCTGATGCAGGGCTAGCACCGCTCTATAAAAAGCGCCATCATGCGTGTCTCTTGGGATCATACAGGTGTACTCCTCCATGCTGTCCCAGTGCCCTGGAGAGACAACAATCAAGTTACCAAATAGCACCAAAGCCGATTGAAGCAGGGAGTTTTTATTCAGGACTGAAACGGCTATTTGTTGGATATCTTGAGCAAAGACCAAGGCAGGTTGAAGTTTGACTGTCCACCTCAGCTTGCTAGAATATAAATGATTGCAACCTCAACATTTGGCTTCCCACTGACAAGAATAAAAGATGGTCTGATGGGTCTGCGGTTTGGGTTTCGTCTCAAGGTTTACCATTGATTTAAGAAAGTCAGAGCCAGACCGCAGACCTCTGAGGAAGCTTCTGCAGTGCGGTCCCTGCTTTTCTCCACCATTGCGCGTTCCGATATGTCAATGTTATGACTGGATACCGTTCCCATCTGGTTATGTGAGGGGGAATTGGCCAGAGCCGTTGCTGCATTCATTGTTTTTCTTCCAAATATCTTCCATTGTAAGTTCATATCTGACGTGAAGTGGTTACCTAGACCCCAGGCGGCGGCAGCAGCCATACGAGCCATCTTGGCCTGGGTTTCCTCGCTCACCAGCGTCCATTCCTCGCAGCACTGCTGGTGCAACTGCCCCCTGGAAAACAACAAGTGCAGGCTTCAGATGGTAGAAAAAAGAAGCAGATCCAGTGACGACATCAGTTATTCTGAAACCGATCTAAGCAATCTTCAGGTTCACTTGCAAAAACTGCAGCTTTTAAAACATATCTAAAGCAATGCTATACTGCACTGGTCAAGTCTTAATCCTCAAAACATTTTTAAAAAGTCCTGACAATGAATACATGAATGTTAAGACACTGAATGTACTGTTCCTGCACAGAGCAAAAGCTGAAGTTATCCGTCATCAGAATAGCCAAGCACTTCCAGCCAAGCAGGAGAAGGAGATAAGGCTTTCTTCTACATCTGCCATTATTTATTCCTTCATTTGTTCCTAAAGAGGAACATCTTAAAATCAGTGTACCGTCCCAAAAGAGTCCGATAAAAAATCAAGCGTCCCAGCAAACAGATGGGATGTTCCCCTTGGGGTCAGGTGCATCCAACCAAGACTAATTCCTCATTAACAACAATCAGTACGCCATTGTCCGGGAGATCAAACCCGCCGCATGTGTATTACAGGCAGGATGCTGGAGCGAGCCTGGATGAGGGAGAGAGACAGAGGGAGGCGCAGACAGAGAGAGGCAGGTTTGGACCTAGGTAAGTGAAGTGGAGCCGTTCTGCAGCTGCCTGGCTATATCGTATAACATGAAAGCAACGAGCACAGAGCGCTCCGGCACACTGGCCGTATGTTTGTCTACAGCAGACAGACAGAGAGAGAGTCCAGCAGAGGGAAGAGCTTTTAATTTGACCCAGCAGACCATTATTCACGTCTCTGGAATTTTCATTTCAGAAGTTGCTAGAATAAAACGTAAAAGGAGACACTAATTTCGCAATTTAAAGACTCTTTTAAAGGCCCTTCACTGCAAGTCATTGGTCCCCCTGCACAGGATTGTTTCACTTGAGCCTCTTCTCAGAGGGCCGTGTGATCCTCCCTCACGCTCTCGTTAGTCTCCTTGTACCTGCTTGGACGGGATAAACAGTCCGTTTTCACGGCACGCGTTAACAATGACTCAGCTCCTTTAAAAAGGGTTCCAGTAAACCATGATAGTGAGTCAAGCATGAACACGAGCAGCACCGGGGAGCTAGCTCACCTAAATGGAATGGTTTTTATGAGCATATCATTGTAGGTCACGTTACATGCAGGTTTGTGGAGCATCTTAAGTAACATACAAGAACACAAGTAGTGCTGAATACAGGGACCGACATCCTGGTACTTTGCAGTATATTCTTGCCAAAATCTACGATCCTTTTTACTATCCTAATCCAATAAAAGGTTATTATATGTACTAAAACAAAAAAGCCTTCTGAAACTTTCCATTACTTTTCATGCTTATTGGCTTTTTTTCAGATCAGCTGTGTGGAACAATTTCTTTTTTTAGTCTATAACAGAAAGATATACAGGGGTGTCAAAAAGCATCTTTATCCAACACACAAGCCTCCATCCCCAGAGCACAACATGCCAAAACAGCTGCATGCTTGCACTTGAGGGCCAATTAGCAGCATTTTGTTAGACATTAAACAAGCTGTGTGAAGATTAACAGAACGGGGAGGCCCACTTTGAACCAAAAACACATACGCTAAATTGATTGGACATTGTAGGCTCAAGGACGCTTCAAATCTGTCCAATACTTAACTAATGTTTGAGTTCAACTGCCGAAAACATTTAAAAACCTAACTCACCAGTTTAGGATTATCACAGAGAGCGCTTGTACAGTATCCGCTTACCTTAACGCGGAACAATGTGCCCTCTTGAGTCTGACCTCCTCTGACTAATGACCCGGTCAACTGTTATATCATCTCCCCGCCTCACCCGTCCACACACAAACACACACACACACAGCCTCCCTTTAGCTGAATCATCGGCTGAATCACTTTCTAGTGAAATGTCTCATAGTGTGCACAACAATGGCCCATAGAGGCAGGTTACGTAAGCAGATTAACATCTGCTTAGAGTCACGGGCCCGGTGACGATCCACATATTTGGATCCACTCGGGACGTCTTGTGACTTTCTTTTTCCCTGATTAAAAAAGAAAAGTGCTCCTTGAAGGCGGGCGGTCGTTATGGAGTCGAGCCTCAGCCGTGGTGAGGGTTCATTGCAGCGGCGGCGCCTCTTGCTGCCGTTGGACACCTGTTCGTGCATATCCGGGTTAGGAATTAGGAAATTAGGAAAGTTTCTCTCTCTTTTTGACAACTCATTAAAGGCCCTCATGTCAGGACTCATTAGGAATTATGCGGCCAACGAAAATAGGAGATGGAATCGCTCACTGCAAGTATACTACCTCAGAAACTGTCTTTATCCGTTAGAGCCGAGGTTAAAAACTGAAGAAACATGTATACTAAAAAGAAAAACACACAGCAGTATGTCAGTCAAACAGTAATGCTGATTCTCTGAGTGTTTGAAAAGGCAAATACGTGTCATTGAATGTGAGACCAGAAGAACACAGATTTGAACGGACTGCTGCAGCCCCACTGAACTCACAACAGATAGGACCCCCGACATACCATTCTCCCAGGGCCTCTAAGCAGCGCATTCTGCCCAGGATGAGCTCTGGATCCTCTTTGTTCATGTCAATCTTCTTGTCATATGCAACCAGAGCATCCTCCCACTCGTGTAGCTTCTCATACCAAGTAGCTTGGATTTCCTAGTAGATCAAAACAAAAAGTAGACACATTTGATATGTAGACCGTTTGACGATGTCATAAATTGTGGGAGGGGGGGGGGGGAGGTTCCCATTCTAACCAATCAGTCCTGGACCAGTTCTATCTAAACGTTGACCTCATGTAAAAGTATTGCCGTCCTTTGGTAGATTACGTACATACGGTAGATCTCTTCCAACCTTTACTGATGATTCCTGACTGCTATACCAAACAGGGAAACCTTCCACCCTCGAACAGTAAAGCTTTCCAGACGATCGCCTCATAAACAAAGTTCCCGGAAGTGCAGAGTGAAACTGAGTCTTTTCACTCTTTTACAGAGAAACATAAACGCTGTTCACAAAGGCAGAAGGAAAGACCTTTTACATAGGGGTCCTAGTAGTTGGGGGGGGGGAAACATTTGACTTGACTTCAGGCTACAAATAACCACTTTATACATTGAGTTTGTCCTCAACACCAGCTAAGCTTTGAATTTGGATTTGTGGCAACAGTGGATTGTAGAAAAAAGGAGAAAGATTAAGTATTAGTAACTCTGCTCGCTAACGGATTTGGGTTTTTTTAGCCGTTAGGCACAGATTGTCATAAAAAGGTTATAATCATCTCATTTACACTCGAGTGTACACGAGAGGGATATCATTTCAGCCCATCACAGCCCTCAAGATGAATGTCATGGCTGTGTTAAATGTCATCTACTTTCTCTGTGTTCGATTTTGACATCAATGTCCTACCTGTATCTATTAAAGTGTTCTACAGTGAAATAAACGTAGAATTATAGTATAATTTATTATTTTGACATCAAGAACTCTTCAGTAATTCATATACAAATGGTGAATTCTTCCTTTAAGGCCATAATTCGTACTGATCCTAAAAAGGATGCCCGGTACATCCAAACAAGCAAACAAGACCAGTTACTAAAAAGTGCAAGTTTGGTCACAGTGTGGGGGAACGATCAGAATATAACTCATTGAACTGATGTGGAAAATGTGTGTGATGGTGTCCAATGTTTGACAGTTATTTCATATCTGGACCAGGTATACCCACACAGAACATGGTCACAGAGGAGTTTTCAGGAATATAAAAAAAGTAGTGACATATTCTGTGGCTTTCAACTCGGCCCCATCAGAAGTCACAATAGATGAAGCTATTTAGGGACTTTACAAACCACTCGCCTTTCAGAAACAGACAGTGGAGACGCATAATGCGAGAAAATCCAAACATCCTGTCCATAGGACAAAATGTCCATAATTCTGCTGCCTGCAGTTGACTACCGATCAGCAAAGCAGATGGTTTTTCCACGTGCTGCACATTAAGAACAGGGGGTTCTGGGGGCATGCCAGCAGCCCTCCTCCCCATGCGCGTATCGGGAGAGGATATTCCGGGAAGACGTGCATGTGTACAAGAGGCCACGTGTAACACAGCGCAGTATAAACATATTCAGTCTGAAAATGCATCAAGAAATGCAAAGACCTGAGTTGGTGAGGGTTGTTGCTACGGTTACAAGTGACAAAATGTTGGTTTGCAGTGGCCCTCTGCAGTAGCTGGCCTACTGTGCCAATGTAATGGTATGATTGAAATAAAAAAGGGAGGTCCCAGTGCCTGAATACAACCTAAGATAAGGTTTCCTGTCTTTAAATACTCACCAGTTCACCAAAATGCTTCATGGCGTACTCCAGAACCCCTGATGCAGCTTCTGGCTGCTGTAGTTTATTGTTGATGCTGCAAGAAGTGACAAAAGCAAAGACAAGCTTTTAGACCAGGCATGTCCAAAGTCTGCCCACGGTCAGATTTTATATGGCCCGCACCTTAAAATGTCTTAAAATGCATTATTTATTGCATTTAATGCATTATTACGTTATTGTGGGAAGGAAAGAAAAGAAAAGGCAACACTGTAACTTCTTTACATTCTAATACAATGTACATTGTATTCGAATGTAACTTCTTTACATTCTATTGGAATGTAAAGAAGTTACATTGTATTCGAATGGAACTTCTTTACATTCTAATACAATGTAAAGAAGTTACATTGTATTCGAATGGAACTTATTTACATTCTATTAAAAATGTAAATAAGTTACATTGTATTAGAATGTAACTTCTTTACATTGTATTAGAATGTAAATAAGTTACATTGTATTAGAATGTAACTTCTTTACATTGTATTAGAATGTAAAGAAGTTACATTGTATTAGAATGTAAAGAAGTTACATTCTATTAGAATGTAAAGAAGCTACAGTGTATAGAATGATTCTATTGAAGTTATTCCTTTTTTAAATGTTTTAGACGAGTCATAAATCACTTTAAAAGAGTGATTATAGCTGATTTAACTTACAGACATGAGATTGATCTTCTCATGTCGTTCTTTATACAACGACATAAATTCATCCCTGTTTTATTGATATCTTACGAAAAGTTACTCCTCATTTTTCGTGCATTTTTCCTGCAAAAGTCCAGCAACATGAGTCTGTTTTGGCTTGTTACATGCATACTGTCTTTTCAAAATAAACTTCCATCTTCACAGGAAACAACTAAGGTTTAGACGGATTGGAAGACAAAACTTGGAATACTTACACTTGGGGAAATATCTGGTTCAATATGTGGATGCAGTTTGTTTAGTAGTTAGAAAATGATTTTCATGAATTCCACATCCTTGTGAGTGATTACACAGGTACATCAAGTCGATGTCGAATGTCTAACTGCCCAGAAGTCCTTTACGCCCCACTATGTGGGGAGAGGTGGTGGAGAGGAGGACACTGAAGAAACTATTATCCATGTTGGATAACCCGGACCACCCTCTCCACCACCTCCTGCAGGGACAGCGGAGCACTTTCTCCAACAGACTGATGCAGCTCCGCTGTCACAAGGAAAGATACAGGAGAACATTCCTGCCAACTGCAATAAGACTTTACAATAAAACAGCTCTGGCCAGATCATCCTCCACATAACTACACACTGCTACACTGTTGTTTGCTGGGGTTGATTTTTTATTTTTGCACCACTGTTTTTCACCGAGGCAGATCATTTAACACTACTCTATTTCATTGTATATACTGTGCATTTTAGTTTTATCTTATATATTCTATATTCTGATATTTAATTTGTCATACATTTTTAATACTTCATATTTTGGTTACTCTGTTACTTTGCTTTTTGGTGTGTCTTGCTGCTGTAACATACAAATTTCCCCCTGGGGATGAATAAAGTATCTATCTATCTATCTATCTCTCTATGTAATGTAAATGCCTCGCACTGAAGTCTGTATTGCTGCCAACTCCACAGTTGACGTCGGTGGCTTTCCTTTTTCAGATGAACCGTGTGGGCAACAACAAACCAGTGTATGAGTCAGTGGTGCAGACACGAGTTTGTGATCCTTCACTGGCTGTAACATAGAACCCCGGGTTTCTCCGGGGTTGAGAGACAAGTGTGTCCCTGAACCATCATTCTGCCTTCAAGAAAAGTAACATACCCAACAATGCGAACTAAGAAGCCTGATTCAATGCATTTTGACAATGTAGAATAAACGTTTCCTCTTTCAGCAAGGTGTTTATTGTGAAGACGAAACGCATCTTTAGACATGTGTCACGCTTGTTCGACAAATGATGTTATCTGTCAGGACACCACAATTCCCGTTTGTACACCCTCCACTCACCCGCGACGCCGCCGCCACCACCACATCTGGAAACACTCGTATGAACCGCGAGTCTATTATATTTCCTCAACTGCAAAACCCTTGTGCAGGCACGGCCAATACATCTGTAAAATGTAGCGTTTGAAGAGGACTGGTATGCAGTGGAGTTCTTGAGGACAGCAGGGGAAAGTTGATGAAGGATACTTGAGTATACATATGTCAGAAACCCGGTTGGACGTGGGGTAAAGGCCAGGAAATGTGATGAAATGGCACAGCAAGTGGTCATGCCAAAGCTCGGGGAGCGGCTGGTGCCGCCCTGCGTGGTGACACGTAGAATAACAACGGGCGCTATCTTGTACATAGTTGGAAACAGAAGACAATCTGACCACTGGACCACTCGAGACTCAATGCTCCGAGCTGCTAATCACGTGCCAATACGTGTCCCAGGAAAGAGTTAATGCAACCAAGGATGCACTGATTCTCTCCTGATACTGATAAGAATCCAAAACCAGTGCTGTTTTTACTTTTTAAATGTAAAATCTGACTGGAACTGATCTTATCTACATATTGTCATTTTTAATACTTCTGTTTAATGGAATTTTGCAGTTTATAAATCACAAAATCAGCAGATAAAATAATAATTTCAGATACAGAATGAGAAAGTAGCCCTTAGTTGGACTTCTACAATGTTACTCCACACCAAGCATGAGTCAGGCTATGAACTCTCCCAGTCTGTTATTTGGGTTAGGCCGTCATAGTCGGAAAAATGCCTCCCGACGCTTTCCAATCTATTCGCGTTCCCTTTCAATGTGAATTCGATTCGTCAAGCTTCAAGTAAAACAGAATCTCTCTTGGCCATCTTTAATGAGACGGTGGCACCGCTTTCCTCCAGCTGAGGAGGATGAGCCGGCCAGCCAACCGCAGTAGAGACGACCACATTACAGATTTCGTCCGGCCACACTGCGTCCCCCCCCCCGGGTCTCAATCCCAACGAGGCAATAACAGGAAGGGGTTCGTCATATTATTCATGTCACTGATCGATTCAAAGATCTCCCAAAAAGTCTGAAGGCTTGAGCATGGCATAATTTTTTAACTCCAAGTGTTCATACAACGATAGTCCAATGACCAAGACGGTAACTAACCTCACACATGGATCCGGTTGGAAATGAAATACAAGTTCTAAGATCTATCACAAGCCAAACAGTGGCGCAAGATGTCCTTCATGTCTTTTGGTCTTGCGTGACAATCAATATGTTCGTTTCACACACTGTAGTACTTGAAGTGATTTGTCAAAAGACACCGGTGTAAACAGATGATGGGGGTGGGGTGCAAGACTTCATTTGAGTAAATAAGCATTTGTCTATGACTCTCGTGAGGCCTGATGGAGTGCCACACGCATTCGGCAACCCATTTAATAACTATCCCCACTTCATTAAACATAACTACTCATCCAGTATTTTGGATAACACTTGACAAAAACACGCGGGTATGTTGTGTATACTTTTTAATTCCAATTGGACCAACAAATGACTCCCCGTTGTCAAATAATCAAGTCAGCACCAGATGAACAAAGCGCCACCGAGGCCTCCGCTGCCGAGGCCTCCGCTGCCGAGGCCTCCGCTGCCGAGGCCTCCGCTGCCGAGGCCTCCGCTGCCGAGGTATGCTAAAGCTGCCCAGATGTGGCTTCATCCGAGGAGACGAATCAGAAGGAGGGCTTTCTCTCCTGCGGACCCTGGAGATTTCATTGTCCCTCAGCTGAAGCCATCTGGCTGCCAGCTCTGAGCACACGGAGTCTAAACACAACCAGATGACAAGGCTCACATAATGTTCTCCTCAAGCAGAAACTCCGTCAAAGTATTAGCAAGCATAAAACTTCCTTCAACCCTCTCTCTCTCTTGTGCGGGGCCACAAGTCGAACTTCCAAACTGGAACTTTTGCTGGTGAGAGTCACTGGAGAGAGCTCCGGTGCTGTTGACTGTAAACCCGTCACGACTTATCAAATCAAATGAAATGTAGACAGTGTGCCGTGTATCCTGAATGCCATGTCTCAGAGGTTCAAGTCTAAACCCTGAATGAGGTTTAGCAAGCGACTCTTTTCCACAGACGTTCAGGGCGGGAGATCCTCGATACCGGTTCATGAACGCACAAGGCAGCCAGACGCTACAATGTAAACACAACAAAATAGCCTGAGAGTGAATTAGATAATGTATTCTACGGCACACATGCAGACCCTAGAACCACATTTGGCCGAATACAGAAAGAACAGTATGTCTTTCAGCTTGCTTTATGAGTGCAAACCTTTATATTTATTGCCCCCTCTATTACAAAAACAGAGCTCTGCACCATTGCTGTTCAAACTTCTCTGACCGGAGGAGAAAGAAAAACAATCACCTTAGACAGACTCATGCCGGGTGTTTTTCTTTTTAAGCTGTAAAACATTTGCAGCGGTGGCAGAAATGTTTCGGGCATATTTTAAATCACAAATGTTGACTGAATCTTTCAGATGGGTCGAGGCACGCTGAAACAAATCACTTACACTCTACTCAAGTGACTGAACCAGCATGTGTGCATTAGATTGTGATGAATACAATGCATTTACCGGTAGCCACGATTACCTTGGGTCAGAAAGCACCAGTAGGGAGTAGAAATGTATATTTTCTTTTTATATGTTAAACTCTTGAAAGAAAATCCCCTCTACCCCATTAAAATAATCCATGAACCCCATCTCAACTACTCTAAAGTACTTTGGCTTCTTCACTGAAAGGCGAGAGCGTGATTTCTGAGGAAATTGCAGATATTTCCCCTCAAAGAGGATAAGATGTACAAGGGTCTCACAGAGAGGAAAAATGGAGCCTCACTACTGGATCTAATCTAATCAGGAAGATATCCACTTGATCCTGGCTGATTGTTGGGCCCTTTGCTTGCCAACTTGCCAACTCCATTCCTTAGTGTTGAACACAATCATCTCAAAATGGGATTGGCTATCTAAACACTGGGATTGGCTATCTAAACACTGTTCAAGTAAAAGCTGAATCAAGGTCCATTCAATTGATTCACTTTTTGGTGTATTTCTAAAAAACATCTCATAATAGCAGCTATCGACAGGTATATAACGGAAGTATGAAGACTGTACTGACACCTGTTCTGCAGGTTTCTCATTAGGTGCAAGTTAAGAGCATATATATATTGCATACGCAAAAAAAGAAACTGTCTGGTAAAATAATTTAACCATATGTAGTTAAATATGACAAATCACAAACGTAGACCACATGTGACATTGGAAAAAGTCTGCGAGGTCAAAGTTGTTGAAATTGCAATGAATGAAGCTCGTTGAGTCCCTTTACAGGAGAGAAAAAGCCGCCCATACACAGAAATAAATATTTGGTTCATAGTTTGATTTTGTTGAAGCTTCCTGGAGGCATGAATTCTGGACACGCCAAGTAGGCACAGTCCCTCCATGTGACCGAGGCATTGCAGAGACTGCAGCTGATTAGCCGGTCCATTTCAGTGGCAGATCTTTCACACCACTGAGCCTTACGTTCGCTCCACACTGAGCAGCCCGACGCTTCTTTTGCCTATGCGCCGAAGGAGCTGTTCATCCGTGGGGCAGCCAAAATGCAATCAACGATCTTCCCAGGCAGAATGAACCCAACTGTCTGGCACCTTGGGGGGAGTTCTTTCCAGTAAATACAGATGAGAAACGCGTGGAGTTTCACGACGCTGCTTAACAAACACTTCCCAAGGCATTTAAATTAAATTTAATTAAAAAGGTAATAAACATCCAATCCCAGATGACCTCATGTTTACGAGAACACATGTCGAGCAGTGGAAGACGCCGCGGAGAGCCAACAACCTGTTTTTTGCAAAACAATACATTTTTTCTGGCTAACAGGTGGCACAAGTATGAGACGTAAATCCTCAAATACCTAAAACACAGATGCACACAAATAGCAGCTATAAAGAAACTGAATAAATGAAGCTGTCGCACTTGAATCCTGCATCCTTGTTGATATTGGAGCTTTGAGGCGGAGGCATTTTCAAATTCAAGAAGGCAAATCAGTATCAAATTAACACTGCTTATGGAGTGTTGGAACTGGAGCAGCACCTACATTTCCGCAAGATTCATAGTCTTCCAAGCACATAAAATAATATTAAGACAGCCCATTCCCTAAAACTCTTCTTCTTGGGGAAATGGTTTGCTTCCAGAGACCCTCCTTTGTTCACTGAATCACAGCGACCAACGTGGCATGAACTAGCTTTGTTTTCCTTCTCCATCCAGGTATAAACCAACAATCCCACTCAGTCAGGGGCAATTAGAAAATGATTGACATTAATGGACCCAAAAGATTCCCATTTTTCCAGCTGGATATTATTTTTAGCAGCATGAGCCGAGTTTTGACAGGAGGCAGGAGAGGCAGATGTATTTCTATAACCCCTTTCAAACAAATCAACACGCTTGACCTAAGGCAAATACATTTTAACATTTGAGAAGAAGTCGAAGGAAATAAATAATTGAAGTAGAAAGAGAAAAGAACCCCGGGCAAAGTAACACATGTTGAAGTATGAAAATATCCAACCTTTGCTACAGATTAGTTATGTAATCAATACAGCTGATGGACAGACATCTCACCGTCATCAAACCGGTTGAAGCCCAGAGACTTTGATAAATGTTTCAACATAACCATAACCATCTTTCATTCAGATATCTCAACGGACCACATCGTGTCTGAACGGAGATAAATCCTAAACTTGAAATACCTGAAACATGACATACATCTTCCAGGCTGGCGTGCTCACATCTGCTATTGAAATAAAGAGAGACATGTTGTCACCGTCGAATGCATGTCTTGACCTCTGCGTGCCTTAAGAAACAGCAGAGCATCGCTGCATGGGATAGGCACGGAGGCAAAGGAAGGGGGGGGGGGGGGTTACCTCACCCGCTTCCTTCCACATTGCCCTGGGACGTCTGCGGCTAACGCCGGGCTGAACTCATCTCTGACAACATCTGACTAGCCCTTTGTCTCTCGCTCCTCCGAAAAAACGTCAAGACAAGAAGGTGGTTGTTTCACGGCCGAGCAGATGCCGCGGCATGGGGAAACGCTTAGTGTCCCTCGACTCCAAACTACTTCCTCGAAATGACCAGAATCAGCTCTCTCCGTGAAGCTCATCATAACGCTTAGGACTAATGTGGCATTGTACACAGGAAAAGGGCAAATGAGACGTTGTTTACTTGGTGATGCAAATAATGCAAAATGAAAGAAAAAAAGAAAATGTCCCTGTTGAAATGGTATACGTAGAGAAAACAGCTCGATCGTCCATTGCATCATTTCCCGACATTCTTCTGTTTTTCTTTTTCCTCAAGGAATTTAGGCGTGCTAAGGGGCCATGGAGGAATCAGCCGGAGAAACCATTGGACCCGTGTTTACACCACGCTATCAACACACTGGGACACCCCTGCAGAATGTGTCTCCTGGGCCCTTCAGGTCAAGGGGCCAACAGAGCAAAGCGTCTCCAGTGCCCCCCCCCCCCACCCCCAACCCGCGCTACCTCATTGGAATGCTGCTGTTGCTATGTGGACAAAGAGATCCGTATACTATGCATTGTACAGACATATTGACTATGTTGACAGTGAAATTAACCATTAAATACTTCCAAATGGAAGACGCCACTTGTTTATTATTGCTTCCTTCTGTTGTAATTGAATCATGCAAGAATTGATTTGTCAACAATGTAAGTCAGTAAGACTTATTTATAACGCGCTTTTCACAGACATTAGTCACAAAGTGCTTAACAGGAGCGGAATTACAAGCATAAATAACACAAAGTGACCAGATAAGGGCCAATCATTTACAATGGGGTTGAGTACGGTTGTCTCATTTGAACTAAAGGAATACGTCAGAGTCACAAGCCAACTGTGCATACACAAAGTTATTCTAAAGCTATCCCCCCCCCCCCCCAGTACCGATTGTCCCAGTTCAACTGGTTTGTAGTCGGCTAGCATACGCGGTGCGACAACAGACTCCACCTGGCAGCCATCACCGGCTTAAGCCACCAGACCTCTCCATGGCCTGCCAGCGCATGAAGTCTGCCTCAGAGCGGGATACCCCGGTGCATATCGTCTCCTTCATTATGGAAAATATGGAACAGTTTATTTCACTCCTATACGTGACCAGGTTTAACCGAGTTGCAGATCATTATCCATTGCATTATTTCCACGGCAACTCGGCTACTTGCCTTAAGTCTCAAATGAAGGTACCATCCATCCTGTGGTCATTATACGAAGGGTGGGGGGGGATTTGTATTTCAATTTAAACTGGGCTAATAATTAAAATACCAGATCAACTTCCCAAATCTTACATTCAGAAACAACATGGTCCTTCAAATTAAATAACAATCACAAAGTGAAGTTAATGATTTAAAAATCAGGTGCAAGCACTTTAAGGAGAATATAACGCATGCAATAAGCCAAAGCGAAACCATTTGTGGAATTCAAACTGAGGCTCTTCTGTTGCGAGCAGAGCAGACAGGTGGAAGAGGTTACTTTTAATAAAGATTATGTAATTCAAAGTTTTGAGATAGAGGCCCTGGAATCCACTGGCTGCTGCTCTCACCTCCTGCCTTTCCTGTAATTGAACCCATGAGCGCTCCGCTGACAGCTTGGCCCCGGTGGTCACCGTTTGATGACAAAACGTTTTTCCAGTGTATTTTAGGGAAACCTTAGCGGTCTGTGAGAATATTCTGATTAAAAAAATAAACAATAACAACTCTTTGTTTTGTCAGGCCGTGCTTATCAAAGATAGATGACGGCTGCAATTAGCACAGCGGGGTTTCGAACTCGCCTCGCGGGGTAAAGGAAAAAGCTGTTCAATGAAATGTGCGGGCTTCCAGAGGAAGTCATATAAAGAAAGGGGGCTTTGGTTAAAGCTTCGTGAATACCTCTAATGTTAAGAGGAGCCGTGCATTCTTCAGACAGAGCCTGGCGAGACATAGTTAAAGGGCGAATGCTGTTTCAAGAAGCTGTTTTGAAGGGGGGAAAACAGCGTGATGCTAAACATATAAAACAGCATCTGAATGACAGAGACCAGGCCCAGAGGAAAGTGATGCCGCTGGG
Organism: Melanostigma gelatinosum; assembly: GCF_949748355.1. Classification (NCBI taxonomy): domain Eukaryota; kingdom Metazoa; phylum Chordata; class Actinopteri; order Perciformes; family Zoarcidae; genus Melanostigma; species Melanostigma gelatinosum. The sequence goes on along the minus strand of NC_136641.1, from coordinate 7,925,493 downwards.
ATGCATTGCTGGAGAGTGAGATGTGACTCACAGAGCAAAGAGAAGATCCAGGAGGGCAAATTATCCAACTTTTTCCCAAAAGGAACTGAAGCACATCAATGACGTCGGGTTAGGATTCAAAGGGAGGTCAGCAGGCACTACCCGCCCTCAAACATGACGTTATTAACCTAACATTACTAGTTAGAAACATACTAACCGAGGAAATATTATTTAGAAAAGGAGCTGAGGTGAAAATGATTAAGAAAAAATAAAGAAAACGTTCAGATTTCTTTTAAAGTGAGGGACCAGTAAATGTCTTTGTTGGCAGCAGAGTTGATACTTGGAGTTGGATGATTGTAACTCAATTATATTTATCATATCACCGCAACGATCCTTATCCTAACTTAATTATCTTTCTCTCTGCTAGCTATTAACTTTAGAATAGAAGGGAAAGGTAAGACCAGGACTAGGTTCCTGTGACTGAGCCACAGAAATATTGACTATAACATGACGGAGAGCTGTTGCTGTTGTGTTTTTGAGAAATGTGGGTAATCTAGAGGAGGATCGCATTCATGACCTAATGAGACAGAATTTGTCTGGCCATTAAAGACATTGCCACAAACTAAACATGAAGGCTATTATGTTTGTATGACGACAACAAATGGCTTATTACTCCCATATGCGTCTTACCAATCAAACAATCCACGAAACTAAAAGCAAATGTCAACAACAAAAAAAAGGGGAGTACATGGAAAATTGCAAAGCTGTGACCAGTTGTAAAAAAAAAAGAAATGTCCGGTAACATTCAAGGAGCTGGAGTTGTACAAATCCAAATGTTGAACATCAAAGCAATAACAGACCATGTCATAACTACGTAATCATTTTAGAATTTGTGCTCCGGACCGCATTTTCCGTGACACAAAGATGATGCTGAGCAGAACAATCACAACTCCACTTGTTTTCCGGACCAAGTGAGTGAAAGCGAGGGTCACCTGCCAAACATTTGGCAGCACAGACACAAAAAAGCATCGTATCATCCATGCACACTAGATATTGTTCAAAAACTTGAACGGGGTACATTTGAGGCTAATACATTGGTCTTCAGAGGCTTGAACAGAGTATTCACTGCTGTGGTTTCACACTTAAAGTTCAACTTTTTTTTCTCCTCTATGAATGTGCAAACACCTGAATCCCTGCCTTTTCCAGACACTCCATTAGTGTCCATAAGAAGAAGGGGAAAGCTGTAAAGTTGAAGTAAATACTGACAGGAATGTCCTGGTCCAGCCATGTCTCAGTTAGTATTACGCACAACTCCCTGTATTTAGAGCATACTTTCACACCTCATCATGGCAGTTCATCTATTTTAGCATGGCAATGATCACACATGGCCGAGCGTCATAAAAGGCATGCGTGATCTGTTGTCTCAATGCCGAAAGGCACACACCCATCCCCCCCAAATCCCCACCGACTAAACCTTTGGTCTGATCTCCAAAGGCGTCTCCGCTAAGTTGGCAGGGCTGGCAGCTCCTCTGGGGGGAAGCTGGGATTCGAGGGAGCGTCTCTGATGTCTGACACTGCAAAGGTGTTCTATTCACGCCGTAGACAGGGATTGGCATGTTACTCATTTTAAAGGAGAATGTGAGCCAAAAAGCAGGAAGTTTGCAAACACCGTCATTGGGCCACACAAAACGCAGCACATTCAGCGGCGGGTTGTAAATGGCGAAACACTTCCCCCGGCTGCTTTGTGTCTTCCACTGTTGCATAAAAAAAGGAAAATATAATTGATATTTATGTGGCTTTCCTTTCCAATGCTTCCCGTATTTTTCGCCGAAAAACATTATTGAATAGATTCTGCGGTGGTAAAGCAACATGGAAACCAATGTCAGTGTTGTGTGTGTCATAACGCAGAGAGGAAAATACAAGCAGCCTTCTGTTCTCCAAAGCCACACGAGTATCACCTCATTCTGTTGTTCTCCAGTGGGTAACAGTATAGCGACTTAAAAAAATGCCGTGCACGTGTGATGGCAAAAACATTCAGCCTGCACACTCGGACGTCGTCCTCTCCTGAACAAATACTTTCCGCTTAATGGAAACTACAGTTTGGCCTCATGTTATCCTGTTGAGCCGAAATGTGATGCTGAAAGGCTCTGTGGAAACCAAGCCCGTTTCAACATCTGCCAAAAAAAAGGGAGCATCAATAGAACACTTAACCTACAATTAAGAGTGCTTAGTGACGTCACTCACCTCTTGGCATGTGAAGACCCAATTTAATGAAGAAACGGTTGGCCTCGGGGATACAGTGAAATCCCTCATTAACGGGGTCATTTCGGTGTGAAGACAGAGAAGGAAATTACATACAACTGTCTTAAAGCCTACAAATGTTGTAACAATGTTTTTCGTACAGCTAAACGACTTTAAAAGTCAAAGTATTCGAGAGTTTGCGTTTCCGCATTGCACGAAGCGGCTTGTGCCTGGAAGCGTCGTTTCCTCGGCTCCATATGTTGCCCCTCCAGGCAGAGGCAAAAAAACACCGGCCAGTAAACCCTCAACACCTGACGGAGAGAGGAGAAACGTGGTCAAAACCCTCTGTGGAATGAGTGAAAGTAAGATGAGGGGAGGGGTAGAGGGGGGGGGGGGGGGGGGGGAGGAGGCAAAGGGCGAGGGGGAGAGGCGGGATGGGAAAGCCCCTCCACCCCCCCGAAGGTTGGAGAGGGTCAGCGGTGACTGGTGCACGCTGGGAGGGAAGGGGGAGGACCCTCGCACAAAACAATATTTAAGATGTTCAGGCAGAGGAGGGCTTCACTGAGGGACATAAGACAGAGCCTGGGAGAGCCGTTGGTTTAAAGAGGAGCTCCAACTCAACTGAGATTTCCAGCAAAAGACCTCCTACGGGGACAGACTACTTCCTATCACAGACCGCACTCAAAAGACCCGTGAGAATCCAGACAATGGCAAAAGTGAATTTGATCGTGGTGGCTCTGGGGGTCACGTTGCTCCTGTTGGCAGAGACGTGGGCCCAGAATCCCAGGAAGAGGCTGGCGCCTCCGAAGCCTCCCAAGGCTCAGTGCTGCGACGCCGTGCGCTCTCTCAAGGTGCAGGTGGCCAACCTGACCAGCATCCTGGAGGAGATAAGTCGCAAGCAGGAGACGGACTTGATGAGCGTTGTGCGGCAAATAATGGATCTGGACAAGCAGAACCGGCAGCAGGAAGCCCGGGTGACGGAGGCCGAGAGCAAGTACTCGGAGATCAACAACCGCGTGGAGATCATGCAGCTGCAAACCCTGCAGTCTGCCACCCAGACCTCCTCAGGTGAGCATCAACGATCTGTAGAAGCTGTTTAGTAGAGTAGGGAGTAAATGTGTGCAGATGGTTGGCGTTGCATTGCATGAGTAAGGGTCGGCATTAACTGGTGATTGTTTTTGCGAAATTTAATTCACATGAAAGCAATTTACATACAGAAAGCAGACCCGGAGACAGTCTGTAAAGTGTTCACGCGTGGAGAAAAACGGATCCGTCGGTGACTCCATCGCATATTTGAGCAACCTGCCTCGTCGCACTCTTTAGCCAGCTGTTGTCAAATTATTTACACATGTGGACAAAGACTTTAGATATGCCGGAACTTAAAGTGTAACGTCCGTCTACCAACTGTCTCAGTCTTGATTTAAATCTAAATCACTTTTAGTTTGACTACATTACATTGCCTTATTTTGAGAGCACTCATTTTGAATTGAAAAGAGAAACTCCAGTAAATAACGAGCCATCATTTCAGTTGATTGAGAGTACCTAAACTTTCCAAAAACAGTCCTCAAATAGGCCAAGACACTATACATTTATTTCAGCTGTGAAGAACTATAATCAGCCTCATCCATTGCTTCGGAAAGAGTCTCAGAAAGCTGCCGTGAATTGGTTGTGAGGCAGATTACAGTGCACGCGGCTCTGCGAGCGGCCCGACGGCAGTCTAAAGCATTCATTTGGAGCTGGAGTCCCATCTGTCAATAAAAAGCTCCCACCGAAGCCAAACCATCCCCGACGTTCAGCTCAACTTTAACACGCCGCTAATCAGCGCTGGCTGCCGCAGAGAGGTTAACCAGGCATGACATAGTTTATTATTCCAATGGCCTCAACTGTGTGGTCGAGCGGGGCCGCGTTCATGTCACTGGCAGAGGGAACACAGAGGCCTGCTCTTAAAGCTGGAGTAAATTAAAGACAGGAGGGCAGAACAGGAAGGGACGCAAAGATTAGAAGAAGCCGAAGGTTTCCATCTCGGTTTCGTTCACACCGACTTTTTTTTAAAGCATTGGGCTCAGTGCTCCATAGTGATCTCATAGCCCCATTAATGGCATCGCCATACTCTGACGGGAGTGAAAGAGAAGACCTTTGCAAAAATCGGAGCCATGACTCCACTCCGTTTTGATCTATTTCGCTTTTAGTGGTGGTAAAGGTCACTTTTTCATCTGCCCGATCACTCAGATATCCATAAAGCGGTTAGAATTTATGACGCTGGCATTATTAAAACTGCATATGGTTTTATCATAACTGAAGAGATTGTGGTTTTTTTTCCTTCTCCAGATGCCATATATGACTGTGCATCCCTGTACAGCAAGAGCTACAAAATCTCTGGCGAGTACAAACTGCCTAAAGATGAGTTTCTGGGGACACCTGAGATGAGCGTAAGTTGCACTTCAGAGCTGTGTGGACAGCGCGCCGTCTTTGTTTGGTGGTGCGTAGTGAGGCATCTGCACTCCATTACATTTTGATGAATACTTTTTCAGGTCTTCTGCGATATGGAGACGAAAGGAGGCGGTTGGACTCTGATCCAACGGCGCAAAGTCGGCCTAACATCATTCCACCGGGACTGGAAGCAGTACAAAAACGGATTTGGATCCATCCGCGGAGACTTCTGGCTCGGCAACGACCACATCTTCCGTTTAACAAGGCAGCCCAGTGTGCTCCGGATTGAGATGGAGGTACGTGTTGGAAAACATGGCGCTCGTGTAAGCTTGGGGCCGAGATGCCAAAGCAAGAAAACACGTAAAACCGTGCAGAAACCCAAGAGTAGAAGGGCCTTAACACAATTTGTTCCTACTGGTACCGATAAATAATGAATAATTCAAACTAGTCTCTACAACCGCTCTCTGAATCAAGTCATATATCTTTTCCCATGCAGGATTGGCAGGGAGAGACGCGCTACGCTGAGTACGGCTTTTTCACCGTGGACAATGAGCTGAACAGCTACAAGCTCTTCCTCGCCAACTACAGTGGGAACGCCGGAAACTCGCTGCGCTACCACAACAACACCAACTTCAGCACCATCAAGAAGGACAATGACAAGTGTGTGGATGACTGTGCGTCCCTGCGCAAAGGTAAATGATGACGTTTCATTTACATTACAGGTACAACATTCCCCCTCCCATCGACATAAAGTCTAAATTATCTTCCCCTCGTCTCCTTCCAGGTGGCTACTGGTACAACTGCTGCACTGACTCAAACTTGAACGGCGTCTTTTACCGCTACGGTCAGCACATAACGAAGAACCCAGATGGGATCACTTGGTACGGCTGGCACGGGTCCAACTACTCCCTCAAGAAAGTGGAGATGAAGGTCCGGCCGGTGGATTTTCGACCATAAGTGCTTCAGCTGTGTGTGCTGGACCGCGACGATACGCATGAATGCTGAGCGATCTCACTAAATACCTGTTCAACCAAATTGTGGCCTTCCCTCGACTGCGAAAGTAATGAAAATGTAGTTTGTGACGGTCTGGTTACGTCTCTGTCAGATGAATGTGTCATGTTTGTTGCCGTGTTTGATTGTAAATTGTAGTTCATTTTGTGTATTTATCAGTAAAAAACTAATATTTTATTTTTCAAATGCTTTTAATAGATGCTCTTTTACCACTGTCCCGTAAGGGTGACTGGATTTTGATTCCTTCTCTCGTCTGTCTTGAAAGCACTAGGTTGTATTTTTTTAGTGAACACAAGTAACACATGTAAGGATGGTAGCAAGAATCCGTCCAGAGTGGTCAGGTTCAGGTATAAATCATTAAGGACTGGTAGGAACGAATACAGAAGAGCGATCTTTGGGAGTTGCTGGAACGGGATCAACCACCGAAGGCATTTCCTATGAATTAAGCTGCCTTTTATTGTAAAACCCTAACCATTGATGATGGAAATGTGTCATTTGTAAAGTGTGTACAGCTCTGTAATTACGTTGTTTTATGTGATAGAAAATAAACATATTTTTTAAACGAAACACGGTGCGTGTCATGCAGGTCATCCAACATTGCTCTCTTCACGGGTTGCAATGTAGCAACGTCTAACGGCAAAAGAAAGTCTCGTGTCCATTCGTGTCCAGTAATAGCAACATATTTGCCTCTGACCCTTCGGTCATCTGCTGACATATTGCCCAAAGGTCCCAGTGCACCTTAGCTAAACGTAGGAATGAAGACCACACACACACACTCTGTTCTGCCAGCGAGTTGAATGCCTCTAGCTTTACTACCTTGAAACCAATAACGCCCTTTTGCTACGCTCTGAAACACATGAATTCCTTCGAGCATTTAAATACCTTACAGCCAGGGAGCACTGCCTATACGGGCTCGGTGGAAGGCTTCGTGAAAATCCTCTTCCTCCAACAAGGTGACACAGTGGGGGGTAAACATCTAATTAAAGCTGGACGTTTATCTCTACCCTGAGAAGGAAATGACCACGGGGGAATGAAGGACAGGACCTTTGGATGGTGACAAATGACCTGCTCTTTCTATTCCGGTGTTGAAAAGCATTCAAACTTGTGACCCCAACAACAAAAGCAGACCTTGAACCGTGGTGGACGGTGTAAGGGCGACGCACCGCACCACGCACTGAGCAAACCACGCTGCTGCAAAGGGAAGTTATGGTTAAACTTCAGCGAATAGGGCGGCCAAGAGCTGCAGTTATTATTTGATGAAGATAAGTGTAAACTAAGGTGAATGGGACTTGACCTTCTGGGTATTAAACCCAAAAAAACGTGTGGAAATGGATTGTACTAAAGGTCATCCAAACATTGTAGGAAACACATTGGATTTATTGTGTGCATTTAAAAATTGGTTCATGTGATTACAGTATCTTATGTTCACCTCACTTTCACCTGGAACATAGGTTTTATATAAAGCGAGACTCCTATGCACCCTGTCCCTGTGTTACAGTACATTTTAACGCAATCCACTGCAGCAGCTCTGCAACAAATGCAACCTTATGGAGGTTAATATGGTGGAAGATAGTACGGCTTCAACTTAAGGGTAAATCTATAGGCTACATTTTGAGATGTTGTTGAACTGCTGTATTCCTGCTATTTACACATATATTAACCTATACACATTATTATACGTATCAGGTGAATGAGGTGTTCCTTCACCCTGTCAGGTGTAATCCACACATCTGATGCAGTCACAACATCCTAAGGGAAACTCAGGCAGCACACATTGCACTACAGTGTACAAGTGTTCCTGCTATTGTGTCCACCCGTCTACTCATACATTGAGTCCAACTGAGCACTTGAGTAGTCCAATAAATGAATGCACAAGCTGGTATAAACTGAGATTTTGCTGAACAGTTTGCAGCCATCTCTACAGCTGAATAAATGACACACATTCAAAACTTTCCATTTTCCATTTCTCAGCATTTCCATTATGGCTACCCATGTATTATTATTAACACATGGTCCAGATGCAACAATGCCCAGCTTCAGCAGCCACCGTGGTGATGGAGCCACCAAAGTCATAGTTCCTCTGTAAGTGAAGGAGCACGGATCTATTACAGACCTTTATATTCTCCATCACGCAGCTTCCGCCCCATCATTGCCGTCTACCAGAGACTGTCAAATTGTACAAGATGTTATAAAAACAGAAACAAATTACTTATCCAAGTCAATTGAAAGAGCCTTTATGATGTACCATAACATTATCGGCCAAATGCTTAATTAACAACGTTCCTCTGTTGGGATAAATGGGGAAAATGTGAGCGGCTTCCTGGCTCCCTCCACAGCTACGTGGGCCTGTGAATGTAGTTAGACCACAAACTAATTATTTTGACTTTCTTAAAATCCTTCACACATTATTCATAGCAGTTACAGCTCATAAAATGTGTTCTATTATGAGTGTGTCACCTATTCAGATTGAATTCCCTGAATTTTAACTGAAGGTCCATTTGCGTCTATAAAAAAAACAACACCTGAAATACTCGCGCACTCATCTCGAAACACGGTGACTCGTCAGGTGCTGAAACAGCAGTGACGATGCCTCCCCGTCATCAAAAAGTGGGCATCAGCAATGAACGTTTTTGTTTTTTTCTCTCTAAATACTCAGTAGAGTATTTACATTGTGCTTCTTTTTTTTTGCACACCAGCCTCTGGATCTTTTTATGGGAAATCCTGGAGAGGTGAGAACCAGATGGGGATGTTGAAAACACCAGAGTGCCGGCTCCCATCATTCATCATCATCAAGGCTCCTGAGAAATTGAAAACAGGCCCCTGAGAAACACAAGTCCAGACACTCGTAGATGAAAAGGAGGCAAGCGTCCAATTAGATGCCTGGAAAACAGATTTCACCCCGCCGTGCCCAAGGCATAGAAATCAAGAAGGATGAGGAAAAGGGGATGGAAAAGATGACAGAGGATATCAAAGGCTTAAGGGAAGATATGTGCAATATCATTTTGTGTGTGTTTATTGGAATAAAAATTGACTTTGAGGGAACGGTTTGTCTTTAAGCAATAACTTGTAATGCACTAACTGTTTATCACAGGGGCACCTGTCAAACCTATTTTCCCACCAGAGGGACGAGACCTCCCACTGACACCGATTTATGTTGTGATCTCAAAGTTACCGAGAAATGAAGTCCTGACTTTGAAGAAGCTACATATTCCTTTGACTCGACTATAACTTTAATGAAAAGAAAACTGTTAAACTGTGGACCAAAGGAGAACTTACACAAAACCAAACAATGAGTTAGGCTGAAAAAGAAATACACTCATTTCTTATTTGCCCTTTTCATGTAAAGAACAACAGTGTGCTTGCTGTTGTCAGTCAAATACTGTGACGAGGACTGCGCTCATCTTACCACAGTTTTATGAAAGCCATGCTTTTTTTCTCATAAAAAAAAAAAAAGAAAGTTTTTCAGACCACCTACCTGATAAGAGCCTCCAGGATGAGAGGAGAAGCCCCTTTCTGAAACTCCAGCTCTTTGTAGTGCAGAGCCTTGGCGTAGGCGCGACACTTGGCAGCTCTCTCGCCAAGCAGCACGATGCCGTTATCGTCTCTGAGGGGCAGAGGGCCCTGGACAAAGGAAACAAAAAAAGTGTGTGAAATAAGTTGTTTCCTAAATATAATGAAACTCGAATAACATCTGCTGTCCTCAATCTGCATTTAGTCGGGTTTGAACTTGTTATTGAACTGTACACTATATTTCACGTACGCTGTGACGTGACGGACTGAAATAAGGTAGCTTTATGTACGGTAGTTATTGAGTTTACGGTGGTGTGGTAACCTAGAGAAAACATCTTATGCCCCTCTTTCCACCGGCTTGGAACCGGACACTTTATGTCTGTTTCTACTGCAGCCTCCCAGCAGGGGGGTGACCCTGCTGAAATGATATATTATGACCCGGCCATGACGGTTCTCTGCCCTCAACGCAACGGCTTCGTCACTAATTAGCTCAACATGTGCGGTCAAACAGAGGGCTCTCGTGAAAGGGTTTCTCTGTTCACTGTGGTTTTAAGTGTAATCTCCTCCTGTTTGTATTTTGAATCACAATGACAGCAGCCAGAATGGTTTCTGCTCAGCCCTCCTCTTGCAACTTTTTGAATTATTACCAAGAAGGGTAATGTGGTGCCGTTTTGGGCCCATTTCAAACCACCAACACACAATCCATTTACACAACACCTAGCACTGAAAACCACAGTTTGTAGGTTTCCTGACTGCGGTGAAGTGTGGCAACGGTGTCTGCACAGAATACGAGGGCAAGCGAGGAGACCTGGTTTCTCTTGTTTTTTTTTGCATTGGTAAGTTTCCCGAGCGCCTCTGTGCAGGTTCTGTTATTTGCGGTCATACACTGTTTTTTGTTTTGTTTTGCATCTGACGCACCGTTCGGAATTTTTTCCGGCAGATGCTGGACAGGGGCTGGACAGTTTGTATATATATATAAAAGCTTAAAAAGGGACGAGTTCGAGCTGAGTCATGGGTAGAATGAATAACATCTCACCCTCGTAGATTTATGGTGGGCGGTTTGACATTCAATGAGCTTTTTATACCGCCACTTTAAAATGCACGACGTAATATCAAAACGTGAATTTTGAAAACAACTTAAGATATCGACCTGCAAGCACTCTAATAAAAGCAGCCAGCCATAAAACCAGTGATTCAGCCTGAACTACATCACGGTGACGCTGTGGATTAAAGCAGCTGCTGCGATTCGATGCTAACCTTGTCGCTGTGCTCCATGAACTCCGCCAGGTTGAGCAGAGTCTGCGTGACCTCCACGATGTCCTGGGAGGTGAGGGCCAGCTCGACGCTGCGGATGAGCTCGTCCTGCTGGTCCTCGCTCAGCTCGGACCAACAAGACAGGAAGGCCGCGTTGAACAGGTCCCTGTGGACCCAAGGAAACAGCAAATACACATTCAATATATGATATTTTGCAAGAACGGGGCCTTAACGGAATTTGGGAGAACGGCAAATCGATAAGTAGCGAGATTAGCTTGCTTGCATTAGCATGCCGATTATGCGATTGTTTTTAGGTGTTGCGGACTATCGTGCACGTGGAACGTTAAAAAAAGAAATGTGAAGGAGAAATAAAGGTAGTGCGGTAGACCCGACCTGGCGAGAGGGATGTAGGTTTGGGCCAGAGACCAGCATGATCGCAAGGCTGGAGACGACGACTCCTTGAGCAGGACCACACTCAAGCGCCTCAGCCACTCAAGCCAATCGTCTTTGGACACCTTCCTGGCAGCACCCCATGCCTGTGAATAGACAGAAATCCTCCATCTCAGCATTCACTGGGAACTACGTGGGTAGAGACACAGGTAATGTGTGTGTGTGTGTGTGTGTGTGTGTGTGTGTGGGGGGGGGGGGGGGGGGGGGGGGGGGGCTCATCTGGCTGAGACGGACACATAAATCATTTTTACTGCTTGCGGTGAAACGTTCTTAAAGAATAAAACGCGTTCTTCCACAAGATTGCCTCATTTTGAGTGTTTTGATGATGATGGTGGTGGAGAGCCTTGTTGATATCTAGTGACCGTGAAGGCCACAGCATATGATTCACATCACTTTCATATTCATCGAAGTATTCAGTCAGCCCTTGCGTGGGAGCATCGGTGTTCATTGTGTTTCTCCGGTCATTTGTTTGGGTTTTTCATTCATCACTTCTCTGTTGGTCCGTATGTCATCACTACGAGTAAACAATCTGCTTGTCCACAAGGCTGCTTCCTGTACACAACCGCAATACAGTCAACAACCACGCCGGTGGACATCAGCGCTGGACATGTGTGTGTTACCCTTCAGCATGAAAGCACCAATGTCAGTCACCCCCCCTCTGACCTTCTGAAGTGCAGTGGTGCTGACGTGAAGCTTCTTCATAGGCCCCGCCTCCACCGGCCCGCTGACCAGAGTGTCGCCTTGGTTGCTACGAAGCTGGCGATTTTGGAAGATTAGAGGGTCCTCTTCCTCCTCAGCCAGAGTATAGCCCTATAATGTAGTCGCACACACACACACACACACACACACACACACACACACACACACACACACACACACACACACACACACACACACACACACGCAGCCCACACACAGACAAACAAGTTTTATGAATGTAGAAGTGCATTTCCTTGAAGTGTTGATAAACAGAACATTATAATGACTTTTGTAATTGATTGCTTGATCATGTGCAGTTACTCTGTATTGTTTGTGCCTGACTGGGCAAGAGGCAAAGAACAATGAATTCATGTCGAAAATGTGCGTTGTATCAATGTTTTTTTTGAGAAAACCTGGATATATTGGGGGGGGACTCACCTTCACAATGCGACATATGAGTATGTCATAACGCTGGTGGTTGATCCTGTGCTTCAGCATCACTTTGTTCACCATGGGGATGAAGATCTGGTACTGAAAAATGAGGGGATAAGGAAGGAGAGTAAATAAGTGTGTGTGTGTGTGTGTGTGTGTGTGTGTGTGTGTGTGTGTGTGTGTGTGTGTGTGTGTGTGTGTGTGTGTGTGTGTGTGTGTGTGTGTGTGTGTGTGTGTGTGTGTGTGTGTGTGTGTGTGTGTGTGTGTGTGTGTGTGTGTGTGTGTGTGTGTGTGTGTGTGTGTGTGTGTGTGTGTGTGTGTGTGTGTGTGTGTGTGTGTGTGTGTGTGTGTGTGTGTGTGTGTGTGTGTGTGTGTGTGTGTGTGTGTGTGTGTGTGTGTGTGTGTGTGTGTGTGTGTGTGTGTGTGTGTGTGTGTGTGTGTGTGTGTGTGTGTGTGTGTGTGTGTGTGTGTGTGTGTGTGTGTGTGTGTGTGTAGTTTAGTCTGGCTCACTCTTTCCCGACACCAGACGCCAAACAACTGAAACTCCTGCACTTGTCTCTAACCACCACGAGTCTCAGATCAAAAGCTTCCCCTGCACGTTTGTGTTGCCAGACGAGGTCACACATGGGCTGGTGCTTCTGAGGTTCGGCCTAAAAAAAACCATCGGAGGGTTTCGGGGTAAGGGAGGGGATGGCTCAGGGGGGGAAGAGGGAGGGGTAAACGTGACCTCATCCACCCTCATAAATACCAACCCCCCGCCGCAAAATAGTCAATGACATCAGCAGTCTGGCAGGAAGTACCGGTAATTAAGACTGGTGCTGGGTGGAGGGTTCCCGAAATGCTGGTTATGTGGAGCACGGCAGCAGGGAGGCTGGAAGCAGTCTCTTTAGGAATAATCGCACCTAAATGGGAACGCCGAGGGACAACTGTAGCTACCTTCTTTCCCAGCTGGAATACTAGCGAGGACAGGGTGTCCATAGAGGTGCCGCGCAGCTCAGGCGTGCTGTCAAGAGTCCGAACGATCGGGTGGATTATGCGCGAAGCGTAGTCGGTGAAGTCCAGGGACTCCGTCAGCCGGTCCAGTGTCTCCAACGCGACCCTGAGCCACACAGAGGAAAGAGAGACAAACACAAAAACGCTCAGCTTCACTTTACCAGCAGTAGGACGGAGCGGCCCGACACAAGAGCAAATAACAACGTCGTGCTGTAACGGAGACTAAACCTGAAACCCTGTTCTTCTTCCTGGCTGGTATAGATTTTTCCATTTCTGTGGCGCAAGTGTGTATACAATCAAAATCAGATTTAGGAGATAACACAACAATGTTAAATCCATAAAATCCACTGCTGTGTGAGACCCAGTGAGACGGGACTTTAAACCTCTGGCTATAATTGGAAGCACAGACTACGTTAGCACAGGGACAGCCAGGTGCTGTACTGACTTGCGGGCCTGCAGGGGCACATCAGAGGCATCGAACAGCTTGACGATGGGAGGCAGCAGCAAGTGCAGGTAGTCGTCCAGGTTGGCACCAAACAGCTGGATGGCGTTGAGCATCTGCAAGAGAGAAGCGCACACTGAAACTAAAACTGATCTCCGTCCCGTAAATGTTGCACATAACAGACTCTGCAGATTTATAACAGGGTATTTTCTGTACAATGTTGGGACACTCCGATGGCTCCATCTGAGCATAAGACGTCAATTCCACCCGTCGTCGCAATTCATTTTTTGCCCTAATTGTCAGAAATAATTAAAAATGCTTTGTTTTCTTCTCCTATAACAGATTGCCAATGTTTTCACTGTTCCTCTATTTAGAGATAGATCATTGTTTGTTTGATTGTATCTAGCCTAACCTTGGACTCTTTTCTCTCTCTCTCTCTCTCTCTCTCAGTTATTTAGTTGATTGTTTTTTTCACGTTTGTGTTATGTGATGTTGTGTCTTGTTCTGTTTCCCATTTGCTTTGGGAGTCCCTTGAAATCGAGATGATACATCTAACGTCTAATTAAATGCTCAGTCACTTAACATGAGCAGTTAATTTTGAATAAGTGGCCTTTTCAGGAATCCCTAAAGAAACGCCGACGGTGTTGTATTTCAGGAAGGTGCGAGCACACATGCTAGCCTTCTGGGATAATTCTGCATTGCTACGAGTTGTTAAATCTACAGCATTACGCATACAGCATTAGAGTTCATGCAGATCTGACATACCTGTATGTTAATATTGAACGGTTTGATACAGTTTTCAAACAAGATTTTGCTGAACCCAACTCGCACAGTGTGGCATGCAATGAACAGCATGAATTCATGACTGCATATTAAGTTGTAAATTCATGAAGGGGATCAGTTGCTGGCTGTCAACAACACATCTTTAAGAGAATGAACACTAGCCGTGTGAGTCCTCCTGTAGTTTCATCTGATGGTTACATCATGTTGTGTGGAGCATGTGTGAGGAATGTGCACGGATAGATGCTCTTAAAAGGAATGACGTATGTTGAAGCACACCCAGCCCCCCCCCCCCGCGCACCATGACCACTTCTGCTCCCCGACCCCCACGTCTAAATGACGCACAGCGAGACAGCAGGAAGCCGAGATGGAGGTGTGCGAGTGTGCGTGTTCAGGGGGTTGCGAAGAACAGCGCCATGAAATGATGGAAGTGTGTTTTTCTTTTCTTCTCCTTTGGACTAGACGGGTAACCCGATTCCTGGTTCCCCCCATCCTGTGCTTAAGATTAAGCACCAGACCCAGGCCTGAGTTATAGACTACCCAGACTGTGGGCTGCGGGGTTATCTAATACGGCAGACTGTGAGACAAAACAGCACCAGAAGAGAGAGAGAGAGCTAGATGACGGTGATTCTTATGATTCTGCCTCTGTGGTCTGAGCACAAACCGTGATTCAGGGTCAGAGAGAACCCAGACAAACTCTGGCAGCAGCTGCTGAAACGGGAGAGTGTGTAAGCTACAGGTCTATGCATGTCTTTGAAGTGCTGCATTGCAAATGAATGGCTCATGACCTGAATGGGTTTTGATGGATATCGACGGAAACCGCGAACAGAAAGCAGCGCCCCAATAAGTCAACTGTGGGCTGAGCTCCTGTGACTTCTGAGAGTGATGAGAGCACTTCTAAAAAAACACACCACACCTCTTGGCAGTGCAGGCAGATTTAAGTTATCTACTCAAAATATGACGTTTGATCTTTTCCATCTAGTTAGTGCGCTTTCTCCACTTGATTTATGACACACGACAAGTCACTGTTTCTCCATTAATCAGCCCGGTAGTCAAAAAATAAAGCAGTAAAAATCGACTGGGGCGACGCATATTGCTGTTCCACTGACATTATCAATGATGGCCAGTAACCCTTCACTTTTTAACTCTCCATTACAGCTACCTTTTATTTCTTAAGTGAACCACAAGCACATCGAAATGAGTCCGTAATTACTCTTTTTCGACTTTTTTTCTCCGGCACAGTCGGAGTGAAATCCGCCTGGTGAAATGTATTCATGCGTTGTTGCCAAAAGCAGGGGGAGGAGGAAATAGTGTGGGTCGGTTCGTAAAGATACACGGCTGGAGCTATCGTACTACAGACAGCAGTCCACACATTTGTTAAGTTGTGTTTCAGCAAACGCACAAATCACATTTTTTCATTCCGTTGGGACACACATCGGCCCGAAATACACACAGACACAGGACCTACAGACGTGCTTTGTTGTGGAGCGATGTCAGAGGGATGAGGCTGCCGCATAGTCAAGCGCTTGAGAAGTTAGGGGTTTCGGTGCCTTGCTAAACAGTGCCCAGGAAGTGAACTGTCACCTCTCCAGCCACCAGTACAGCCTCTGTAGCGACTGGTCCACCCGTTTTTGAGTGAGTCTTGCACTCACTGCAGCAAAACAGCATTCTTCCTTCTTTGCTGCTTGCATCATTACGCCATGCAGTTTCACGATTCCTTTCAATGACATTGAACTCTGTGCAAAGTGTCCCGTTGCACAAAGAAGGAATGGGAAGAACATTTCTTACCGACTGCGCCACGAGGCTGGCCTGAAATGTTTGAATATTTGTATAAAACTCAACAGGGTACCTTAAAATACAAATGTTACAGACAGCCTTCTGCTTCCTTTCCTTTCCTGGTGCATTACTGCCGCTGCTGAATAGTGGCATAGCGTTACCACGTCAGCAGGAATGTGTATCATGTTGCTCTAGGCGGCAACTTCCGTTCTGAAGAGTGAGGCAATGGCGGACGTGTCTTTAACTTCAAATGGCCAGTAGGGGGCGACTCTTCTGGTTGCAAAAATAAGTCAGATTGTATAGAAGTCTATGAGAAAATGACTACTTCTCACTTGATTTATTCCCTCAGTAAACATTGTAACCATGAGTTTATGCTCTAAATAACTAGTTTATACAGCATGATGTTCATTTCGTAAATTATGATCCATTTAGAATTAAGTGGACCAAAAAGCAGAGTCTGCTTTAAGGCGGGCTACCTTGTGATTGACAGGTTGTGGTGAACAAGGAAAGCTGTATAATGAAAAAATATGATCCACCAAATAGAGGAAGAACTGATATAATCCACCAGATTTGCATACAGTACAGAAATAAGCGCGACACTATGCTGACAGTCTGTGATTATCTAGCGATAACAGACGCTTAGGCTACTATAGCTTATCTCAGAGCATCATCAAATGTATTGCACTGGGCCATAGCGGGCAGTTCGGTCTGATTTCATTGCAAGGATTTTTCAAATGACCAAATTTCTTTTAGTATTTTAGCCATTGCTCTTCACTCGGCTGCGAAAGCATTGATGGCAGCATTAACTTGTTGAGCCTCTGCTGAGGGTTCTGAAAGCACTTTCTAAAGCTGTTCCAGCGCTGTCACCACAATTTCAATTCCAGCGTTCCTAGATTCATTTCTGTAACCTCTCAGTATGTTAATTCTTTATTGGTTTTATTCTTTCCATTACATTTTGTTTCTTTTTCCCTGATTCATGAAAAGTTAATGCTGCAATAGCTGAAATTGATGACGCTGTATTAGGGACATTGTAAGTAAAAAAAGGGACATCAGAATCGGTGCCTCTCTACATTCATCTATCCTCATCTGCTTACCTGAGGCCTGGTCGCGAGGGCAGCAGGCCTTGGATTGTTTTTATCTGATCTGTGATTCTGACATGTGTCACAGTTAAAGGTTCAACCTGTTATTTGTGTGACTGTTCATTCACATACAGTTGAACATTTTGCAAACAAGCAAAAAATGTTGTACCTTTCTCATCTCATCACAAACAAAAAATATATTTCACTGTTTTAAAAAAAACAGAGGGAAATAATAATGTCTTAGAATTTGTTGTTCCCAGTATTATTGTGTGAATCAGGAGTGACAGCAGCTGCTTGTCTTTGCATTGTGGTGGTTGGCATACCCTTCGGTGTACACTCATCACTAATTGTACTTTTAAATCCATGAAGAATAGTGGCGCACCACTACTCCAGCCGGGTGTCCTCTTATCGTCGCACATTGGGATCGGTGGCCGCGTTGCACTGACCTTGATGGTAACACTGCGTCCGGTGCTGTTGTCGTGCATGAAGACACGCAGCATGTGTGGGATGAGCTGAGGCAGGTAGAGCTTGAACTCTCCACCCAGTGCCACCACGATCTGCTCGATCAGAAGGATGATGGTGTTCTGCATGGGGTTGTTTGGTGTCCAGTACTCCTACAGGGCAGCACAGAAGAGGTTGCCATGAATTAGAATACCATGATAAGGAATATTTCTAAAGCTCTACTAGTAAATGAGCTAATATCAGATAATCATATTGATTTATTTTGTATTACTTTGTATTACTGAAACCTGGCTGAGTAATGATGAATATGTCAGCCTAAATGAATCAACTCCTCCAAGTCATATCAATACTCACATTCCTCGAGGCGCCGGCCGAGGAGGTGGAGTAGCAGCCATCTTTGACTCTAGCCTATTATTAAACCCTAAACTAGACTATAACTCATTTGAAAGCTTGGTTCTTAGTCTTTCACACCCAACCTGGAAAACAATACAGCCAGTTATATTTGTTATAGTGTACCGGGCCCCAGGTCCGTATTCTGAGTTTTTATCGGAATTTATTCAGTTTTTATCAAGTCTAGTCCTTAAAACAGACAAAGTAATTATTGTAGGTGACTTTAATATTCATGTGGATGTCGAGAACAATAGCCTCAGTACTGCATTTATCTCATTATTAGATTTGATTGGTTTCTGTCAGAATGTACAGAAACCCACTCACTGTTTTAACCACACTCTCGACCTGGTTCTGACTTATGGCATTAACATGGAAGATTTAATAGTCTATCCACAGAACCCTCTTCTATCGGACCATTATCTAATAACCTTTGAATTCTTACTAACGGAGTGTACACCGTTAAGCAAGAGTTACTACACTAGATGTCTATCTGATGGTGCCGTAGCTCAATTTAAAGAAGCGATTCCGTCTGTATTTAACTCGATACCATGCTTCGATGTGACGGAGGACTCCTGTGCTGGCTTTAGACCGACCCAGATTGATCATCTTGTCGACAGTGCTACAAGCTCACTGAGAAGGACACTAGACTCTATTGCTCCTTTAAAAAATAAGTTGGTAAAACAAAGGAGATTCGCTCCATGGTATAACCCTGAAACCCGCAAATTAAAGCAAACATCGCGAAAACTTGAAAGAACATGGCGTTCCACGAACTTGGAAGAATCTCGGTTACTCTGGCGAGACAGTCTTAAGACATATAAGAAGGCCCTCCGTAATGCCAGAGCAGCTTATTACTCATCGTTAATAGAGAAAAATAAGAACAACCCCAGGTTCCTCTTCAGCACTGTAGCCAGGCTGACAGAGAGTCACAGCTCTGTTGTGCCGAGTATCCCTATAGACCTCAGTAGCAATGACTTCATGAACTTCTTTAATGATAAGATTATAATTATTAGAGAGAACATTAATAATCTCCTGCCCTCGACCAATCTTTCCACAAATAGAGTAAGCTTAGAAACAGCTGTAAACCCTGATATATGTTTAGATGGCTTTACTCCCATTGACCTTGACAAACTGACTTCAACTATTTTTACGTCTAAACCGTCCACCTGTCTCTTAGACCCGATACCGACTAGGCTGCTTGAAGAAGTGCTACCATTAATGAGCACAACTTTATTAGATATGATCAACCTGTCTTTAGTAACAGGTCATGTACCACAGTCCTTTAAAGTAGCTGTGATTAAACCTCTTCTTAAGAAGCCCACTCTGGATCCAGAGGTGTTGGCCAACTATAGACCGATCTCGAACCTTCCCTTCCTCTCTAAGATCCTTGAGAAAGCAGTTGCAAATCAGTTGTGTGACTTTCTGTGTAACAATAGTTTATTTGAGGATTTTCAGTCAGGATTTAGAAAGCATCATAGCACAGAGACAGCTCTGGTAAAAATAACTAATGACCTTCTAATCGCATCAGACAAAGGACTCGTCTCTGTTCTTGTCCTGTTAGACCTTAGTGCTGCGTTCGACACTATAGACCACTACATCCTGTTGCAGAGACTGGAACATTATATTGGCATCAAAGGAACCGCACTGAACTGGTTTGGATCCTATTTATCGGATCGATCTCAGTTTGTTTATGTAAATGATGAAGCCTCGATGAAGACCAACGTCAGTTATGGAGTTCCACAAGGTTCTGTGCTTGGACCAATCTTGTTCACCTTATATGTGCTTCCTTTAGGCAATATTATCAGAAAACACTCTATAACCTTTCATTGGTATGCAGATGATACTCAATTATATATATATTGATCAAACCAGACGAAACCAACCAGCTCGCTAAACTGCAAGCGTGTCTTAAGGACATAAAAACCTGGATGACCTGCAACTTCCTGATGTTAAACTCAGACAAAACTGAAGTTATTCTACTAGGCCCAGAACACCTCCGAAATCAGTTATCGAATGATATCGTTTCTCTAGATGGCATTGCGCTGGCATCCAGCAGCACAGTCAAGAATCTTGGAGTTACCTTTGATCAGGATTTGTCTTTCAACTCTCAGATAAAACTTATTTCCAGGACTGCCTTTTTTCACCTACGTAATATTTCAAAAATCAGGCACATCCCATCTCAAAGCGATGCAGAGAAATTAGTTCATGCATTTGTTACCTCTAGACTAGATTACTGCAATTCCTTATTTTCAGGCTGCTCTAATAAGTCTCTTAAATCTCTCCAGCTGATCCAGAATGCTGCAGCTCGTGTACTAACAAGAACTAAGAGGAGAGATCATATTACTCCTGTATTAGCTTCTCTGCACTGGCTCCCTGTAAAATCTAGAATAGAATTTAAAATCCTTTTACTTACCTACAAAGCCCGAACTGGTCAGGCTCCATCATATCTTAAAGAGCTTATAGTACCATACTGCCCTACTAGAGAGCTGCGATCCAGTGATTCAGGGTTACTTGTGGTTCCTAGAGTCTTAAAAAGTAGGATGGGAGCCAGAGCCTTCAGTTATCAAGCTCCTCTTCTGTGGAACCAGCTTCCCGTTTCTGTCCGGGGGGCAGACACACTCACCACATTTAAGAGTAGGCTTAAGACTTTCCTCTTCGATAGTTACAGGGGGACTTCCTACACTGAGCACCTCTCTCCTCCTCTTCTTCACCTCCGTCTGTATGCATTGATGTCCCATTAATGCTCATTACTAACTTTACTTCTTCCCCGGAGTATTTGTGCTTTCTCGCCTCACAGGATGACCGCAGTTTTATCTGGACACTGGTTCTTCAACCAGCCATGGCCCTGCTGACACCTACTACGATCTTCATGATTAACATTATTAATCCGATTACCGATACCATTACTGCACAGTACTGATTTTGTCTCTTCCCCGGAGTCCTTGTGCTTCCTCTCCTCACAGGTTTCCATGGAGCATGGTTTCATCTGGACCCTGGTCCTTCCTCCTACCATGGCCCTGCTGACTCCAACTGCTAATATCACTTTTATTATTACTCACATTACTATTTCATGCTACCGATACCGTTAATGCACATTATTGACCTGCTTCTTCACCAGAGTCTCTGTGCTTTCTCGCCTCACAGGTTCCTGTGTATCCGGGTTTACCTGGACCAGGTGTTGCCTCCTGTCGTGGTTGTGTCATACATTGAATGTGTGTAATTCACTATCCTGTTCTACACATGACATCATTGCACTTCTGTCCATCCGGGGAGAGGGACCCCTCCTCTATTGCTCTCCCACAGGTTTCTACAGGACAAGAGGATGTCAAACGTGTACATATTGTAAAGCCCTCTGAGGCAAATTTGTAATTTGTGATTTTGGGCTATAGAAAAATGAATTGAATTGAATTGAATTGAATATTTCTTAAAAAAAAAAACATAAACTAAACCGTCTTTGCTTTGTGTAACACACTCGCAAAAGGCATTCTGCTACTATACAGCTCTAAAAGGGATTGCAATACTATCAAGCAAATGTCCAATAAAGATATTAAATACATGCAATAAAATAATATACGGTCAGACTGTAGAGAATCCTGGAACCAAAATTCTCCACAAATGTTTACCTAAGCTAAGAGACAGATGTGAGTGCAGTAAGTTATACGTCGAAATAAAAGTGACCTCAATTCATGAGAGTCCAATTTCTGAATATAAAATATTTAATATTCAGAGGGTACATCCAAAGCACTACCTCATCCACCTTGCTCTCTCGCGTGGTGTTTGTGTGGGTCTGAGGAATCGGGTCAAAATGTGTTTCCATTCGTGCGAGTGCGACAGAGACGATTCCCCATCAACTGGGACTGACATCATATCTGGGTGGCTTACGACACCGTTTTTTTGGAAAATGTCGGCACGACCGTAGCGTTCATTCGAGATAATCGCAATTGGAGTTAAAGTGGAAGACTTGAAGTCACGCAATGCGTCAATCAGTCAATGGGCTTCAGCTGTGAGATCTGGCGGAGGTGTTTAGTCAGAGGTCTCGAGCAGCCCCCCGACTTCCTGCTTTCCCAGCCTGTGGCAGCTGACTCGAGAGCGAGTGTGTACATCCTGAATGGCTATTCCAGCCCCCTCATCTGGATGCGGGAGCAAAAAAAATGAATAGATTCTTTGTGTTACACGCCATTTATTAACTCAGAGGGACTTGAGGCGCAGGGGTTTCGGTTCTCTCAATTACTTTTCTGCAGGAGCAGGTACCGGTAACAGTGTTACCAAGATTCCGTTAGAAAGCCATGTCATATGATAGTTTGTGCCTTGCTATGTGATTATGTCATAGACAAGTGTGTTTGTGCAGGTTGACACAGTTACTCACTCTGATGAGGGTGAAGATGTCGTCCATGTAAGGGCGGATGTGGATCTTCACAAAGCACACCACCATTCCCATCTGCTGGAAGAGGAACTGGAGAGCAAAGAGAGCACATGAAGGAAAAAGAGTAAGGGACTCGCTGCTGATGAGAATAACTGACATTATCAACCAGACAGCCTCTTCCCCTCTTATTCTGTGGCGCTGCCTACCTCTCGGATACTGGCGTCGCAGACCCGGATCACATTGAGGAAAGTGGGCATGACCTGCGGCAGGAACTGGACGCACTTGAGGCCCAGAGACTTAAAGATGAAGGTGACGGCCTGGACCACCATGGTGTGGTGGTTGGACAGCGAGGGGTCCCGCAGGATGCGCATCAGAGTGACGATTGCCACGGCGGGGTAAAACTCGTCCAGGGGCAGGTTGCCCATGTTCACGAGCATCTCACTGGTGCTGTAGTCCGCTGGAAGGAAGAGCAAATAGAGACACGTTTTACTCTCGAGGAGGACATGGCTGTATGGTGCACAAGGGAATAAAAGTCGGGGCTGTATTTTCCTCTGTAATCACTAAACCATGAGAAAAATAATTGTCCTCAAACTGAAACAAGTAGCACACAGTTTGTATTTACATAATTTGAAATCTTGGCACTTCCTGGTCCTAACCAGACTAAGAACTATATCTTGTCCATCCACAGACAGCCTTTCCCAGCATGCACTGGACGACGGCAGGCCAGGTTACACAATAAAAACTACCGGTACTCAAGTGAATCACCGCATCGCAATATGCAGAAGCTGTGTCCCAATTATTCAAAACTTTCAGAAAATACGTAGTAACAGCGCAAAGACGCTTGTTCCGAGGTTTGCGCTCCAAATACAGCTGACACTCTGAGACTATTAGTCGGGCAATAACTCTGCAGTGGGTGAGAGTATATCAATGGTGATTCATGGCATACCAGTCGCGCCCCCCCCCCATCCAAATCAACACCTCCTCCTTCACTCTAAATACAGCTGACAGTGCTTCTGTAAAGTAAGACAACAATAACAGGCCGACGGGAGAAGGGAGCTGATATTGTTGGCTTGTTGCTCGTCAGTTCTGGCACCGACCTGTGTTACAACAGTGGACAACAAATCAAAGGTCTAATTTAACGAAGCTGGAGTGCAGTAGTTGATGACTACGCTCTGGTGTGTTTAGTCTCGTTTAAACCACAAGAGCACCTTTTTCCTGCCAACATAAACATCGTGTCGGTTCTCCTTTGAGCTACTTCCATTCTTCTATTAGCATTATGAGGTAATGCGTGATGATATGGGTTCACACGGTTATACGTTTCGGCTCATTACAGTTCAAAATGTAATTCCACTGAGAACAGGATAGGCATGAACGTTAAAAAGAAACATTGTTGCATGAAATTAGCATTAATCGCAAGGCGAAGGCTGAGTTCAGGTTAGCACCGCATGGAGAAAATGAAGGCCAATTTTTGATCACATCACAATGCAACTTCAGTGCAAGCTCACATTCCTGGTTGTCGGAAAATGAAGAGTAATGCGTCTGCTCGCCGTGCGATCGACAAAGCAGAAGATGAGATGACAGAAATGTAACCACTGTTGGACAGCATTTTTCTTCTTCTTTTTTAAAGCTGCATCGTGTTTGCGCCCCTCACTTTTCTTTCAAACTGTGCCATTTGGTCCGAACACCCAGTAATTCTCACTTTGAGGGTATTTGTGTGATTGCTGCCACATGTGATCAGCCACTTCAGAATCACCTTTAAGTACAGGAGCATCTAAAAAAAGAGCCACATGGAGGCTTTCAGCAGTTGTGCCCAGAATTACAGAGCGCGATTTCTTAATGCATTTCTTAAAAGAAACCAAGCGACAGCGGTGGTCTACTTAACATTTATAATGCGTACGTCTTTCTTAAATTCACTCGTTTTATTCATGGTTTTTTTCTTTGTGACAGGCAATGCAAATGGGGTCAGTCAGACCGTTTATCTACACGGAGCGATTATGTTTTTTACGAGGCATCTGAGAATACAGATCTGTGGTATTCAATGGCCTTCTGCAGGAGGACGCTTTCAGCTGCTCCAGTTGTCTCGCTGAAGACTCCGGACTGTAGACTAAACAGATTGGCACAGGGCTCACGGGCTAAAGAGGGGTGAGCTTTGGATCTTTTATTTTTCCGGGCCTCCACCAAGTCCAGAGTAATGACGGTGATAGATGGCAACACGTGTATCTTTACAGCCCACAAACAGGCACCCGTGTAGTTAAGTGAGGTAGCAGCGCAGTAGTAATTCAGGTTTCAGCTGTGCAAGAGAAGAAAAAAAGAAAGAAAAGCTCAACTGTTTCCTAGCCATAATAACAGATGTAAATACAGCTTGTTAAGAGGGCACCGTCTCATCAGTTTTATGACCCTGGCGTTCCGTAGTGACGCGATTGGTCTCATTTGAAGTCAGGTGAGGCGACGGGCCTCCGCCAGTGACCTCCCACGAAACAAAATACATGCTGTCAGATATTGCTAGTGCTCCAGACACTGACCCTGATCTGCCAACAGATATACAGCCTCCACTTCCAGTCACAGACCATTTACTCGGAGAAGGAAAACTGGTAAAACTATTAGCGTATTGTCCCAAGATCACATTCTTAGACGCAGACGAGTGGAGCCCTGAGTTGACCGTTTGTATCTACAGTCATTGTTGTGCCGGGCTTTAAGCTGCAGCGGGACCTTTCATTTTGCACCACCATTGGGTCAAAATGTTCCACTCACAATCATCAGTGGATGAATCCCAATGCTTTTGGTGACAATAGACAAGATCACAAGTTTGTTCTATTAGTTCTTTCATATTGTGGACAGTAAAGAACAATGCAGCCTGTTGGGCTCAAGACTGTTCTGATGGATACCCGCGCGTACACTCAGAGCTAAAGAGAGAAGATGACCACGGACTTATAAAGAGAACTGATACAGCGTTGGAGGCGGCGCCCCGTTCATTTCTATGAAAGTTGCTCAGTGGCGCGTGAAGCAAAGAAAAGTTTGAATTCAGAGTATAAAAATACGTACGCCGATCTTCTGCATCCAAGGGGCCCATAGAGCAAGCACACTAGTGTTTCCTTTAACCCCGCCCCCCAGCCGTCGGGCTCATTCACATGAACGGAGCGAGGGAAATAACTCTACCTCCGGCTGATAGCTCATTTCACAACTTTTGTATGGGATGTATAGATTTGAATAAAAGCTATTCAATTACTCGTACTTGAAAGTACATTCGCCTCCGCTGAATTACAGGCGGCTCATCCCCTAATGTAAGTCTATGGGGAAAAGTATTTTTGTCGTATATTATCATTGTACACTATGTAAAATTAACTTCAAAGCCCGGCGCTCTTCCTGGGGGTTTGAATATGACCCAGATGTGTAACCTGGTGGTTACACATCACCATGGTATTTGGACATGAATGTATTTTTCCAGAGATACTGCTACGGTAGGATAAGGGAACCTTTATGTAACACGCTGCAACGCTCATGCTTTGCTCTCATTGGTTGTGACAACAAACTGAGCTTGACAGCCATAGATCTCTCTAATGATGTGTAATGACGAATGATTCAGCTGGTCATACATTTTAGCTTCAGTATCAATCCTCATATATAAAATGACATATAAAAGTGACGTGTGTCATTAACTTTATTAATTCAGTCAAAAGTGGGTCACTCTAAATTATTTCTGCAGTCTAAAAAGTCCCAATCCAGTTGCCGCAGTTACATTTCCCCCTAAAGCGGCACAACCAGCCCAACTGGAGGTTTGAGTTGGACGTCGATCAGACAGAAGCCAGACATTAGATCCTGAAGAGCGAAGATCCAACAACTCTCAAACCCAAAGCTGCTGTTGACTTTTCAAGACCGCGAAAAATAGTGTTTCACTTCTCTGTCCTCCATTTCTAATGAGCTCTAGATAATCAATGGTTTTGTGAGTCAGATTCAGCAATTGAAGTAATTGAGGATGAAATCAGAGCGATCCTATTCGGACCAAATTCATTGCACAAGTGGTTCAATATCTCAATTTGAATTTCCACAATTTAATATTGTTCAATTCAGTGAAGCATAAAACAGCTCGTACCACTAGGACCAGCTGCTTTATCAAAGGGTTATAATCCGGGACCCACTTTACTTTAACACCAGCTGCTTTAAAACACTAAACTCTTCATGAATGTGACAAAAAATGGGATTTTTTCAAATCAAAACGTTGCATGAGAACTGACAAATCAATTTATGACAAATGCAAAAGCCTTGTTTTACATCTCAGAGGCCTTTTGACATTTACGTTTACATGCATCCTCTAAACTGCTGACTGGCTGACCTTTAAAACTGGAGCTGTTTGTTCCAATAAGTCGCCTCACAGGAGCGTGTTCGGCTGCCTGCTGCCAGATGCGTGCCCTGAGTGGTTGGACCTGATTTATATTATATTAATGTCGAGACACTATTATATATACACACACACAGAGTATGTTCTTAATGTTGCCAAACACATTGGACCACCTCAACGGGTGGCTTGGGAGAGGTTTAGAGATGAAAGGGTGTCAGAAGGGGGTAATACAGTAAATCCTTCATGTCTTAGTGGAAACATCATTCCTTTTAAAATATTAAACACAAGAACTACAGCATACTGGACATTACATGTGAACCAAAAACCTCTGCCCTCACAATCTGGCTGACTGAAAAAAATCACCACAAATTCCATGATGATCTACATACAGACTCTTTATAATACTTTCCATCAGGCTCACACAGACAAACCATATTTAAAGCAACACCCCCCCCAATGGATGGACCAGCGCAGTGAGATTTTACAAAAAGGTTCCTGTTGATTTCGAGATTTTCCAGCTGTTGCAGAATTGCAAAGAATGAGAATTTAATACCGCCGTAACTTTGAGAAACACAAATAAAAAGTTGAACCACTTTCCATTGTGACTCACTAGTATTCCTAAAACTGTGATCAGCTGTTGTGGCCTACCTGAGTCCTGACTGGACTTGGACTCGGAGAGACTGACGGCGGAGGCGTCTCGTGACTGGTCGATCATGCCGATGTTCACCTTGTGTTTGTAGGGGTCCAGAGCTCCGAGGAGGCCCAGGACACGGATAGCCTGTTGGAGCGCACAACAGCACACGGTTAGCAAATCTTCCACTGAGCGGTGTTCGCCCTCCACCGGAACACATGTCTAACAGCAGAGAACTCCTCAACAGGACGGTCAGACTTGGTCACGCTCTCAGCAGTCTAAGAAAATGAGCATTCTTTTGACAGCAGTTACAAAGTGTTATGTCCTCCGTATAGCTCTGGAGCTCTGTGGAAGCAGCATATAGGGCTGTGTGTCGTTTCTTTACATTCAGAGCTTCTATTGAGGTTTTTGAATCAAGATTTGAAGGTCTGTCGTCATGTTTCATGGAGTCATGACCCTAAATAAATGTGGAAAAAACAGATTTTCTGTATTGGGGGTAAATGTGATTAATGGTGCAGTTAGAATGCTGCTAGAACACCCCGTTAATAACGGCGCGTGCCTCCCTTAGCGTGCAGCAAGCAGGAGAACTGTTTTTTGACCACAGTGAAAATGTTGTTTTTGAAAGACTAACAAATATGGATCGAAGCAGAATATTTAGACATGTAATATAAAACACGTGAATTTTGATAAATGATTGTCTCTTTTTCAATACATTTTTACATTTAGACTTCACAACGCTCTGGAGTTATTGGAAATGTTTGGATCACACAAGTTGGACACAATCGTACGCAGGAATCGAATTCTATAAATAGTACAATACCGTTAGTATTGGTGTATAATAGTGCAAATAGACATGCATACACGGCTGGAATCTGTAGTGCTGTGAATCCAAACTGAACACACTCTTTAAAGCAGGAAGCAGAGCCATCGTTTTAGGCCTACAAGCTGAACGTATGATACTCAAAAGACAGACGTTCATACGAAACCCAACAACTTACAAAAGTAAGCCATAACTTGACATAAATGCTTGCTGTTTGTACAGGGTACATGGTCACCCTCGACGAGCAACTACCATTGGATAATGAGCCCAACTGGATTTCAGACGTATTTGATTAGATGCTGGATCCAGGGGCGAGAAATGCCAGAGCCAATGTCCACGTGCCACACACACACACACACTAAGCACTAAGCACTAAGCACTAAGCACTCTCTGAGACGCACTCAATGTAACAGGCAAGGGACGAAACTTTGGCAATTATCACTTACATCGCAACTCAAGGCTTAAGAAAAGGTTCCACACATCTATGGAAAATGTGCATCGCCCCATACTGTCTGCATACACGTGATTACAATTTACCAAGTCAATGCAACTAAACAGACCTATCTTGGTTTTGTGTACGTTGACAGGGTCTGGCCTCAGAATGACACACTGGACCACAGAGTTGGGTTCACATTGCTATGAAGACAACCTGGGGTACAAATGGGACAAGAAGTGGCGTACCTCTCTCCTGATGCCCTGGTTCTGTTCCGTCTTGAGGAAGTTGAGCAGCACATCCAGAAGGGAGGGGTACTTGCGGTAGGGCTCCACCACATAACCTGTACTAGCCACCTGCTGGCCCAGAGTCCACAGCGCCACCTGGTGGGAAGCATGAAGTATAATGTTTGGGATGCACTGTTCTTTGCATTGTTACTTCACCATCCTTGTAATAAAATGGAACGATTTAACTAACAATGCAACAGTTACTTTAGTTTGATTTGGATGTATTCTTATTGTACACTTTATTCTGTGTAAATAGGTGGAAAAGAACATTACAGCCATTAATCCTGCAGGTCATTGGTTACTACTTTTGAATTATCCTCTCGGTGAGCTCCTGGCACACACTCCTGTTGAAACAGGAAATACCAGACGAACAATGCTTTTACAAATTGTTTTTTGTGTGTCTTAAAATGTTTCCAGAAATGACATCCTGCTGTGTAAACTGTGTATTTACTGTACCCAAGAAATACATATGTGTCAGAAGTTGTTGGAGTAGTGCTGAGGAGAGATGAGAATAAAAAGTAATGATAAGAACCAGATGAGGCGGACACTGATTTTCTTGGCGTACCTGTCGTTTGGCCAATGAGGAGGAGTCCTGCAGCATGTCCATGATGATTGGGAAAAGCTCGTCCATCCACTTCCTCATCTCCAGGCCACTCACCTGACACAGGTAGGCACAGGTGACGTAAACAAAACCACACCCCCCGATTGTATGTCACTAAGATCTTCTAACATCTGAAAGGGCGGGAATAATTACTTTTTATATTAAAATGACAAGTAATATAAATGAACAGTTTCAATCTGACCATATCAAACCAGTCCTTATGTTTGATTATTATGATGTATGGTATGTGTTTTACATAGACTTCTCTAAGTTGGGTCGGATTCATTCGGGTAGAGGGGGTGTTTTGCTGCAACATTGACTACAGTCTCTTTTGTGAACACATTTTCGAACTCTAAACATCGTGGCTTAAAACTTACAAAGCATGCAAGTTGGCTTGGCATTTCATGGCTGTCGTCTGAATTCCCTACGTTTTGTCGCGTCTCCCTGCGCTGCGTCCTGAGCAGCTGGGCGTCTGTCTCTTCCTGCGCTAAGTCACCCGTGAACACTCGGTCTACCCGAGCACCTCCTGCACTCTGTCTGAACTGCAGAGTCTGCCTGCCTTTAATTGTGCTCCTGTGCGGGGACCATCGAATTACCTGGACGGGGGGGCGGAGCAATGCACAGATCCATGGGCGGGGATCTACCCTGAACCTGAGGGTGGAAACCTCAGAAAAGGACAAGCTCAGAATGCTTGCATTAAAACTGTGTCAGCGAGAGATAATGTGCACAAGGGGGAAAAAAAGAAAACTTCTGCTCGGATTTACTGGGTTTCAATCAGCAGCAGCTAGAGAATGAATATGATACACCGGTTATTCGTGTCCTCTTACAACTTGGAGACATTGAAGCACTCAGCCTTACCTGCGCCAACTCGCCGATGGTCGCAAGGACACTAATGACCACTCCAGGGTTGGGGTCTGGGTCTTTCAGCTTGAGGATGAGAGCCTGCAAATGAAAAAGGTAATGTGGTCACTTAATGAACCAAAGAGCTCTCCATCATTTTAATAATCTGAAAAACAATCCTTAAAGAGCTTCAGGAAATTAAATTGTAAAAGAGTCCCCCACAGACTTTGCATTGGACCCCTATAACATTTTTTTTATTTCAACCATTCTTCTCTCTCGTAAAAACCTGGCAGCTACATGACCCACAATGAAACTCCCAACACACTTTGATGTGTGAAGTCTACCAAGTACACACGCTCCACTTACGTAACAGCCCGGTTTACAGTCATACACGGCAACACACAATGGAGAAGTGGCAGTGGTGTACCTTGAGGATGGGCTCCATATATGGTCGTATGAGGCGCGGGGCGTTGGACACCAGATGACCAAGCATACGAGCACTCTGCTCTTTGTTCCTGCCGACACCGCTGTGCTCCAGCTCTGTTAAGATCTGCAACAGGATTCAGAACAGAGTTAAGTGTGGAGGCTTCTCTATCTGGAGTGAATCCTAAAGGTTAATGCAAGGGGTACATAACGTGTCTTTAAAACACACCTTCAGTATGGTGTCTTTAAAAACACACCTTCAGTGGGTCTAATAGAGGACGACTGTGGATGTTTAAACTGTGAACAATACCACGGCCTTTGCTGCCATCTACCGGTAAAGGTGTCCAATTGAAATAACAGACAAGTGATATTTTCAAGCAGAACCTTTATCTACATATCTGTGCATGATGATACAAATATAAATATTGTATTTGTATTTGACACCATTATTCTTTTTTAACATCCTCTTTGATGTTAATTTAAAAATATATATAATTTCTCAAATGTCTTG
Source organism: Melanostigma gelatinosum (assembly GCF_949748355.1). NCBI lineage: Eukaryota > Metazoa > Chordata > Actinopteri > Perciformes > Zoarcidae > Melanostigma > Melanostigma gelatinosum. The sequence goes on along the minus strand of NC_136641.1, from coordinate 7,894,323 downwards.
AGGAGAATGTTCTCATCATTTCCAGCACAAAAAAATAATAATAATAATCATCATCTATTTAAAATGTGATTAAAAACCTCTATGTGGAAATGTATTGAGTTTAACATATTTCAAATTTGTAGCATTAGTTTTTAGGAATGAGGGTTTTGTCTTTCATGCCCACATAAAACCTGACTGGACAGACTGTCACCCCGACCAGATGTTCACAAATGACAAGTTGTCACTTGTGCTACATCTGTTAAACATCTGGCTGCTCCGTGTGAGCCATCTGCTGTGCCGCTCCTACCTGGATGAGCATCTTGCGTAGGAAGGGCATGACAAAGGCGGGGTTCATACTGCTGAGGCGCCCGATTGTGCAGATGGCCAGCTCTCTGATCTCAAACACCTCGTCGTTCAGCGCAACGAACAGCGCCTGCAAGTTCTCCGCCTGGGCGAGGTGAGCGTCGAAGCGCTCATCGAGAGATGCCAGCACACAGTATCGAATGTCTGGATCTGAAGAGGGGGGGGGGACAGGGACAAGAAAAAGTCAGACATTTTGACTCTTCACCTCAAATGCAACATTTCTTATTATCAAATGCCGATTCTTGCATAATTGAGTTCCCATAACTTTCAGAGACATCATAACCAGTTTCAAAATAAAACGAAGCTCAATAAATCCACATGCTACTGCTGTCCCCTTCCTCCCCTTCTTACCTGGGTCGGTGATGCCAACAACTAACAGCTTGCTGAGCACATCCGCAACAACCTGCACGGTGGTCTGGCTGACAACATGGCCGCTGATCATGTGGATGGAGGGCGTGAGGAGGCGGGAGCAGGTCCGAGCGGCCTCCATCCGGATCTCCTTGTGCTCACTGTTCAGGAAGTGATCGGCACAGTGGCGCACAAACTGGGTGAGAGAGTGTCCTGGAGAAAGAACGGAGAGTTAGAATGATCCCTGAAATGGGGAGATTTGGCATTACAGCCACCTTTTTGGTTTAACTGCAGTTCAGGATGAGTCAGGGCAGAAATACAGGTAACAATAAACCATGTTCGGTTTTACTACACTGAATGCATGTATACAGCTTCCATTTCAATCAGTTTGAGGTTACAAAACTAAACTCTTGGTCAACAACTTGTTTTCAAAAGAAGAGCCAGAAATGTTCCATCACTCGTAACATCTGTGCAGTAAAGGGTGACCCCCACAGCTTATTTCTTCACCAAGAGGCAAACCCAGCCCACAGTCCACTACAGGATGACAACATAAGACTTTAAGAAGCCATTGCTTTACCCTGGGCTGCTGTACGATCCTGTGGTATGCTGCCTCAAACCTCCATGGGTCCAATCCAGAAAACAGCTGGACATAGCATTCAATACAACCACTCCAGCCATTTCTGCGGTTCACTTAATCATTTCTTACAGACTATGTGCGCACCCCCCCCCCCACCCCCGTGTGGGTCCCTACCCGATGGTTTATGCCTCTTCAATTTAAAACCTTTTTTCCCCAATTCTACTGAATGTGCAGTCCAATCCGAGGAGTCATGCCCATCTGTTATTCCTTCTCATGCTTGAGGATTTTTTTAAGGGCTGTAACGCCCATATCTAAAATAATGATTTTCTTCTACTGACTGAACCAAAGATCACTGGTGGTTGGTGTGTTAGAACTGAAGTGGGGGTCTGGACATGTTTTTCAAACTGTGGACTTTCCTTCGCTGAGTTTCTTAAGAAATAAGCATTAAAGAATCAAATGATAGTCCTGCTATGAAGCGGTGTCTCGTGCAAGGTTCTTGCCTTCAAACTCAAAGCTTCCCAGTGTGCGTAGGGCAAGTGTGATGCTGCCAACGTCGCTGGCCTCGGGGATGTTTGTGAGGCTTGGCGAGGCCAGCTGGTGAGCCAGGCCTTTGGGCATGCCGGGGTGACGCAGCGGCTTGTGCATCAGCACCAGGGAGAGCATCTTCAGCAGGCCGTCCTGGATGTCCTTCTTCAACTGGGGGATCTGACGGCTCAGGTCGTACAGCACCGCTGTCAGCGCAGGACTAGACGATCCGGGACGAAAAGGACAAACAACCCAATATCATCATAGTTGTCATCTTAAGATGAGGACAAAGAAGCGTGTTGTGGTGTGTGTATCGCCACATGGAGCTTTAAACATAAGAGAACAAGCCATATAAGACAAAGTCTGGATTTAAACCCAGCCACTTGTTGTTAGTTCAATCATTCAGCAGAGTGGTGAGAGCAGTCTGTCCTACCTGAGGCCCACAGCCAGCATGGGCTCCAGCAGCTCCTTGATGTCTGGTTGGATGCTGGGACCCAAGGCTCTGGAAAGCATGCTGATGCAGGTGAACACTGTGGCATCCACCTGCATGGTCTTCTGCCTCCTGCAAGGAAGAAAACATGAGGTCACGGCAAGTCTCTCTTCCTTTCATAAACAATATCCTAAAATGATTATTTAAACCAGGTATACCGCGGAGAACGGCAATAACTATTAAAGTACAACAAAATAATAAAAGACAAATCAAACAGATCAATACCTCAACATGAAGAAATAGAATTGGCAGTATACAGAGACTACAAGCTGCTAGAGCCATCATGTCATGTATTAAATGACTGACTTGTGTGCAAAGTCCTTGAGCGGCAGGGCGGCCTTGATGATCTCAAGGATCCTCGTGAGGTACGGCTGGATTTCTGTCCTGATGGCCACCACCAGCAGTCCCAGAGCCTGGAAGGCCGCCGTCCTCTCCTTCTCCTTCTTCAGACAGGCCAGCAGGTAGCCCATAGTGTCCGACAGGTACTGGTCTAAGCAGTGGATAGAAGCACCATGGTGCAAACGGTTAAACACAGATATGTGTAGGCTGCGACACATAACTGACTGGGGGGGAAACTATGAGCAATTTATCCCAGCAGAGCTCATTGATATTAGGACCGATCTTGTCAAAGCCCAGTGGATATATAGTGACGGGAAAGAATGCATGGCTGCATGTTACTTGACTAAAGATTAAAATGGATCGTGGGTTACATTCAAACATTAACTTGTCTTACCTGTAAAGGTGTTTGGCTGGAAGGCAGCCAGGCGTGGAAGCAGGTTGAGGGTGGTCATCTGGATTAGAGGGTTTTTACTGATCCTGTATTTCAGCACCCACCGACACACCTGGACAAAAGCACATAATACAAGCTTGTGAATGTCAACTAAGATTTACCGGGTGCTAAAGCAGCAGCGCTGGCCTCGTGCTGTTCACCTTATACACATACTCCTTTCATCTCTACGTGAGCCTGCTGCAATGTTTTGGGAGCTTAGTAGAGTTATTTCTTTTTCAAAATGTGACTTTTGATGGTGAGTTAACTTACACCTCACGCGTCCAATGAACCAGTTTGTACTTGTCCACCTTCATGGACGACTGGTTAGATGAAACTCCTGGACTAATACAGAGCAGGAAACACGAATTACATTTTTTTCAATTTGGTGTCAAGCATCGTTGGCTGCAGGGCCTTATGGTGGAGAAAAGCTGGGGCCGATGGAAAGAGATTTCACCACCCCGACGTACGCTATTATTTTTCCATTTCTGAATTTTTGAGATGGCACATAAATACAATGTTTTTCAAACAAAAAACATTCGCCAAGACCCGGGTAAAAGTGTAGAGATGCAAGGGTTGATATGCATTAAAGAAGCATCATAATTATGCTGTACGTAAATCACCATCACAGCTATTAACAGCTTAATAATCTTCTCATTTTCTGTTGGGGGGGTAGTAAAAGCTTTTTGGGCCTCATTTTGGCACTATTATTAGGACGTTATCGTTATTTCTATCACTTGAATTACTTGGGAAATTGTAAAATGCCATGGCTTGGTATGCATCTCTTCTTAAGCCCACAACATCAATTCAACAACACAATGATCGTCAGATCAAGCAATTACCGAAATTGCTTTTCTGGGAAAAGCCAGACCTGTTCTGTGAGACCTACCTGGTCGAATCGCTCCTCCATCAGCTCGCGGCAGTACCGGCTCTCCACCAGCGAGCTCTTGGCGGGCGCCGGCGTGGCTCCGAAGCTGAGGAAGCCCTGCGGCGTGCTGTAGCCCAGCAGGCCCAGGAGGGCGTTGGACTGCTGGGGCTGCACCGACTGGAAGCTGGTGAAGGGCGTGATGTGCCGGGGCTTGGCTCCGAATCCCATCATCTCCTTGCAGTACTTATCGTGGACCAGCTGCTGCTGCGTGATCTCCTCCATCTCCTCGCGCATGCGCTGTCATAGAGACGAGACGGTTGAGATGAAGGTTTCACTTTGCGGATGCGAGAAACGTTTCCACAGTGAACGCGGCTTCCTCACCTCTCCCTCCATGCTGCTGATGCGGACCAGCTCATTCAGGATCAGGAGAGCCCCGTGGACCCGGTCGTCGCGATTCATCCCTTTCTCTTTGGCCAAAGTCTCATCGAAGCCTTTCTCTGCCTCCTCGAAGGTTTGCTGTCACAGAAAAGACGAACACTCGTGTTGTCTGATACAAGGACAAAGGCTTTATTCAAGCAAATGCATGCAGGGAAGTTACTTCGATGTCTTACTTTGTACCACTGCGGTTTCTGCATTTCCTTGGTCTCCCTCTGTGTGGTGAGGATGAGAGAGGCTCGCAGTGCAGAGACAGCCCCTTCCCGGATGGCCTGCTTGGGGTCCCACACTGCGTAGAAGATGTTGTCAAAGAAGGGCTGCACTTGCTGAAAGAAGAAGGTGGGCGCGCTCACAGCCAGCTCCCTCAACACCAACACCTGGAGAGGACAGGAAAGCATTTCACAGCTGGGCATTGATTGCCGTTCTTGGGTCTTTCCAGTGTAAAATATGTGTAAATATTGTGCTTTGAGACATCACTCGGCAATTAATATCAACCCTTAGAATTCAAAAAAAAAAAGTGCTACTGGAAATAAATTGTGTGTGTACTGTTCCGTCATCATCTTAAATGTCATAACAATGTTATATTTGGTTGCTAAAATGATGTGTCCATTCACCATCAACTCGGGGACGATGTGGTAAAGAGAGCGTGAGAGATTAATGTGCCCGGAGGAAACTGTGCCACTAAAATAAAAGTACTCTAGCTTTGTGCTGCTTTACAAAGTAAAAACGGGTCAATGTGACAATTTTGAGTGAAACTGTCCTCAGCCCTCATCTCCACCACACATACTGTAAACACCACCAAGAAGTGGCTTTATTTCAACAACAAACAACACAGCCCTTGCCGTCTGTGAATCACTTACTGCAGCATGGCGTCGGCCCTCATTTCTGTCTGCTCCCAGCCACTCCAGGGCCCTCTTCACCTCAAACTCCACATACTCTGCAGTGAAGGTGTCCCCTGCCATAGACAGGTGGCCCATGGCTTTAGAGGCCATCTCCATCACCACAGGGTCGCTGGACGGGAGCAGGTTGCGCAGGTAATTGGCAAAGCGGCTGATCCTGGTGGCATTGCCTCCCTCCACTCCAATCAGACTCACTGGAACACAGGATTGAGTCTCAGTAATATGCTGTTTCACACATACTGTGTGCTGTATTGCACATCTTCATGTGACATACATGCAGGACAGTCACTTATCTCTGGACAATTCCACCAGATCGTTGGTAAATCAAAAGTTAAATTGAATGAAGTTAATCTGGCATGTCGAAGTTTACGGCTTACCGATGGCGAGAATCCCTCCTTTCTTTTCATTCACATCAGAGCTGGATACCAGCTCAAATATGTGGTGGTTTAACTCATCGTAGAATGTAGTGGCTTCATCTTGACTTAACTGTGGAAGGCACAAAAAATGTGTGTTGAAAAAGCATAACTGATGACTTGTACAATGAAAGAAAAAAAAAGAAAACTAGGTGTCTAAAAAGTCTTCATATCCACAATGAATCAGTGTAAACAGCTGATCAGTCAGCTGTGGGCAACAACAGTATATTGTAATCCTATCCTAGTGGCAGGTTTCTATTACATCCATGTTTACCTCTCGGAGTTCTGTGGTCACATAGTGCTGCAGCTCTTTGGCAGATTTTGCTCTGGTGTCTTCATTTCGATTCTTCAGCCCACTGATAAACTGCTGCAGCACAGTGGCTGTGCCTGACATGATCACCATTTGGATGGCTTAATCTGCAAGGAGACATATAACGTGGATTTATGCCATCGCTAACATTTCCTGGGTCGTCAAAGGAAATGCAACAAAGAAAAGAATAACAAGTTCAAATACCATACTTGGAAAGAGACTATATCCGTCCTGAGTTGTTTACACAGGTCAATGTTGTTGTTAGCTGACGTTGCAGCAAGCTAACGCGTCTGGTTAGCTTCAGAAACCTTACTGGTTAACTCAACATACCAAACAGACATTACACGAAACTAGAAAAAGTATACCCTGTACAATACCAAGAGTTAGTACAACACTGACATGTCTAAGTAGTGTGTCGTTGTGTTATGTCACGTAGGTTACAGGCTAACACAGAGCCTCATGAGTGTATCATGCTGCTTTTGTTTAGCTAACGTTAGCCATGGCTACGGTTAAGCTATCTATCGTAGCAAAGTGTTAGCAAGATAGCAACGTCGCTTTGAACCACTTACGTGTTTCTCTTATATGTGTCGGTCAATTGCTATTCGGCTCTTGCAGAATATCTCTCATTGTACGACTACCTAGCTAGTGCAGAGAAATGTTAGCTAGGTATCGCATCGCTAAATTAGGCTGGGCCGTCTGCAGCAGGGTACGTGCGGAAAACTTCACAAGCGCTGTGTTGCGTCGAGTGGCTTGCGCAGAGCTGAACGCATGTAGCGCATATGTCCTTGAGTAAAGTACAGTTTTCAGTAAAAGTTTGCATCCTTGTGTGAATATTATTGATACGTGTTTCTCTTTTCATAATTGACTCAATGTGATTTGGACAATTTTGGAGAAAATAATCCTGCAGGGCAGGGTGACTGCCTTGCAAGCAAAAAAATATAAAGTATGTGCATATGTGTTACTGCAAGTTAATAAACACGTTTTGCTGCTGTTGTTTTTGTTAACTGTCCTCTGCCTTATTGCAATCCAGGCTCTTGTCTCTACTAGAAAGATTAATTTGAGAAATAAATAAATATATGTATATGTATATATATTTACTTAATCTCTCTCTCTCTCTCTCTCTCTCAATTTCGTTTCCAATACAGATTTGTTGTATTAGAATAAGCAGAGACGGGTTGTGTAATGTTTACAACTCATAAGTAAAATTAAAATAACTAGTATAAATCAAATAAAAAATATATTATATATTAGATCAAATAATTAATATTTCTCTCTTTCTGTCTTGGCTAATCACACGCACGCACTCACTCACGCACGCGTCACTGAATGCCATGGAAACGGACCCACCCGAGGTTACTAAGGCCTCAGAACGTTCTGATCGCTCACTCTGCACTTGGACCTGAGCGTAAACACCTCTTGGACATATCGTGGAGAGCCGACTCTTTGAGTTTTTAACTTCTTGAGAAAAGCTACTTAATACAAAACTTGTTGGAGAAACTACTGGATCGCTATACTCTCGTGGACAACAGAAGCACCTGAAAGATCTTCGGCTGAAGGAGAAGCACCTGCGGGGAGTGTGCTGTGAGAGATGGCCCATCCCTCTGCGGGTAAGTTACCTTTTACATTTATTTTAGCATTTTTCTTTTGATTCACCCCCTTCAAAGCATTTAAAGCATTCTCCGTTTAGAAATCAGTGAAAGGTGAACAGTTGACACTATATTATCAGGCCTGTCGGAAACAGACGCTCATGTAAACTGATTATTCGAGTGGCAGAATGTCTTAAATGTTGCGGGACATCTGTGGAAGGTGTTCACAATAGTTTAATAGCATAATCAGTTTTATGCTGCGATACCCAGAGCTCTTTCACCAGAGATGAGTTCATAAACATCAGGGGAACAACTCCAGCGGACTTACTTCCAACTTTTCAACTAACTTCTGTGGAATTACTGGACATTCTCGTCCAAGGTGCTCTCACCTTAACTCATGCAGGCTGCGGTCCATCAGGACCAAGACCTCACGCCACACGAACACTTTCTTCCCATCCGCAGTCGGGTTCATCAACAACACTTCTACACTACACTTACATCACTTACATCTCACTTGTTTATAGTCCTGTTATCTGTTCGTTTGTGCACTTTATTTTATATTTCACTTTATTTTATATTTTTCTGTAAATCTTAACATGTTTCTACTCTGCACTGTGTTGATTGTATGCACCTCCCCTCATGTCAAATTCCTTGTATGTTCACCATGGCAATAAACTGTTCTGACTGTGATTCAGATTTTCCTTTTGAGTAATAATTGATGCTAGATGCAGAAACCAGAGTAAGTATCAGTGACTGGTTGTTATTCTGTTGTGTATTTTTCTTTATTAAGTCCAGGTGTCTTTACCAGACGAAGGTAAACTAATAATTACTAATGTTAAGAAAAAGTCTCCAAGTCTCTTTTACTCAGGTATCGATGGCTGTAACACAGGAAGCAACATCCAGGATCTCCCAGACAACAGAGAAGATGTGTTCACTCTGGACCAGATGAGACAGATGGAGGACCACAGGACCAGATGAAGAGCAGTGGTCGCCTTTCTTTCAGTGGGCTGAGTAAGTAATCCTTCACTAAGACTACAGAAGTATCAGCAATAAGATTCCATCATTGGAGGCCAGATTCAACACAACAATGTAAAGGTCGTATACTTGAGTTCAAAGTATTCATCTCTTGTGTTTGTGTCTCACAGGGCAGGACTCCTCTGTGCTTTTGGCTCACTCGTGGGGCAGCTGAGAGTGGACGTCATCCAACCAATGACAATTAATATACAATAAATATTGTTCATTGATCATTTTATATCTTTTTGATTTTCATTTGACTCAAAGGCTGTTAGTACTGTTAAGGATTAATAAATATAATATTACATGTTGATATAAATAAAATAGGGAAAGCTTTAGATTACTGCCCCAACGTGCAGCATAATTCTTGTCAATTTAATTATAACTAAATCATAAATAATTGAAATCTTTACTGATTGTTAACTAGTACAGAACTGATGACACATACATGTAGGTGCAAGGGAACAAGATGTAACGTTAATGAATAAGGGGGAAACAATGTGGGAACTTAATTAATCATTATAATTGATATATACATTTATGAATATATATACGTATATAGGTGTGTGAATGAAATAAAAAAGTTATTGATAAATACATTTTATTTACAAGAACTATAAATGATTGAAAATGAGTTCTTTAACATAGCAACTGATTACATTATAAACTGATTATTAATTTAGAAAAACTATATTATGAAAAAGAACTGTGAATGAATTATTGAATATATGATTGAAAAACTGATTAAAACTAAAACCTTTACAGTATATTAATATCTGTATCCAGTAATCCTTCTGAGCAGGCATTCTAGGCAGGAAACAGGAAGTCCTCTGTAGCGTAGGCCGTCTCATTTCAGAGACCGCATGGTCCAGCCTTCGCGGTCCTCAAAGGACGCTGGGTCCTCCGAAGGATGCAGCCCCTGAATTGAGACACAGCTACTGACTCCAATACAGTGGCTCAGATCCAATGGTTCATCATCTGTATAGAGAGTGAAATGAACCCAGCTTCTACTACTCTGGAGTTCAGGAATTCAATTAAACACCGTGCAACATTATAATTGAAACTGGTGGTCAAAATCATAGCTGCTCAACATCAGTGTCCGTTATTACAAAATGGAAAGAATATGACAACAAAACAAACCTTAAAGAGAGGGCCAAACCCCAAGGACCAGACAAGGAGGACATTCATCAGAGAGGCAATGAAGAGTCCAAAGGTGACCGTTAAAGAGCTGGAAAAGTCTACAGGCAGGGTTTGAGTTTCTGTCCACAGGACCACTTTAAGCTGTTCGGTTCATTTGGTTGTTGTAAAAAGATAGAAAAGCTACAGAACGCTTTAATTAGCAATGCCAGCTCGTGACATACAACACAGTGCAGAAGGGTCGGTGGACTGTCACTACACAAGTCCTGTTTCAAATTATATGACAATATATGACAAGTCTTGTCTTTAATTTGAATTCCCACAATAATAAATAGTATAAATGGACCATGTTTACCCATATTTCTGTTCCATAAAACCATATATGTAACAAAATGCTTATTGTATTGATAATTCACTAACAAGGACCACACCAATAACAGGATAAGTTTCGAGCATTTTTATTGGGTAATGATAGTTGTAGGATGTAGGGATGTAGGGTAAGGGTAGAGGTAGAGTGATGTAGGGATGTAGGGTAGGGATAGAGGTAGAGGGATGAAGGGAAGTGATGGAGGGCCATTGGTGTCCAGTGGCTGGTGGGAACGGAGACTGTTGGGTGGGGCCATCTCTGGGAAGCTCTAGCGGTGCAGAGTCCCCTGTCGTTCCTGTAATCCTGCAAGAGAGAAAAATAGGAAAACAAAAAAATGGGGTTGGGGGGAGGGATGAGAGAACGGAGTCGAAGAGGAAGTGAACAGGTGCGTTTGAGCTTAAATACTTGTGCAGGGGAAATGAGCCCTGTTCTGGGCGTGGTCCCGTTCCTGAACTAAGTTTATTAAACTAAATGTGTTGTTCACCTGCATCGGAAATGCTGACTTAAAGTCCCTCTCTTTGTTGTCCGGTTGCAGTCTTTCTCTCCATGAGCACAGCTTCTCTCACTAACCGCACACTAACAGGTGGGACGTGAAATACGTTGATGGCAATGTTGCTGTAGCCTTCAACGAAGACCAGAGGCCGATGCGTGTCCTGGAGCAGTTGTATCTTGGTGACGTTTGTGTCGGTGTAGATTTTCATGTCGAGATTCTTGAGTTCAGCTCAGTTACTGGAATCTGTCAAGAGTAGAGGACTCAGAAAAGATGAGAGTGAATTGAAACTACATTACCTCTCCACATTCATTACATGTAATGATAATACAACCATGTCAAAAGCAACATGTTTGAGTATTACAAGCATGCGAGAAGTGTACAAACTAAATGGCATCGAGCTTCTGCGTAAGACATGGAACAAAATATGCCGGCATTAAATGAGTTCTGGGTGATGTACATGTGTGGCTGTTTCTTTTTTCTTTTTCTTCTTCACGGTGTAAATAATCTTCAGCCTCAGGGGGGAGACATTGTCCAGGTAAACATCCAGCTTGTATGACTGAGAGGGAAATATTGGATTGCATGAAGCTCTGACCAGTGACATTTACCACAACACACCAATTAGACTCTTGTTTTTCAGTTGTAGGAAATTAGACCCCAAAGGTCAACAGCATTTGAAGCATAATTGCCAGTGGCGGCTGGTCAATAGAGGGCCATGGGGCATGGCCCCACCATGAGCCACACAAAAAAGGAAAAAAAAAAAATAATAATAATAATAATCATAAATTATACAAATTGTCAATATTTGTGTTTTTGAACGATGGAATGTACCCAGTAATGTGTGTAAAATATGATATCTGCGCAAAATATATGCTTTTCCTGCTCGTCCTCTCAGCCTGTGCTCTCTGCTCGTGCTCTCTGTCTGTGTGCACGACACTCTGAGAACGCGCAGCTTGGGGGGCCTAATCGTTTTGGCCCAAAAGAGGCGGGTCTATGAAGCAGTTTAGCCAATTGCTGATTCAAGATATAAATGAGTGACATACAATTTAGCCAATCAGCGCCCTCAAATAGATTCAGCGTGGGGCCAGAACGATCAGGCCCATAGCTGCGCGTTCTCGTCAGTAGAAGTCTCTACAGGCGGCCGCGCCAGCGCGAGCACGACTCCTCCAAGACCCGTTTGAGAGGAGAACTTTGGCGGAGATTCTGCAGCCAAAGAGCTGATATCAGATCAGCCTGACCTCACAATCAGACAGCAGACTAGCAGGAAAGGGAAGCAGTACATGCAAAGCTTCTGTACTAGCTGTACACCAGACAGGTTTGGCTAGCTGGATGACGTCATGCTAATCATTTATTTAGCTTTTTAAAACAACGGGGACGGATCCAGCACGGACAGTTACGGGAGTGAGGGATGAGGAGGTAAGGAAACATGAGAACACCAGGGTAGGGAGTGAGGGATGAGGAGGTAAGGAAACATGAGAACACCAGGACACACATGGAGAACTCTGTCAAGCTACATATTCGGCAAAGTGAACATCTTTTCTTCTACATAGCCTCAGTCTCATCTGCTTAACTTGGTCATGGAGGCATCAACATGTAATAGAGATGTTAAATTAACAGTGAAAACTCATCATAGCTTAATTTAACATCAGTATTCATAATTACACTTCATGTTTACTTCTCCTGATCTTTACCTCCTATAACAAGGTCCATAGGGGCATCTCAATAAATGAACATGTTATATTATATTATATAAGTGTTATTTACTGATTGTTTTCGTGTTGGAATACATGTTAAATATTTAACTGCCAAGTAATAATGCGTGTTTGATACTTACATTTGCATTAAATCATACTGGGATGTTTGCTGAAATTGATAGGATGGCCCTACCTAGAACATTTTCCACCAGCCGCCACTGATAATTGCCATCTTCTTTTACATCACCCTCATCATTAGGTTGAGATCGTGGTGTAATGGATGTTTCCTCTGGTAAGCAAACATTTCCCTCTCTCATTTAGTGACTCAGGTATGCCAGTGGTTCCCAGTCTGAGGCCCGGTGGTCCTTTAGGAAGCTCCAGTGGGTCCCAGGCAAAATGGGATGGGTCAATTTCAGGACACATAAAATGTAAGCTGTGATGAAGACTGGTTTTATATTTGGACAACAAATGACAACGTAAAGAGCTGAAACTCGAGTTTTTAATGGATGTCTTTCATTGGCCTCATTGTTACTGCACTCCCAGCAGTCTCACTACTCTCAGGCAAAAAAGAGGAAAAAGAAAAATCCATGCGATCATCACAACAAAAACACACTCATTTGTTGTTTTTTTGCACTGCACCATGAAAGCATTGCTGCACACATTAGCTTCCTCCCTGAAACAATAATTCAAATGTGAGTCCAGCAGGTCATTCTTGCTGTGACCCTGTGAGAACATATTTCTTTGAATGCTGAATTAAACTCTGACTTGTTCATCGTTAATGACCAGAGCAGCAGTTCCATTCCAGTCTGATGATGAACCTTTCATTTAGCCAACTAAAACTGTAGCTGAGCTCAACTTGCTCTGAACAAGCTTCTACAGAACAACACTTAATATGAAGAATAATACCATGCATGAGCATCTGGTTTGAAGTATAGTCTTGGAATAACCTGTATTTGATCTCTATTTAATTCATTGTGAGAACATTAGAAGCTGCTTATAGTGAATGGCAGATTTAAATCACCTTGAAACATCCAAAGTGAAACTGACAACGACTGTGTTCATTCAATTCTGAAACCCCTGAGCTTTTATTCTGTTGACCCCATGTTCTCCAGTTAAAAATAACATATTCACAGACTTAAAAAGCCGTTTTCAGATTAATGGGTGTTCTTTTTGCTTTTGAATAAAATGTATGAATGAATGAAGCACTTGAGGCTGCTTGGTAAAGTTGATGTTTTTATAGAGTCAGCGAATTATATTACAATGTAATGTAATGATAACAATGTTGTATTGTATATTGTATAAAGCTGTTTTATTATTCTTCATTATGATCACAAGAAATTGGGAACATAATGGCGCCTCTCACAAATGCACTTTTTTGTGTTGTTGCAGATTTAATTCATGTGCGAGTTGATTCATTAACATGTTACATGAAGTTAATCAAAACCCCCAATCAAGCTGATGCTGTTACAGCATGCAGCGGTGTGTTTGTGTGTGCGTGCATCACACACACGTGAAAACATGCGGGTGTGAGTGTGTGTGAGTGTGTGTGTGTGTGAGTGAGTGTGTGCGCGATTTGGTTTTGCAGGAGGAGAAGCAAAAAGAGAGAGCCCCCCTGCAAAATGAGAAGGCGAGAGAGTGAGAGGGTGATGAATGATATGTAACAACGCTATAGGGAGGGTTGCAGATCCATACTTTTGCACCCAAGGGCCCCTCTCCCTCTGAGGCCTGGAAGGGCCACACGTATTTCACTCAATCGGCAACATGTCTAGTTTTCAGTGGAAAGTTTGTGTGTGTGTGTAAGTGTCAGAGAGAGGGGGGGCTTAGGGAGATGAAACACACATGCAGTCACTTGACTTCAACGCACAGATAAAAACCACTCGAGTACCACGAATGCATGCGCACTCACAGCCACAAAGGGCTCTTGTCCTGACAGGCAGCCGGCCTCCTCTGCTCAGTGACAGACAGGATGTTGTGGGAGTCCGAGGCTTTGATTCCTCCTCCTGCCGTCGCTCCTGTTTATTTTCTGCCATGCCTCCTCACTCAGCCGTGCGTTTGAAATATCCCCCCTATGAGGGAGCCTGTCGTTCTGGCTGGATCGAAGGAGAGAGTGGAGGGGAGAAAAAAGTGAGCTCACTCCTGCTTTTGCTTCTCCACCCACCTTGTTCCTCTACCTTCCATCCGTCCGTTAATCCTCATCACCTTCATCATTCCCTCCCTCTGTCACGCACGGTATGATTTACCCTCAACCACCCCATGTTCTTTCCCTCTCCCCGTTTCATCCCCTCCGCGAGTTCTCAGCGATTACTTCTCGAGCAGAAGGAGGGATTTGGTATGAGTCACAGATTCCTGGGCAAGGATTCATAAAGTAACACCTGCTGCTTCTAGACGTTGGGGGCGGCTCTCATCCCCTACCTGGCCACAGCCCAGAGCTGTGTCCCGGCCTTACCCAACTGCACGGGCAAACACGCCTGTGGATGTGTTCAGTGTCCAATCCAGGTCCAATAAGACGGCTTTGGGAGCAAAACATGGTGATGGTAGTCCTACCATTTGGGGTTGGCTACCATGAAGGTGTCCTGCTATCGCTGTATCTGAAAGACATTTCTTTCAGATTTGTTTTTTCGACAATGAATTTAATTGTTGAAGGATATTGACTAAGTACAATGAATGGACTAGTTGCTGTTAAATAAAGATACCATATGTAATAATGGTATTGATTACAAGCTAGGTCCACAGCATTAACCACAACTGAATATTTGCACTTTAATTCTTTACGCTTTCAAGTTTTTGACCAACAGATCTCGGCCGCAATATTTTTCTTTACATCCATGCTAATGTAGAATTCATGTCGTATAGTTCAGACTATAATTATGAACAGGCAAGTTGATTCAAAAAACACAAACTTCAAGATACGTCAACATAATGTAGCTACCTCAGAGCTACAATTGCCCGCCATTTACAGAGGTGTTTCGAAACAGGTGGCCACCTTATATGCCGTTCAGCTACTCAATGAAGGAGCCACGCACTAGTTGTTTGCATGTGCTTTAACTCATCATATGTAACATTGTTTAAACTAGCTGATCTAGACTTCTTATGGTGAGATTTCGGCTTATTGGAGTAAGGCTCCCAAGTGGGGATAACAGGAAGTTTCCCATTCCTCCCATTGTGCAGACATTGCATGAATGCAGCATAAAGGCCAACCAGAACACGATGCATACATGGATAGTTATGTTACTACCATCGTGGTCAAGCAAAAGTGGTACCAACAGCAGTCTGTTGGATGTTTGGTCGAAGAGGAGATGATCACTGATATGTGAATCTCCAAGATCCATAATGTCTCAATAAATAATAATATCTTCTTCACGGTTACAGGTAGGTCCAAGCATAACGGTCGTGGCAGAATTAAAGGATGTGATCGTCTGGCTGAAGTGAACCAGCACAGCTGAAAATGTGCATAGTGGCATGGAGACGCCGGGGTGTGCAATTAGCTGATGCAACTGGGCAGCCATTTTGGGTCGAAACCAAGTCTGCAGAAGGGGAAGCCATGGTGATGCTGCACTTTCTCGTCACAGTGCTTAGTTTGTCTTCTGGCACGGTGCCCAGCTCCCTGACTTCGGAAGGGCAGCTACACACACACACACACCACACACACACACACACACACACACACACACACACACACACAGAGTCAGCCTATTGATCACGTTTCCTTCCCTTGGTGGGATGTATGGCTCAAACCCTAATCGATGAATCACAGTGCAGGGAAACCTATAAGGCCGGGTTATGGTGATGAGGATCCTCTCTGACACTGAGTCCCTGACTGTACATCAAAAGGTCCTTAAATCGGGCAGTTGAACGGTGAACACTGGTGCCTCGGGTTTACAGAGGTGTTGGTGTTTCCATGGAGACGTTACTCATCATTTCTACTCCTGTCTTAGGTCATGGTGAGATTCAGAGAGGAGACAGCAGAGCGCTTTTACGGGGAATTGAACGAGTCAATTTCATATCAAAACGTATCTCATTACACATCTACCAGCAGAGGAAGCCCACAGCTACGGAATACTAAATCAGCTCAACGCTGGCGACCAAATCACTCAGAGTCAGACAGGTTTTCCATTCCTCTGCAGCGCCGTGGTCGTTCGCAGTGGACTCATTTTTCGAATGGACTCTGGCGAGCCCCTGCCAACGAGCATGCTGGGAATGAATGAATGGCATCCATTAGAAAAATGGGTGTCTGGAAATTGTGGCCGGTGCACAGAAGCGAGCTAGGGGGGGGGGGGGGGGGGGGGTAGCAGATGGATGGAGAGGTCTCGTAAACCAACTAAGAGTAATGGAAGCTGGCTCGCTATCGCTCTCTGATTGCCCTGCCGTCAGCATGGCCTGTGAACACGTCACAGCTGGTTAAAAGCACAATGATTGACACACTGACACGTTGCATTAACATTTTTCAAGTTTTGGGGCTTTAGAAAATTCCGTATGACCTTGATTCTACTTTCATCTTACCATGTGCTTGTGTGGCCGCATTAAATCCAATCTAGGCAACATATATTCACCATGTGTGGTGCGAGGAAGTGAGGGGATTTTATCTGGGTTCTTATCTGTAATGAAGCAGAGACAGTCTACATGGGGTTCCTCACTGACACTCCTTTATCTTGTCTCCACTCAACCTTATCGGTGGCAATCCATTCAGATATGACGGATACTGATGATGGTGGCAAACCTCATGGACCATGAGGCTGGCATTTTTACTGGAACACAGACAGCATGTTTGGGTGTGAGAGACACATGAGTACGCCACAATGCACCCAGTTGTTTTTCACGCTGTTGACACCAACAAGAAATCTTTTGGCTCTGTTTAAACTGCAGACTTTCTGACTAAAAGAGAAAGCTGTAGAGAGAGAGGGGTGGGGGGAGTGGGAGAGTGTCCACAGGGCATTGAACCATCTGACATTCCAGTTAAATGCACAGGGATAAAACCAGGTGTGAAACCACCTCTCCTGTTTAGACTTGACGCCGCGAAGCAGAGGGCCATCTGGCAAACTGTCAGACAGCTAAACACCGTCCGATCACTGGAGCTCTTCTGCCTCTGCTGTTTGTCTCTGGAGGAATTTAATGTGGCACAAAAAAAACAGCCAATTTACCCCGAAACTTTCCATCTAGCTAGTCTTGTAAGCATACAGTACGGATAATGACTATTATTGGAAGTATTTGGAAATAAAATGATATATTATTCAAGATGGACGCATGTGAAACTGGCTCAGCACTACTTGCATCGATGCCTAATATTCAGGCTGCAGTGCTGCAGTGCAATGCCTAAAACAAACACATGTTGAGAGTGACACACCGTACCTTGTCTGCAAAACGAATCAGCTTGTGACGGTGTAATAGTTCCAAGATAGTTTTAAAATGTGCAGAACAACAAAATTGAAAAAGCATTTTTTAATGCAAATGCAGTGAGTTGCTTCATCCATTTTGTATATAGTTCAACAAGGACCTGATGAAATTCCCACAGTTTCTCAGACACATAAGCAATGTAAATGTCTGCCCTTATGGCGAGAATAATGGAATAAAGACAGAAGTAAATCCATCTGATAATGGTCTCTTTTTCTGCAAGATGATTAGCATAGAAAACAACTAACACAGACCCTAAAGCTATGCAGATTGTACTCTCGCTGCTCTGTTCCATAAAACAGAGGACAGCTTAAAGCCTGTCCTTCATATTTACATTTTCCTTGGCATGCATAGACCTCCCTGCTCCTCTTTGTGTACATCTTTCACACACAAACTCTGTGTATGACGCCCGACAGTGAACATGTGTTCAGCCCGTGTTTGACCGTTCATGTCAGACTTGTTGGTAATAGAAAAAGAATAAAATCCCTATTTACTGATGTTCAACCAAAGTCAACTGTAGTCCATACACGTCACGGTAAGCCATTTATTGTATGTTCAAACAGGACAGCACTTTGTTATCCAGTGATTTCACCGGGATCTGTCTGCAGGGTTTCCTGTCATCCAGTGGTCATCTCAGCCTCCATTGGCTGCTATAGGTTCTACTCCTATAAATCGATTCGTTTTTACGATTTTCCATTATTGTTCACTTGTAGTGTTCTTTGTAGTAACACCCAGTTTGTGATACTGCAAATGGTGGGGCTTCCATCAGTAGGCAGCAGGCTCAATCACCACTGTGTTTCCTAAGAGTCAAATCTTTGCGGATTATTACTTTAAGTATCTTTGCAAATGAGAAGAGTGGGCTCTATGACATAGGGGGCTAACACCTGGGTATGGTATATTCATATTTAATATAGTTCAGACCAAGGTGTGGAGATTGTGAAGCCAGGACCCGTCCAATTTTCTCTTCAAAATTGTGTCTCTGTACTATTTATGCACATGACAACGGAAATATGTTGTTATAGTTATAGTTTACGGACTTAAATATAATGCATGTGGATTGGTATCTCTGCATAGAATAGGGAGGATGTCAGGAGTATGTTCACATCCTGATCGGGACATGAAGTTAGATGCGCCACCCTTAACAATTTCAAGGGACTTTGTTTGTCTTTGACACAATGTGGTTTGGAAACCACCTGGTCCAGGCTGGAATGAGAAGTCCAATCTCTCGTTCTGATATTACTCACATAGCGATCTGTGTGCGGATTTGTGCATGAATACAAATAATGCAAAACACAGCCTCTAATGACTTGCATTTCCCAAGGTAAGCACGTCACCGGATGAGTTTAACCCCCCCAGCCGGGTCTGACCGAGACACCGGGAGACAGCAGGGAGAGAGAGCAAGGAAACTGGACACAGTGTCTGTGGTCAGAGGCAGATAGATGCCAGGCAGGCAAAGGCTCTGTCCTCTGTTCTCATGCTGTTACCTGATAAAAAGGGACTGGAATGTCTCAGCCTATGTGTGTACTTTGTGCGCCTGTGTGTTGCATGTTGCGGGAGTGTGCTTGAACATTATCTATAAGATAAGAGCGATGTACAACACAACATAATGAATGGACAGACTGTCAGGATGAAGGATGTCGAAACAGAGCACACAATTGGATGACAAGACGCTGAATAACTTCTGCAGGAGTGGTGCATTATTTATGTGGCACGTACTGCAAGGTATCACTTACATGGCTGGAACACAAGCCCAATGGTTGGATTGGCTTTTTCCGATACCGCACTGCACACAGTCATTCTCCGACTGACCGTGATGCAGTGATACACAGGGGTGCAGCGACGCAGCTGCTCCTCTGTGAAGCGCAGCCCCCGGGCCTTTGCATACAATTTGGCTGCTAATGTTGCATCTCGGGTTACACCTCTTTATGTCCAACGACACACGTCTGAATACAGTCAAATCTTTCCAGCTGCGATGGCCTCCTCGGTGTGAGCCATCAACATAAGTATAGCTTATCCAAATAGATTATAATAAAATAATCCATCTGGATCCAACACTGTCATAACTACGGGTTTTTTTCTTTTGAGGCCAAGAAAGACACTGCTGAGAGCCAGTATTTCCTGATGATATTTGACATTTTCAAATGTGACCTTTCTCTTGCCATATATTATCTATAATAGACGGACTAGCTTTTCACAGACTGTAAAAAGGTGCTATTACGAGATGGCACGGTCATCAAGTGGACGAACTAAGGGTGCAAAATTCAAATCAGGCAAGAGAAGAAAAAAAAGTCAAAGAAATGTAATACACGGTGTTTTTTTTCACGACATCTTCTCCATGTCAGCCAGTAAACTCCTCCGAGGGAGTGTACGGTAGGTTGATGTTTTCGCTCCCCAGCTCCTCTTTATGTCCTGCTGTAATTACATCTGCCTACACTTTGATTCACAAAGGAGCCTATGAAATGTCATCTTTCAGTCCAATTCTTGTTAAAGCGTGCTTACTCTCTGGGGCCTTTTGTGTTGAAATATTTGTGGGAGGAGGAGCGCCGTCGGGAGATAACTGGAAGTGTACGTGATAATTACGTACACGTACGTAATTACGTAATTACTTTATACGTAATACGTATTATATACTTTATATTTATACTATTATAAATATAATATTTATACTATTTAATAATATTTTACATATTTAATAATATAATAATATATAATATAATAATATAATATAATATAATATAATAATAATTTATTATTATTATATTTATATATTATTATATATATATAATATTTATATTTATATATTATTATTATTATTATTATTATATATATATATTATATATTATATTTATATATTATTATATATATATTTATATATTATTATTATATTTATTATTTATTATTATATAATAATATAATAATAATATAATATAATATAATATAATAATATTTTATAATATAATATTTTATATATTTTATATTTTATAATATTTATACTATTTATACGTATTTATACTTTATACGTATTACTTTATATTTTATTACGTAATTACGTAATTACGTAATTATCACGTACAAGTACGTGATAATTCACGTGCTCTGGCAAGTTTCACGTTATGAGAGATGCTACAATAGTTGTGTTTTGTGTCCACAGAGAGAGACAACTGATAATTTCAACGGGGCTCGATGTTTGTCTCAAGGACGTTTTCCTGATACAGAAAATGATGAAGCTCAAAAATGCCCCTGATGCATTTTTGAACACTAGATTTAAAGGTTTAGACGCTCTGAAGAAAAATAAGCTTCATAAACAATGTTTACATAAATTGGGGCCTGAATCAATAGTTGCAAATGTACAGCAGTCTCTAAAAACATGTTTCATTTAGAGTTGAGTTGATATCGTTAAATGGAACCAACAATAGGCTACTTGACATGCAGCGTCTAGATCACTCTACTGCTGCATTAACCAACTTTTGTTCTCTTTTTGTTGGCCACTGGGGGGCAGTGGAGCAAGCTATGAACTCAAAATTGACAAAGTTGATGTGGTGGAGTTAGCAAACAGCTGCCTTATACTACTGTCCAGAAGTCATGTAACAGCATAGTATTAATTTGGAGTCCTGTTTGTGGTCACCTGATAGATGTAAGTCCAATATCTAATATCCTTTTTATTCTGTTTTTTTGTTTTCACCAACTCCTGAGGGAAATGTCTGGTTCTTTGGCTGCTAACTGCTAACTGCTAGCCGCTAGCAGCTAACTGCTGATGTTCACTAGCTAGCCGCTAGCTAACTTTGTCTGTCTGCTGTTCAGCTTTGGGCAGGCAGTGCACATTTAAAAGAGCTTTTTTTGGCTCAAAGAAGCTGCAGCTACTGGAAACAGGGCGGATGAGAGAGACTGACTCTAATTTCTCTGGCACAGACAATAAACACAATGAGCTGAAAGATGCTAAAATGCTAAATTAACGTTACCTGCGTGTTTGTCACTACTAGTCACACATTTCACGCTAGCTTAAAAGCTTTAAGAACTTAAATAAATAGAAGGTCTTCAGTCAAATACTTTAACTGAAGAAGGATATCCATTTTGTCTTTGTATTTTATACTGTACATAGTGTGTTAAGAAGGAAATACCACTGAATTAACAGTCACTGTTTAACACCACTAAAACCGCACACAAACAAATCTGCTTTGGTCCAAAAATGACAGCAGCAATTCCTGTCTGACACAAACATACAGCTACATTGAGAATAATTCATGTGCACAATAACATGCAGTGGAAATGTTCGGGTGTACTCTTGTTCAAACCAGGTTACTGCTATAAAATGAAGCTCATTTAAATGTGGAGGCCAATGAAAATATTATTTAAAACCACAAAGTCAGTCTGCCGTTTATGTTGCAGCTGCAGGTCGTACACTTAGACGATATTACAGATGATGTCATCTGTTGATTTGAGAGATTATTTCTGTTTGAACTGAATTGATTTCATCTGCCTCGATGAACGGTGCGTGACGGGTGTGTTCTCCTGTAATAGAAGCAACGTCATTTGATTCCCACGTCATCCGTATAAATAACATTAAAAGCACTGACAAACGTAATTTTTCATTCAAAAGGCGGTTGTCTATTTGGGTTAACTCAGCTGTCAGAGCTGAGGCCTACTTGAACAAATTTCTGCAAATATCCTCTCTAGCAACTGTGCATAACCAAGCCTGTCATTTTCCCAGGAATAGAAGGGTAGTTAAAATTACAGCTTTTGAGGAGTGGAAATTTACGCACTGTCTGTTCTTAAATAGGAGCTCCAACAAAATAGACATATGGTAACATTTACAGATTGAAACATGGGAAGTTTAACGATACATGGGGAATCTTTAATGACATACAACAACATAGCGTGAGTATAGCATCTGCCTATACAGCTGTGGACTTCAGTTTCACATGGATTTTCAGTCACTGTCCAAGACCCCAAAGTTAATACATCAAATCAGAGATCCAGATTTGATAAATGTTTCAAGAGGTTAAAACTGTGGACCCAATTGTTCTCTACCAGTGGTATCCTCCAATAACTCATACTGATATTAAAGAGACTTTTAACAGCCTTGTCACCTTCAAGAACATTTTCAAGGCTCTTATTGAATTCCAAAATCTAAGTTTGGGAGCAAAATGCGTCAGTTTTCAACAGTGGTGTATAAAGTAGCCAAAAGCCATACTTGAGTAAAAGTAAAGCTACCTTACTGGAAAATGACTCCAGTAAAAGTAAAAGTCACCTATTAGAATACTACTTGAGTAAAAGTCTTAAAGTATCTGATATTTATTGTACTTAAGTATCAAAAGTAATTTTCAGATATTAAATGTACTTAAGTATTGAAAGTAAAAGTACAAGTAAATGCTGTTCATAAAAAAGCAAAAGGTCAGAATTTTGAGAATTATGAAGTTTATTCTTTTAAGTGCTGTGGCACCATGACCAAGGACATGGAGCTGTGTTGAACATAATTGGGTTGCTGTGATCCATTCAGGAGCAACAATGTTCAACATAATATATCGTACATAAGTATACTTTTGCATCTACAATGAACTTATCATCATAATTCTCCGAAAGGCAATATGACACTATGAAGGAGTTGTAACAGTGCGTTTATAAGTCTGCTCATTAGACTAGAGGATGTAGAGGGCCAATGCATAATATTATGTTCAGCAAAACATATCCACTTGATGCATCAGGTCAGTGTTGTGAGAAAGGACACCTGCCTTGTAAACTCCTATGGGCCTGATTTGAACACAATAGGAAAAGGTTTTGCTCAAGCTGAATCTGCAATTGGGCGACTGCTACCATCATAACTCCATCTGATCATCCACAACATGACTCAAATATCAAAACATGATCAATACTAAAGTAACAACCCAGTCATTACTTGAAACTGAAAAATGTCCTGTTCATCTTCAAAAGACAATTCTATTCGAATGTAAAGAAGTTACATTGTATTAGAATGTAACTTCTTTACATTACATTCTAATAGAATGTAAAGAAGTTACATTGTATTCTAATAGAATGTAACTTCTTTACATTTAGAACGTCACAAATAAATCAACATTGGCTTCTCGTTTCACACACGGCACAAACTGCGGCCTCCTGGAGGAAACACCAGTGTTTGTTTGACCCGTCCACCTCTCCTCATCCCACCCGTCCTGTGTGGAATTCTACTCATGTTGTCGCTCGCTAGCTATAGCATGTAGCATCCTGGGCATCACTGTGAATCAAAACACCGCGGCTTTGAGAGCACTTGTTTGCAATTGTGCATTAACGTGATTAACCAATGATTTAACTTGCTGCTAGGACCACTGATTCACCAAACCTGCTTGCTTGCAGTCTGTGTTCCACCACAGTCCCCGACGCTGCTCTCATGATTCATTTTGTTTCTAAAGATAGATTTGATTTTGTAGCGAGTAACGAAGGTTTCAGGGGAAATGTATCGGAGTAAAAGTATCAGTTTTCTTTGCAAAATGTAGTGAAGTAAAAGTAAAAGTCAACAGAAATATAAATAGTAAAGTAAAGTACAGATATCCAAAAAAACGACTTAAGTACAGTAACGAAGTATTTCTACTTTGTTACTGTACACCACTGGTTTTCAAATGGTAGGACATTGTTTAATGCACATGTTGGCCCTTTAAAAACTTAAGACAACAGTAATATCCGAGTTCAAATGTTATTCTGATTGAAAGCTGCATTCATTGATTTATTTGGAGACTTGGAGTCAGCAAAGCAAGCTATAACATAACATCAACATATTATTGATATAGATATCGCCTTATAAGGTTATTATGGCAGCAAATAGCCTGTTTACACGTCCATCTGACATGATTTCACTTGGAGCCATGTTTCTGGTCCAATATTCACTCTTTTATCTTTGTTTTGGTCTCCACCAACTCCTTCAGAAAACATCTGCCTTTTTCCGCTGTTCCAAGTGCTCCACTATGTTCACCAGCTATTTGCGAACTATCTGCTGCTCGGTGCTTATCAGAGCCCCGAAAACAGCTGTTGAGAGAGTGAACCAGAAGAGTGAAGTTGCAGGCTATAAGAATTATTAGCTAAAAGATGCTAAATCACAGGGCAGAGCGCAGGCAATTATAAGACCAAATCTAATCTAGATTGTTTTTAGGGGTTGCCTCTGATGGGGACCGGAGGTAAAGACGCCGTCTGTCCGACTGGGGGCGGCGTTGGACAGCCACTTTTCTGCAGGCATCCCACCGCGCGAGCCCTGCAGCCGCCCCCCCCCCCCAGCACCCACCTCACCCTCACTTGTGGGATCAGCAATTCAGATCGCATGCAAATCCAGGAGCGTCACCGTGAATGTGTGTGAGAGAGAGAGAGAGAGAGAGAGAGAGAGAGAGAGAGAGAGAGGAAAAGAGAGGGGGAGAGAGAAGCGCGGTTGCATTCCTGGAGAGACAGATCCCTGCCCCTTCCTCCTCCTTCCTCCTTCTTCTTAATCTCTTCCCTCCTGGTCTCCCAGCCGGCGGCGGCAGAGAGGGATTTTTTCAACCCGGGCTGCAGATGCGGGGAGCAGGGCTGCAGAGTGGAAAGAGACACCGGTAGTCCGTAGTTGGAGAAGTTGTGGAAAGGAGCTAAAAAAAAAAAAACGCAATTCGAAAGACTTTGGAGTTTGTTCTCGGGCGGAAATTTAAAATTTAAGAAAGTTTACTTGTTGGGGTTTAACGTTACATGTCGCCTGCGGTGGACATGGGTTCCCAGCGGACACTCGGGGCCGGCCGGACAGCGCTGCTTCTGGCAGGGCTGCTCGTGGCTCTGTGGCACCGCGGCGCCGCGAGTTGCCCGGAGAGAAAATTGGAGGAGAGGGAAGAGGAGGCCAACGTCGTGTTGACCGGCACCGTGGACGAAATAATCAACATGGACCCGGTGCACAACACCTATTCTTGCAAGGTACGTGATTTTATGCGGTTCTTGCAACGCTCGAGTACCCGCCGTAGCGTACTTCAGCAGGAAAGACACCTGCTTCTTGCAATAAAACTGCTAGTAGGGTTTTAAGTGGACTATTAGAAGTCTCATTATCACTGAATGCCTTTACACTCGTGTAGCTGATGGAAGCCATTACCCGCTGGTAAGATTCTAGTCCAATTCTCAAAGGCATCAACAGCTTGCCTGAAAAAAAAAAAAAAAACATTTTACGAACTCATTCATCCAGAAGCGTTTGGCATGAACACTGACAGCGAATTCGCTCTGGCTTCAGAAATAGATAGATGGTGTTTTTAATTTCCACTTACCAATTACACAGCAAAAGGGAGACCTAAGCGACCTCGTAATCATCCCAAGCATGCAGCGGTAGTGAGGTTAGACTGGCCCCTCACCTTCTGCTGCCAGTGGCAGCAAAGGTGATGTATTCTGAATCATTCAAACTGTGGTTGTTGACAAGTGCCATCCATCACTAGAAATGTGTGGCTGGCTATAATAGTGTTGTCCCTTGAGAATAAGAATAAAAAAAGTCAAAAACATGTAATAATATAATATGATGTATGTGAAGTACCACAGAAACACTGATTGTAAGAGGCAATAACATGATTTTGTTTTCTCAGTGGAGAGCGCTGACAAGTGCTGCAAGGTGTGCCCGAAGCAATACAGAGTTATAGTCGTGCCTTACACTGTCATTAGTCGTACTCATGTGAAACCTGTGATCGACTTGAAATTGTAAAAATGTTCCCATTCTCTCAGTGTCACAGGAACATTATGACGAGTAGACCACATAATGGCCCCCAAACATCCGCTGTTCTTCAAATAAACACATATTCGTTCAGGATGCAGCCGTCCTCATTCCGTAGCCATTGGTCGGGAAACTGAACTTTTGCATCATCATGGACTTGTGGTAGACCGCTCTATAATCTGTCAAAATAAACAAGTGGTGTTCGGTCAGCCCTCTCGCCGCTCTGCTCCTCAGCACCCACATGCTTCCTGTCTGCCGGGTGAATCAGTGGAGTAGATTAGAGGCACACGGCTCTCCCTCTGGAGACAGAAACCACCACCAAGCGCCGAAAACGAGACAAGACGGGGCTAACCTGTGGCAGGAAAGAGGCAAACTGTCCAATGACGGTGCATAAAGCAGACTTTGCTGCATGCTTCCTGTGACGCAGTGTCTTAGATAAGTTCTGGATGTTTTGTACGATGATTATTCCAAGTAGAAGTAATCACTGTTGTTACATAAACTGTCAACGGATGTTTTGGTTGCACAGGTACAATTAACTTTCTCTGTTTTTAACAGTAAAGTCAGAAAAGCACCAGCCTGTCACAAAAACATGCACGTTCAGAGGAGGAACCTTGATTCAGACGGTCCAGAGCTGGACGGGGGGGGCAGAAATCCAGAGCAGCATCTTTGTGCATAACATCATGTATGCTTTTGGTTTTGACAAAAACGCTAACAAGGGTGCTGTCTATGTTTCTGTCAAAGGTCAGGGTGTGGCGCTACTTGAAAGGGAAGACCAACGTCAACCGCGAAATTCTCCTGGACGGCGGCAACAAGTTGATGATCGGCGGCTTCGGCAACCCCGGGATCTGCGACAACCAGGTAGCCACGGGCGACACGCGCATCTTCTTCCTCAACCCCGCCCTGGAGGCCATGGGGCCAGAACACAAGAACGAACTCATGCTCAACTCTAGTCTGATGAGGATTACCCTGCGCAACCTGGAGGAGGTGGAGCACTGCGTGGAAGGTAAGCAGAATGAAATAGGACCTACGTCTTTTGTGCCGTTGGGAGTCATCGCGGCCTATCGTTGCTATATGACAAGTCAGTTTGCTGTGACTTGTATCAATGTTTTTTTTGATTCACACCTGAAGGACTTAAGGAGGGTTGAGTGGTTCGGGGATGATTCCCGACCTTTGCACCGTGTAGCTGTGGCATTCTATTGAGTCAGAGGCGAAAGTGAAACACTTTTGCATACACATAACACATGACGTGGGATCTTTGCGGGGCAACGCAGGTTTCCACACACAACTGACTATTTTAACTTCACTGTAAAATAAACACAAAATGATTATTTCACTACACAAAGACTGCAACAGCAAAACCAGGCGGTGAGTGGACAGATCAAACGTGCCCACACACAAATAAGGCTTTAAAAATAGTTCTCTAAGAAGCTTTTGAAATTTGGGTGCAATGAGTGATGTGTTTCAAATGTTGTTGTTGTTGTTTACTCTATTTCACGCATGACCAGAACTTTAGCATGAAAGCAGTTTATTTAACGTTTGTATTCCTCTGAGTCCTTTTTTGGTTGAGAAGCAATTATTTCGGGCTCTTATGAGACGAACCGTACAGCCACGACTAATACATCTCACCGTGACTGTGAGGCTGGAGCAGCCTCTGCCCCCATTGCCAGCGAGCAGGGTGCTTGCTGCTGTTTAACTTTTGCTGGTGCTTGACAATGTTGGCAGCCATTCAAACTTTGAATCTAACACTTAGGCCAGGCCGGGAGCACCAAGGAGGAAATGAATCGGAGCACGAATCACCTTGCCGAAGGCCTTCTGGGGCAATCACTGTTTCAGAGTTGTAGGGTCTATACACACACTGGGTACTTTCCTCTGAACATTTCTGGGTGGCAGGATGTTCCAATGGATTGAGCTTGTTTGCAGTGTTAAGTTGCATTTGGCACACACATAAAAACTTCTTCTGTTTGTCTGTCCAGGCACGAAACACTGCACTGCTAACCTTTTTATTCACCCCCCATTTCTTCTTTTTGGACTCCTGTTGTGGAAAGGGGAGTTTCTTGGCTCTGACAAACTGTCTAGAATGTGCCCTTTCTGTTTTGTGTCTTTGTACTTGAAGAGGTTTTACTTCACACAACCTGATTCTCTCATATCACCTGACAGTCGGAGGAATGGCAGGAAGGAGATTCTTCAACGAGACAGAAATGATGTTTAAAGACATCTTCCGAGGGAAGCTCTGGAGATTCTTATGCACTGATCGTCCAAAAAGAAACATCCAAGGACAATTGTGAGGTTCAGCCCCACCGCAAAATCTGTATTTTTTTTTTTGCGGAGTGAAATTGGCCCCGGTAATTAAAGTGCGTGCCTCCATCCGATAGAGAATGAGCTTTGAGGCTTGTTCCAGGGCAGAGTTTTAATTAAGAGAGTCAAGTCAGATCCCATCCGCTCTGTGCAACCACTACCCCCGGAGACTGTGGGACGTCAGTGCAGCCGGGACAAGACTCTACCTGCCTCGATACTCATTGTACCCTCCTCTGCTTTCGCCTCATTCTTGACATTTTCGATAGCTAGGATAGACTCAGGAATGCCTGGCAGAGAGCTGTGTGGGGAGGCGCATTGTCTGAGGTGGAAGAAAAAAGGCTTTGTGTGAGTTCTTTTGCCACCAAGAGTTTTTGAGAGGACACGAAAGAAAATAAGATGTAGAAGGAAGTGTTTTTTGTTGTTGTTGTTCAAGTGAGAACTTGGAGCGCGAGGGATCTTGTGTTTGCTGTGACATATTTGTCTTGAGTTTGGACCGGTGGCGCGTGAAGGTAGATGTCTTCAGGCGTCATGTTTCATGCTCTTTCTACCCCCGTGCTCTTCGCACTGGGCGGTGGCACTTCAGGGCCACTCGGTCCATGTGTGCGATCACTCGGCTTTACAGGCTTTCATCTGCCACAGAGCGGCCCTCCCCAGAGGAGTGTTTACAAGATCTCAGTAAACAGTTGCTGTGCCGACCAGCTCTTAGAATACTGTGCACCTTATTTACAGTGCAAAAGACTGCCCCCCCCCATTTTTGTTTCCTGATGCCTTATGTCTACGTACTGACACCCTTTACCGCCATTTCTGTGGTTGCAAAACAGCTCCACAATTCAGTGCACCACATCTGCATTCATGGATTTGCAATTTGTCAGGGCTGAAAAGCACAGGGCCTTTGGCACAGAATCTCTTCCATTGTTTGGTTCCTCCAGCTACCATTCAGTGAAATGCTACAGAATTCGGTTGTGCTGTGCAGAGAGTTGACACATAATGCGTCAGAATCGAACACAATGAAGTCACGGTTTCGTAAGTGGATGAAGAGGAGGAGATTCAAGGCTCCCCCCCGGCCTCCAAAGACTTTGTAAAGAGGTAAGAAGATGAGAAGCGTGCGCTGTGTTTATTGTCATTTCCATTTTTTCCCCAAATGCAGTGTTGATGGCAACAAAGAGAAGAGGCGGAGTTGTTTGGGGTTGGGAAGGGAAGCCCTCTTGATGGAGAAGTGTTGAGCGTACAAGGAGATCTTATCTGTCTCCGTGTGTCTATCGGCTGCTTTTGTTTCAGCCCTCGGTGACTTGATGCCAGAGTCTTTCCCTCAAGGCCCCGGCGGAGAGCAGCAACAAAGGGCTGTTTCTTCCGTCTGTCTTCATTTCTTTCACTCCTCTTTTTTATCTGTCTCTTTTTCTTTTTTTTTTCTTCGTAAGAGGGGAGATGAGCTAGTCAGAAGTCAGTGCACAGTCATGCAACAGCTGCATCAAAGATCTTG
Source organism: Melanostigma gelatinosum (assembly GCF_949748355.1). NCBI lineage: Eukaryota > Metazoa > Chordata > Actinopteri > Perciformes > Zoarcidae > Melanostigma > Melanostigma gelatinosum. The sequence continues at coordinate 7,864,207 of NC_136641.1, read as the reverse complement.
TCTTTGTCCCTTTTGCGCGGCATCTATTGAAATACCTAACACTGAGTGCAGCCTGTGTGCTCCGCCGGTTGGACAATCAGAAGTCCTTGTGGGATGTTAATGAGCGGCGTTTTACTGCTAAACACACCACTGGCTCTTTATGAGCTATGTGTACAGCAGTCCAGAGGCTCACTGGTAATGGGGTTAGCCAGGCTTGCTGAGAACATGATGGGGGTCCTGATGTGCCAGCAGGTGGTCTCGCTTAATGATGGGCGAGCAGACAGTCCTGTGGAATGTTCCTCGGGGTGGGTGGGATGTGGGATGACTGTTTGAGCCGCCCCCCCCACCCTACACTTTTCCTCCAGCGCTCCTTTAGTGAATTGAGCACAAGCCTCACGAAAAAAACGTTGAGCTTTCCCCCCCCCCCCCAGTGTTTGTTCAAGGAGGAGGCCCGGAATCGGCTGGAATTCCTTTACCTGCCCAAGCTCCTACCTGGCTCTCTCCTCCCTTCTCGCCTTCTCGATATGTGAGGAGATAATGACAGAATGATAAGGGCAAAATGGAGAGCTGTTCTCCATTTTTTTTTTAATTCTTTTAGCCGTGCTATCTGCTTTTTCATAACGGAAATGCCAATCATCCACAGGGCAGTTGCCTCCCCGTGTTTCGAGAACAATTAAAGACTTACTGAAAATGCACGGGTCACTTCACAGCTGTTGTTAATCAGTGACTCAAAGCCCCTTTAAGACACACATGCGATGTTGAGCGTACGTTGATAGGCCAGCCCAGGATTACTCCCAGGTTTTTCTTTTTTATGGCCATCTGAGCTGAGATCCTAATATGTCTCGTGCTACTATGTTTTGGCCGAAACAGTATCCTGTCTCAGTATACAGCGATATATAGAGTATTCTATCTGATGTGTCGCCTCTGCTTGTTTTATTTCCGAAAAGAGAAATCATTTGATGATGAGCGGAGGCGGTTTTTATTTCAGGCTATAAAACAGCTTGTTCCCTATAATTTAAATATCAGGCTGCAACACCACCTGCTCATGTTTTATTCTCAACAAGACGTCCTAAAGACAGAGCAGAACATGACTACCTACTGTATAATTGACATATGGCTTGTGGGTAATTCCAAAAGAGAGGTGGAGTTTATGCTATTGTGGATAAAGTGTGAGAACCAGACAGGTGACTGAACTAAAGATCTGGGGTCTATAGCCAGTCCATGTCTACACAAGCAGCCTTTTGTCTTCAGCAAGGAGAAGTCAAGAAGACTGACTTTGGGGATTGGATTTTTCTCAGGGTCCTTGAATGGATTAGGCCATCGTCTAAGAGGGAGAGTTAATTTCCTTGGTGCAGAGCCTTTCTACAAAGGTGTACCCTTGGTAAATCTGTGTACCCTGTGTGGCTTATGTCAAAGCATTTCATCCAGTGAGGTGAACCGAATTGGACGAATCGATAGGCTTGATGGAAGGCTTTGATGGAATAAGCAACAAAGGTTTTGAAGGGAGAAAACAAGGCCAACGGACCTGTTTGCCAGGGAGCCCCAGAGTCTCCGGAGTTATTGCACATTTTAGGTTTTAATTAAAAACGCTTGGCGTAGCGATAAAGGGACTCCGAAATGAGAAAGCCATGAAAGATGGGAAGAGAGCAAAGGAGGAACGGACCACTTAACCGCAGTCTGTTCACCTTGGCTCGTATCCCAGGCCCGAACCAGGAGTGTATCACTCTCATGCCGATAAGAATCAGAGATGGTCTTGATAGTGCGCACAGATACCCACGTGTAGTGACATGCCTGTCACTTCAGTGAGATGTTAACATGTAGACGTACTGTGTAACATCCAGCCTGTCCAAATATACTGTCTAAATTTATTGTAGTGGTTTATTTGTTCATACTTGCTCAATGCGATAAGACGCGATTTAATTTATTCCCTTGATTTGTAAAATACCTGTATGGTGCCTCTTGTATCGCACTGAATCCTGCTGTTCTTATCTTACTAGCCTAAAGACAAAAGATCTTGACGCTGCTTTTGTGAAAGGTCGCAAAAAAATGCACAGCTTAGTCATCAGCAGAAGTATTTTTTTAAACTGACAATCAACATTCACACACAAAAATGCATCATGACGCGTCATTCAGGGAGTCAATTCATAGTAAAGCTGACGTTCTTTGACATGCAGTGTTGTTTCGAAGCTCCTGAAATTCACAAGACGATGTAAGGTTAGCGTCAAAGTCCCAGTTGAGCTCTTCTTTAGTGTAGGAAGAGGAAAGTGGAACGGAGCTGGGAGACTCCGTGTAGGGACGTGGATGTACAGTGACCCGGAAACCTCCCTCTTCCATCCCAGACATGACAAACTCCGAGCAGCAGTCTGCATGAGATCTGGGCTCCTCGGGGGAGCTGGATCTGTGACAAAATTCTTGCTCCAAGACCACATTTCTGAAGCAGGGCAGCTGCAGCAGCAAGTGTGGCTACTTATCGTCAGCACACCTAAAACATCAGGTTTAGAGAGAAGGGAGCAGAAGTCCTTTTGTGATTTGTATTTAGGTCAGCTCAGCTGTCACCCTAGAGCAGCTCACATCAAAATAATACAAGGGAGGAAAGTATATATTTCTTTGTGCCCTGGAAACTCTTTTTGTTATAGGATACATAAGGGACTTCTTTGATAAACTTTCCCTCTGGAAATAGTCAGACAAACTATCATTTTCCCTTATTGTGCTTGCTGAACACTTTGCAAAGCTTCTGCTTTCAATAGAAGAAAGACAATTGAACATAACCAACACATGTTAAACGTCAGTCAGCTGTGTGTAGATGGGCGTATGTCAGCATTTGCCAGCAGTATTTAATTCTGCATTCTATTAGTTGAGTAAACTGGAAGTCAGAGCTGGGAAATGACATCACACCCGATGATTGCGTTCCAGTACGACGAGTTGGGAAACTTAATGGGGTTTGCTGCAGCCAGGTTAGCAATGACAGTTGATAACAATGCATTGCTCCCGTATTTAAAGTATTTAAACACCGATGCAACATGTTCACAGAAAGAAGATGGACAGTAGTTTAAGTATGACTGATTTAATCAGCCACTGTGCTAATAAACAGCATATTGCTGTATGAGGTCGGGGTTGGAGGGGTTTGTCCGACTTTCCGAGTCAAAATTTCCGAGTGGGAACTGGGAAATTCCGACTCCTCACTTCAAATGGAACACTTCATAAGATGTGATTTTCTCCTCAGAATAAATCAATTTTTATAAATGTTTTGGGTCTCACATGAGTCACGCAACAGAAATATCCACGCTGAGAGATGAGACAAAGAAGACATTTTATTGAATTTTACAGGAGAAAGATGCAGGAAACACTTGGTTCGGAGGTTAATCACATCCTGTCACCTTCTGGATGTGAGCTGGAGATGCACTGCCCTTGATGGTACATTAGGCATATCATATCACGCTCCTTTTTGTCTCGTGGTACACACCTGTTACGTACCAACATTCATATGCATGGCATTGAGGCTAATTATATGCTTGTTTCCAGGCTTCTCTTGCTATATTTGGACTGGTTTAATGTTTAACTTTTAATTGTGCCCAATCACGTACACAAACGTTCGCTGTTGCTGAACCCTACTCTGAGTCTAATCCCATGCCCCGCCTGATTCAACACAATCTACATAACAGTGCTGCACATACAGGAAGTAGGGGAGACTCGACACTTGGGGGGTCTCACATACACAAACAAATCCCGGGACGTACAGGCTTTTCTCGTGCTATTTTGCTCCCTCGGACAGCGGCCCAGTCTCCGTTACTTCCTTTCCTCCCCCTCATCCGTCTCTCTGTCGATGGGTTGTCACGGTGTAACGCAGGATGCACACCCCTCTCTCCCTTGTGACCTCCACGTTTCCTCCTGTGTTTGACATTATCTCTTTATTTTTCCTTCCTACTTTCACATTGTCACATTTTTTATAATGACCTGCGCATGTGTCTGTCTGTCAACATGTGCGGACATGTCCCGCGCTAACATGATTTGGTTGGCTTTCGCGCACAGTTTGCTGACCCGTCACACTTTATGTTTCATGTCTCCACTTTTACCTTTAGCACACATTGAATTCTTTCTGAGTCTTTGCTGCGCCCGTCTCCTCTATTCTCACAGTCGTCATCTTCCTCCTCCCACAGTTCCCATCTCACAGCGGTTCCACCTGTAATTAGACTGGAATCCCAATGCCCTGTAAAGCTGTCATGGTCCTAACAACCAGATGCAGATTGTACAGACCCGTCACCACCCTCTGATCTGATTCCTTATTTATTTATATATTTTTTTGTGTATATACCTCTTTATCCATAGAATTCAGTTGGGAGTGACGATAATACAACATCTACGGCACGTATCCCTTCACCACACATACACAAGAAATAACTTCCCACTGCGTCCACATCCGCTATTAAAGATGATCTGATTCCATGAACCGCTCTCTGCGCCTCTCTCGACCAACTTTAGTCTTTTTTTTCACATTTTAAGGGGGCACTTTTGGGGAGTGCAACTGCATACGTGAATAAAGTTGTATGAAGCTTTGTTGTGGCTCCAGAGGAAGCTGTAAGAAGTCTGATAAATTGCCTCAAGGGATGTCACTTGAGTCAGCGTGGCTTGGGTATTAAAACTATGAGTCTGAAAATAAAAAATACGGGGGTGTTGGGTTGGAAAAAAGTAAGTTTACCAGACCTCTGTAGCCCCCTCCTCATCTGCACTCAAGGCTACATTAGCTGCTTCTAGCATAACACACATGAATCCCCAACCGAACTGACGGCGTTGCATTGTGGGTAATAGAGGCGGCAGGTTTTAACAAGGAAAACAAATCGTGGATTAAAAAAGGTGACATCTCTGGTTCTGGTGCATCGATTTTGATGCTTTTTTTTGTGCATCTGTCGATCACGATATGTTATCAGAGTGGAATACTAAATCAGTTGAGCACCCTTCACATAAAATCCAAGTTGTAATAGGTGTGTGTACTGATGAAGGACCTTCTGACAGGACACTCGGCTGTTGGTGCTTTGGGGATTAAACCAAGAAGGGAAAATTGGAAATTGAATGTCATGTAAGAGGTCTCCTTTGTGTTGAGTTATGGAATTTGTGATATGTCTTCTGACAAACCCCCTTAAGATGACAACTCTCCTGAGAGATGAAACCTCTTAGGAATTTCCCCCTCCCTCTCCCCCTCTCTCCGCTCACCCTCCCGGCTGACAGATTTGTCTGGCTGGTGGGAGGCACTCGGCCTGCCCCTGTTGTTTTAGCCAACAATGGCAAGGACGTGATGGCTTTCAGAGGCAAACAGAGATATCTGGCAGAGGATGTCTCACTAGCTTGAGCATGTATCTGTAAACACACGCTCATACTGACATACAGGCAGAGGCACAGACTTCACTATCTCCCCATCAGAATGAGACGTAAACATAACGCAGCGTGTGTCACTGTATCTGACCATTGTGATTGCTTTCAACAATGAACAGTCTCCAGAGTCATGACTGAGATCTCTACTTCGCAGGGTTGTAGTAAACAGAACACGCAAATTACGGGATGTTCCACAAGGGGTTTGGTTGGTTGGCGTAGCAGAATATTAAGTGACAGTAATAAAGCTGAATGTTCTAATACCGGCTGTCTAATTTAATACACTGCAACAGCTCATTGTAACATGAATATGATATGATGTGAATACAATATAAGCTCATTTTAATCAATGGTCAGACTCTGTCAGTCCAATCATGTAAAATGAAGTGACTGACCTTATAAGGAGGACCGAGAAACTTGAGATGAATCTTCAATTAGTAAGTCCAACACTTGGAAGCAGATGAGCAATTTCAAACATCGTCTCTTTCACTCTTGCACTCGTGCTGTCACCCCCCCCCCCCCTCACACACACACACACACACACCAAAAAAAAAGGGAAGCAGACTTGCGAGTGCCATGAAGCAGCTTTCGGCATTTTCCAGCAGAAGCACGGCGCCTCAGAGAGGCTCGGCCTGAGGGAACGAGTTCTATCACAGACTGCGAGCTGTTGCCAGAGGTATGCCCGGATCGGCCCTCTCCAAATTCCTACTTATTGTCACTCTGAAGCCCCTTGTACCAAATTACATAGACACTGTGGCCCTATTACAATACAGCACTGTCAGCCACTACATAAAAAAAGTTTCTACATCCATCTTTCAGAGAGATGATTCCGCCCCCCCCCCTGCAACAGCACTCGCAGCAGACGTGTTTGAGAGGGCTCTTAGAGAAATAGACGAGCATTGAGATGGATGGTCTTGGGTTTGGGATGTTCTGTTTTCGGCCTGCTTGGACAGGTTGTCAGAAAAACAGAGTTTTGTCGATAAATCAGGCCTTCCTTTTTAGGCTGTGCTCCGCGGGACAAACCTCTGCCTGCTTGCAAGTCCACTGCAGTGTTTCTTTGTAAATGACACAACAACATGAATCTTTCAGGGCCAGATATTAGTCTTGCCGAGCTCAAAGAGTTCTGCCCAAAGTCGAGCACAAAAGCCAGTTAGAAAGGGGTTTGGAGGCATAGGGCAACATTGTTAATCATGCTGTAGTTACCAGGAGTGGATGAAGTGATGTTGACATTGAACTATTTGGAGAGAGAAATGTGAGCAGAAATCCAAAGGACAGCCTGAGGAATTCCAAACGTCAAATTGATGAGATTTTCTCCAGACCTCTATAAGCCCGATAGGAATTGAGTTCTGGTCACAGGATTAGCAGTTAGTTGTTGGTTTAGTGTTTTCGGTAAGTCAAAGGCTGGTTGGTCTTTAAAGGTTGTCTCGAGTCACAAGACAAAACACACTTTTGGCTTTTGTGATCCCTGCAGTTGACTGCCTTGAGGTCATCAGTGCACCTGACGCCAAAAGGGAGCGTGAACGGGTTAGGGGTTGAGGGGTGAAACTGGGGGCAGGCGTGTTCACACCGCTCAAAGAAACCCGTGACACATTCTCAGTCCCCGATCAGGCCGAAATCTACATTCTTTACCAACAACTACACAGAGTTACGATGACATTTCTCCCTATGATTTATGAGGCGCAACGTTGCAGCCGTGTTCGTCTTTTTCACCATTCTTGTTGACATCTTTGTTTTTTAAACTCTCTCTCCGACCACATGGCTGGCCCATATCTGTCCGAGCTTCACAAGTTGAAATTAGGATGTGTGTGTGTGCTCTTGCCCTGAAGTACATCCACCCCCTTCCTCTTCTTTTCACCGCTTTATTGGTTCTAAAGTGGTGCATTTGTTGCTCCCACTTGAGCCAAATCTCTTTCTTTGTCCCCGTGTTGTGTTTCCGCATGTCTGTCGGTATGTGAGTTAGTCTTTAAACGCACCGTTGTTCTCCATTTATGTCTTTCTCCCAGTACGGCTCTCTCTTTTCTCCGTCGTTCAGTCTGTGCAGATTGAACTTGCTGGTTACGATGCTGGCGGAATCTTGATCAGCTCCAATTTACATCTAGACAATGGTCGGAGTTGAGAGGCGATTCCTCTCCTCTTTTTCCTCTCGTTTCCCCTCCTTGAACCCCCGAGTCCTCTTTCTTGTCCTCCCTTCTGCTGCTGTGTCTCTGCCAACGGTCCCCACCCCTCCTCCTCCATTGTGTTTTTGGGAAGATGGTTGTCTTGAGGGACAGGGAAATAAAGGATGGAGAGGGAGCCTCCTCGACGGTAGATTAAACTGAATGCTTCTGGACTTCATCTGAGCTCCTGAGGACACAGCCCATCAGATAATGAACTCTACGCACTTGTCAATGCGCACACACACACACACACACACACACACCAACACTCACTCTTATGGTAAAAGCCTTACATACGTCTTTAATGGCACAGCCAGCCTCCTGTCAAGCAGTGTGCCTGTAATTTCTTGCACCGTGCATTTGTGACAGGACACAGTAGCGTCAATTAACATAATCTTCATTTGGCATCCGCTCCGGTTTCATATTCGGACGTCACAATTGAAATACTGATCTTCTTTGACGGAATTCACTCTCACAAATAACAGGCTGCCCTGTGCAGATTTGACTAAGTGCTGCAAACTAAAACCGACTCTCCATAATAATTACTGTGGAGACTAATTGATGACAGCCTATCAGGGTGCGTTTATACTGTGGAAGTAACTCTATTCCAAGTCAGTTTAGTCCTTAAATATGGATTCATGAAAGAGAGGAATCATGTGAACATGGACTATTAAATTACCCCTGTAGCACTCTGCTACTTTAACAGCAGTTTGGCTCATTTGATGGCCAGGTGCGTTGCTTACCAGGGGCTGAAAGGAGCGTTGATATCAAGTTTGCGTCTGTGTGGTCAGTGAAGAGAATAGTCTTGCATGTTTATTAGCTTAGCGCAAGAACTTGAGGCGACGTGGCTAGCCCCTTGTCCGATTCACATGTTAGCTACATAGCTGGCTAGCTAGCTGCTGCTGAGTCTACATTCACTGTGAGAACTTCTGCTGGAGTGCTGTGTGCAGTCTACGCGGCTAAGCTCGCTGTTACTTAAACCACAGTGGCATGTCGGCTGGGCTGAGTAACTGTCGGGAAGTCAGGAAAGCAATTACGTTTAATAATAAGCAATGATTGATTCAAACTGTAGCCTGGTTCAGGGTGGCCTGCTACAACCGACACAATGCTCAGCAGTAACTAAGCTAATTTGAGCTCAGGTCCAAATCAAACAAATGAAGGACAGGCCAGTATATATTACCAAGCAAGCCACTAAAATAACATATTCGGTTTGTTATTTGCCTCGTTTGGCTTGAAAGTGAGACGTTTCTTCAGCCAGATTGACTCATTCAATTTCAGCAGCTGCTTAAAAAAATCGTCGAGTCGCTCTTAATCATATTTAACTCCATCAACAAGTCATTACATCTAAATGAAGAAATGCCAAAAAAAGTGAGATCATTCCATTTGATGCATGGCAGTCGTAGCCGAGTTGTAACTTTCGAGAGCATCTGTGAAACCTAAAGTAACCCCAGGTAACATGCAAGTTGAGTATTTTGACACTGCACAGCTCATTTAATGTAAAGTATGACCTATTTTGCAGTCTCTGTCCCTCATCCCATGATGACGTGTGACGTGACGTGTGACACTTGATGCGTAACTAACGTTATCCCTCAATTTATAACCATAACAAATAGGAAGAGTGGCCAAGTCACCGGGGCCCTGTCTGTGGGCCGCCAGGCCTTTCTGCCTCGAGGTTTACAGTTGCCGGATTACCTGCAGTCAGTTACGGAAGCTGTGTTTTGGATTTGCTCGCTTTAGCCCCACCATCACTCCTTTGAAGAAGCCGAAATGAGATCCACCAAGCAAATCACCCGGTTGGTTTGAGATGAGAAGGGGTTGTGGAGTAGAGAAGATTGTAAATTATCACCCTCAGGCCACCGCCAGAGCTTCTCTTTTAGAGATCAGTGTTGACAAAGGCTCAGAGGACGGATTCTGGCGGGGTGTGGAGGCTTTGGCTCGGGCTTTGTTGTCATCTCCTCGTCTTTTTGAACCTTCCCCTCCCAACCACCTGTCTTCCATCATGGCCGACAATCAAACACTTTACCTGCTCCCGACTTTGAATGGGATTTACGCTGCTCTCCCCTTTCTCTTCTTGTGAGATGAGCGGTAACAAAACATGTTTTTTGGGGGGCGGTGAAAGGGTTTTATCAAGAGAACGACCCACCTCGGAGCAGCAACCTCAAGTTCATGGAAGGAGGAACTGTTGGGCGGAGAATGGATTTAGGAGCGGCACCGTGGTGGCTCTGAAGAATCAGGGTATTGTTGCGGCCTGCTCGTCAAAGCGTAGCGAGAGTTCTGAAAGAGCAAAGGGGAAGGGGGTGTTATAGGTAGAATGCTGTCCTATCACACACACAGACATTACGATATGTATTATGAGGGCCATGAATTCATTCTGTAACTCCAAAGCCACGACCACAACCCTCTTCAGGTCTCAGCTTTGCAGTTGTCATTTCTTATTTTCACATTTTCTTCCTCTCTGCAAACATAGTGGTTGTGCTAGCGTAAAACACCCTGATCCTTTAAAACAGGTCAGTCCCGGTTTGGGGATGGGAGAGTCAGAAAAGGACCCACGCACATGCACTCACCCCGAGCACACTCCACCCTGCCCGTTCCCCGCGTCAGGGAGACAGGTTCTCATGTCGGGAGATTATTCACGGGGATTTCGTTCTAAATGAGGTGAAGTTAATGCTCTCTGTGAAGCGGGTCTTTCAGAAGCCGCTGCCAGGGCTCGAGCTGCTTCTTTTTTGTTCCGCTTCCCTTTGTCGGCCCGCATTGCAGAGAAACCTGAACCCCGCACGGGACAACTCAGACTCAAAGAAAAAAAAAGGCATTTTTAGCAGTGACTGTAGCTGTCAAGGAACATTTGTTACGGTGGAGGTGTGTGCAGCAGCCGCTCCAAATACTTAGCTCTCACATGGTTTCACAAACGTCTTTATTTTAACTTTCTACTTATGATACATTTTTGAAATTTGTGTGAAGTCCATCTGTGCATCTGTCAAACAAAAACGCACGGATGTGATGGCGCCTGCCTCTCAAATGTGAGGGTTTTGCAGAAACGGAATTTTGTTTTTTACGTGGGAAGTAGACTGGTGTTTGTCTAAACTTGGAAAATGGAAACCACGAGGTATGACATTTCCCAGTTAGCACAACTTCGCACTGGCTTCCCACATTCTTCACCAAGTCCTCAGAGGAGGGGATTTGCATGCTGCTGTTGCGTAGCTCTGGGTATTTGCTCTCTCCAGGCCTGGCTGTGGGCCTGTGAGTGTGTGGGAGTACTTGTGTGGTCACTCGGTAGTGCTGTAAAAAATGCCTGCATGTACAAAGCACATGCCACTTTGATGCCCGGACTGCAAGTTAATTCTACATTTAAGGACAGTCAAGTACACACTGTGTGTGTGTTTTGTCTGTGCAGGGCTGTATGTACGGCACGTCACCGGGAAACGCATACAAACTCCTGCTCGTCTGCTTTCAAACTCTTCTCCTCCTCAGTCGTCCTTCAAGTCTCCTCCCCGGCCTCCAAGTCATCTGCAAACAACATTAACATACTCGATGCGATGACTGGCGGAGGATGTTTGCACAAGACTATTATCAGCTTTCAATACACGTTCAGTCGGTCAGATCACTTCAGCTGAACAATGGCCAAACGCCCAAGTTCCCTTTTCCATTCCACATTTATCCACTTGCTTCATTCCTTTCCAACTTGGGAGCGTCCTGTCCTGCTCTGTCGCTCACAGAGGCCTGCAGCGTGAGGGGAATCATGGGTTGGGGGGGGGGCAGAGACAGGCATTTGGAGGCCTTCTCTGACTTTGGGGGAGGGGGTGTATTTGGGGCTATTCTCCTGCTGTTTGGCCTGCCCTTTTGTCTCCCTAATGACCTGGCCGTGTAAAGTTAGCCGCTCCATTCAGGAGGCATTAAGAGTCATTTTACCTGACGACGGCCATTTTCCCCCCACCACTAGCACTAGCCTGGGGGAAGGGAGATTGTTTGAGGAGGTCCTCTCCACTGGGGAGCCGGTGACAGTATCAACCATCTATCCCAACCATTTATTGCTTACAGCTTTTTAGGAATTGGATGATGGAAAAAACACACCTACTCGTGCTGTTATCTGGTCTGTTAATGTGATAATGTGGCACTTTATTGCTCCTTTTGAAGACTTTTCACTTGCCCCCCCTCCCTTCTCTGAGGTCAGAGGTCAGGGTTTAGTTGCAGCACAGCAATCATGGAGCCTGTAGGGATTCACTGTCTTGCTGTAAGACACTGCAGCAGGGCAGATGCTTGCCGACACAAATGCTGCAGACTCGGAATCCGCTTCTTTTATAAATGCCAAATTCCAACTGGAGGAATGTAGATTTAAAGAATATATCCCTTGCACTTAAAGCATCTGTTGTGCCAGTGACTCTGAAAGTGTCATTATCAATCATGTCTAATTAACTTACAGGGAACTTACAGGGACATTTATGGGACGAATGGACATGCAGAGAAACATTGAGCTTTCAAAGTCCTGGCAGAAGCCCAGCAAGACATTGAATCTATTTAAGCTGGCTACTCAGACGTATTGATTCACCCTCTGTAGAATGCTCCAGGTTCTATTTGGAGTTGCTCAGTTCTCTCGATGTACATTGAACTAGCAAGCAGAAGTTCAGGATGCAGAGAGCATGAATTCTCATTTATGTTTACAATTAGACTATGACCATACACTGAACCGTCCTGTAAACACACGGTTACATTAATTAAAATTGGGGGTGAACCTGATTTACAGAGCGAGATAACTTTCTCTTTTAAATCCCTTTGACGAGTTTAGACCTCGGCCCGGCTTCTTTCAGTGATTTGATTCTGTCCATGCACCAAAAAGGTAATGCTGTCCATTAGACAGGCAGATCTATATGCAAACATGCATTGTCAGCACTAGAACTGGTCGGAAAATAAATTTTTTTTTAGGGCAAGACAACACAGAACTAGAGAGTGTTAATGTGAGACATCTTTCCTTTTTTTTGGTTCTCTTATCAGACCTCAAACACGTGATGTAATCTCAGATATTGGAGAAACTGATGTAAAAGAAAGCCACATAAATGCTTAAATCAAACCACTACCACCCGTAAATGTCCCGAGTGAGGGTTACGGTGCTAGCGCGAGCACCCCTCATTAGCATTCAGCTGCCAGCTTGTGGTTATGCGCTCTAGTACCTGCTCGGTTGCTAAGGAATTTGCACTTAGGTAATGAAATGCCCATCGCTGACGGGGAACACTCGATTGTGCTGAGACTGAGAGAGTGGGGCCAAGTGAGAGGGGAACGGGAACTAGAGCGAGGGAGAGAGGGCTGGGGATGGGCCCAAGTGAACACTGAGCAGGCAGCAGCGAGCCGGAGGAGAATAAGTGGCAAGGCTGGTGCTGCTGCTGCTGCTGCTGCTGCTGCTGCTGGCACTGATCCATCACCTGAGGACGGGTCTGACTCGGCCAAGTATTCAGGTTGAAATCCCACCTTCGATGTTTTATTTAAGAATTTATTTTGTGCCTATTAGCTATCAGAAAGATTGGCTTTTCGTTTGTTTCAGCCGCTATTTCCTCGCCCTTCCCTTCCTCTCTTTTCTTTTTCATCGGGCCATTAGTACACTACACACACAGCCACCTGAGTGTGAAAAACAGAACACATGCTCATTATCTTCAGAGCTTCCGCACCACTTTGGCTCCATTACCTTCAGGCCTCCCACAATCTATGACCTTTGCTCTTACTTTTTGACCCCTGTCCTCAGGTTCTTCCCAGCATTGTCGTGACCTCGTGCTGATGCATCGACTGCATTCATGCTTCAAATACTAGCCAGACAAAACAAGACCGTTCTGTACGCCACCTGCCCGCTCATTTGTTATTAACCACTTTGGTGGACGCTGACAGGCGAGTTGCCATCTTTGATTATGTTCCTGCAATAAGTAACGGCTCGAGTTAACAATGAAACCCGAGGAGACAATTTCGTTGAGTATTTGTGCCTCTGTTGACTTTTGGGCATTTCTGGAATTCCTTCCTCCATTCATGTGTTGTGTGTACATCGTGACGTTTCAGCGCACCGCTGGCCTTGTTCTGGTGTAACTTCCAACAATACTCGACTGTACTATAAAAGAGTGCATGGTCCTGCTACCACCCGTCATTTCCTGTGTGGCAGTGGGGAATTCTGTGAATTCTGTTTGAATGCTGACACATTATTATTCATTGTAATATACGGAGGAGAAGCAGCTAATTCTCAAGCTAAAAATGGATGTCAGTGGATTTTAGTTTCAGCGCTGCTGATCTAAGTTAATAATCTTTACAGCTGTGCAGAAAGAAACAAATGAAAGTTAATGCTGCGCAGATCGACCAAATTAACAAATTAAAACATCCATTTTGTTGTTTTTTATTTCTACCCCAATTGTTTGCCTCCCTTTTAAGTCCTACACCTGTTGTCAAACCACAGCTCCTGTATTCTAGAGTTTAATTGATGATTTTCCTCTTTTCATTCTCTGAAAGCTCCCTGCTTAGCCCATTTGGCCAGCGCACACTTGTATTCTCCCAGATTCAAATGCCTGCAGAGAAATGGATTCAAGTTGCATGTTCACTAAATTGGGTGAGAATGTAGATGAGGGGGTGAGAGAGAAAAGGAACCTGGAGGTCTCTGAGATGGAGGTACCACTTTCACGTTAAATATCCAGTAGAAAGAGCCAAATTCTGTCTGTTCCGTGTGGGAAGTCACATGCAAAAAGCTCTCCGGTCTGAATAGGTGGAGGGAGTGTATTGTGCAGGCGAGTGGATAACCGGTGAATTGGCCATTGCGCCAACAATAGCTGATGAAGCAGCATGATAAGGACATTCTGCGGAAGTGCAAACTGGATCTTGGTTCTCAGGGTGAAGAACTATGGTGCTGTTTTTATCTATATATATATATTTATATGAACTTCATCACCAACACCAACTGGACAACCAAACATTACACCGATACGAAATTGTTGGAACATCTCCGTCCAACACCATTGGCTCTCCACAGGATCTCCTCAGGATCCTGGAACCTTGATACAGGGATTTGCTCCCATTCAGCCTCAAGAGCATTAGTGACGTCGGCCATTGATGTTGGGTGACGAGATCTGTCTCACTTTTGACATTGTTGTGGAAGCCAAAGGTGTTGGGGTTGAGTTCGGGACCGGTTTAGTTTCATCCACACCAAACTGGGAACACCATTTCTTAATGGACCTGTCTCTATACACTGTGATTTTGAAACAGGAAAGGGCCCTGCCAAACTGTTGCTACAAAGCACATTGTTGTCTGTAATATAATTTTATGTTAAGGACAGGGGAGTCCATACACTTTTGTAGCTGGAGAAAGGGGGGGATCCTCAGGTGTGGGGATTTCTGAGTCTGTTATGGCCGTGGGTGTGAACAAATCGCACGTTTTCTCTTGCAGGCCTTCCTTTCCACGTGACATTAGGTTATTATTTACAGTTGGATTAAACTGTATTTCTTTGTTTGGGGAACATCTTTAAAAAAGTTCTGCACTTAAATACCAAACAGAGCATTACTCTGCAGAGACCGTGGGGCATTTCGAGTTTCAACCTGAGTTAGTCGTTCTTGATTGATCAAGCAGGCGTCCTCACTGCAAACTGTGCACTCAGCCTTAATGGCGGGGGCTCTCGGTTCACTTCCCACTTGCTCACTCTGCAGTGGGAGGCAGCGTTTGAATCGAGCCTCTTGTGATAAGTTGCCGTGATTGAAGGTCGGAAACCCAGGTGCAATGACTCAGTGTTTGTTCATTTGGATTTGTCAATTGGCGGTGATAAGAAGCAAGGAGGGAGGGAGAAAGATGGAGGGAGGGGGAGAGAGAGAGAGAGGTGAACAACCTGTTCATTAAAGCAGATTGCTAATGATTTACAGGAGTTTGAGAAATGCACTCAGCAGAGCTAGTGAGCCGAAACGAGGAACAGAGGGTGAATCACAACAGCCCTGTTTGTCTCACATTTCTGGAAGCCCACGTACCAAACAGAACAATTAAACACTCCGAGGTTCAAGCAGTCATTAGCGCTAAACACAGCCACCATGACATCATGCTGAAATATTATCATGGCAGCTACATCTGACTTTTTGAAAGCAGGAAAATAAAGATTTTCTGAATTTCAGAATCAGTTTTATGCCTGAGCTTGTTAAAGGGGTTTAAATTAAATGCATTCAATCTGAATCCATCTTTACAGCGACCGCTTTTGCATCAACCGCAAAGATATCTCAGATAATAACATAAATAGACCAGAATGCAGTGCATCTACAACACATGTTGAGGACGGGGAACAGCTTGATTAGACACACCCCATCATTCATGAACTGCTTGACTAACATACAATGACGTTGTCATATTCCCAACCAATTGCCAAAAAAGGTATTCTGGGAATTGTAGCAGCAGTAAGTACACCAAATAGTGTGACAACACATTTCAATATATTCCTCCTGAACAGCTAAAACATTCCAACAAAGAGATCATATCAGGCAATTCCTGGTGTTCTAATAACTCATTAACAACCATTGCTCAGCCTCATATAGATCGTGATCTGTGTGTGTGTGTAATGAAATCTATTTGTGGAATGTCTGCCTTGGAACAGAGGACAACTTCTAACCCCCGCAGGTTAATTGAGTCTGATCCCACTTGGAAGGATCGCTCTCACGTCCTCCATAACCTCCTTTTGCTTCGCAGCCCACTGGACTTTGGTGCAGAAACACAAGCCTTTGACATCTGGTTGTCATTTCTCAACATTTTAAATTGGATATTGGGATTAGCCCGGGCTAGCCGCGTGTCTCCGGGCTCGCCGGCGATGTAACTGGATTGCTCAGCTTGTAGTGGGCAGAGAATCCCTTCCTGACTTTCCCAGGGCTCACAAAGCAATCCCAGCACTTCCACTGCACAGTAATGAACAGCTGCAGGGCTCAGGTTCAACTACGGGGGTTGAAGCCAGAAGCCAAAGTGTCCACCACCACCATCAGCCTGGACCGTAGCCCAGGGGCTTACAGGACAGCAGTCCGCTCCACTGTCTGGGCACAGACCGTTCAGCAGAACAAAAGACAAAAACAAGCCAAACTAAACCTCAAAAACCTCTTCAATTTCCCTCAGGGTTTGTTTGTGAAAGCGAGACATCTCATCTGCTGTCAGATTAGCCATCTGAGTTACAGAACACACCACATCATTTTTTCATGTGACAGGGAGAAGCACTGCAAAAGCATTCATCTGGACCCTAATTTCATCTTTTCACTCAAAAGTTATCTTTCTGCCACATTTTGCTCTCGATTCCTTTTGTTGGAATGAAAATGTAAGAATACAAACAGTTTTCCCCAGTTTGCAGATACTCTTTGTGCTCGGAGGACGATTCGAGATAGGCGATGCAAAAAGATTGTGAGACAGAACGATTGCTTTTATTATTTTTCCAAAAGGCTTTTTTTTAGGCTTCACGAAGGCCTACGGGAAGTATCCGCTCTCACACACAGGGTGAGATCTCAGATTATGGTGTTCAGGGCTCTCCAGAAGCACGTTTGTGATGAGGTGTTCCTTTTAGTTTACTTCAGTTTGTGATGTACCTCATTTGCCAAAATGGCTTTCAACAGCCTCCAGAGACTCTACTTGTATTTGCTGCATTCATCTGTGGAAAGATTTATTTTTTGTGAAAGAGGTTTTCAACATTCGACAATGATAAATTGATGATGATGATTATGATGATGATGGTAAGTAACAACAGACATGCCGCTTTGGCTCTGATTGTCATCAATAATGATGTAGAACATTGTCTTCTATTGAACTCCCTTGTCACTGTGCTACATGTGGCATTATGACATTATGTTGTTCAGTTATCCATCGAAAAGAGACTCCCTCATACACACCGATCTAAAATGTTGTCGAGTTAATGTTTTCCTCCCAACTTTTTATTACCAAAGCACCCTCTGTACACTTCCACAGCCGCTCTCCTGTAAAATATCACGGCCACTCTGTTCTTCTATTATGCAGCTCTTCCTCCTTCAACTGCAGTTGTCCGTCACTGCAGCTCCTCATAAAACGAAACCTCATTTTGCTTTTTGTAATTTAAACACAACCCACATGGCTCACTCGCAACAGGTCTCAGATCATAAAGGCTACATCGACAGGTGGTATGAATTGCATGTAAAGTTTATGACATTGCTGAGTCAATCAAATCCCCCTCCCTCAATGACATCCCATAGTTCAGCTCTCTCCCCTAGATCATCTCCGCCTCCCCTACAGACGTCTCTTTTGGCAAAGGCCTTGGGTAACCATGGTGATTACCATGGGAACACCCCTGCCAAGCCTTATTAACCCCCAGCCTCTCAGGGTCCAGCTCTTGACAGCTGGCGCATAGTGGCTGCTTCTCGCCACATCCTCTCCATTGACCCAGGAACTGCTCCCTTTTCCCGTCTGGCGGTGACCTGCAGTTTGGAAAAAAACCTTGGCGCCCCTCCAGTGGGCATCCTAGCCAATTTCCCCCCCAACTCCTCAACTCACGTCTGCATAGTCACGTTGGTTACCTGCTGGGTCCGATGTGAAAGAAAACCAGGAAGAAGAGGTCTGGGAGGGGTGTAGCTAAGAGCAACCCGGCTGCGGTGGATGGGAATAGTGCCGTACCTCAGCTGGTGTCAACCTAAATAGCCGTATGTTAGCTTTAGGCCCCCGTTCACCACTCGGTACTCCAGTGATCGAGTGGCTGGAGGCACTACAAACCAGAGCCAAGTCATGGCTGGCAGCCATTATACCGAATAAGAAGCAGATTCTGAAAACATATGGTCCCAGTCGATAAAACCCCCAGAGCTCAGGGAGGAAATGTTGTATTTCCAGCTTATGAAAGCAGTCTAGAGGCACCTGTTACTTTGTTAGTTTTTCATTTGAACACTTTCTATTACGCTACGTTGAACCGCTGCGGACTGTTTGGATTGTGTTTGCTTTCACTAAAGCCTGTCGTGCAGCCATATGCTTCCAATCACGGGTGAGGGTAACGTACATGTACGGAATCATTTAAGCACCACATGCTTTCAATCAGAGTGCTGCCAGTGAGCGTGAGCTAATGAGATGCCGGTCAGCCACTGTTGAAACGCAGTTTGAAATACATCGCAAAAAGGGCAATTCAGAAAAATGTTAGAATCTCTTATTTTAGGAGGATTGAGTCTTATTTTTACTGATCAAAAAATAATCTTGTGAAGCAATATTTGCATTTGATTATTCAATCGGTTTCAGCTGAATGTATCTGTTAAGAAAATATTTGATAGCTTTTTTATTTCAACAGTCAACTTACAAAGCATTTATATCATCAGACTTAAATTAACTAATTTCAATACAACCAATGCTTAAAGACAAAGCACACCTGTGCGTAGTCTTCCAATTTGGTTAACTTTGACACCCACACTTCAATTGTGTACAGTGATGCATCCTTTGGTTCCTCCAGCATTCACAATAGTTTGCTTGCTTGTAGATATGACTTTGTATTGCAGTGCACCGTGGAAATATGTTGTCACCTGTCTGTGATGTTGAAATTCAGCGTAGCTTTGCTGGTAAATGGCCTTTTATTGTGAAGATGTGCCTCAGTCGTAGTATCTGTTATCTCCCGCTGGCGTCTTCTGTTTGCTGTGGCTGGAATCAGCAAACCCTCAGACAGCTCTGGGGTCAAAGATCACATAAGACTCGCTGGTGTCCACGGTGCCGCTGATGCAGATATCTGTGTGCTTTATCCTCTCGGGTCATAAGTTTCCTCTGCCTTTTATTAACTCTTTGCCTGTCGTATACATTCACTCCTCTTCGTCAGCCCTTGCTTGCTTTTATCATAACAACACTCATTCCTCTTTATCAGAGGGGTTTCTGTGAAGTTTGTTGCCCTTGGTTGATTGCCAAGATCTACACCAGTGCAGTTCTCCCCATTTGCATGATTCAATTCCCTTGTTGCAATTTTCATATGCTAATCTAATTATTCATCTGGAACAGTTTGTAAATTAAACATACAGCAAAAGAACAAAATGTAGAGCCTGTTCTGCTGGGTGGATATCCTTCGGATCTCCTCGCTCGAAACCAATCCGTGACCGGCGGAATGGCGGAGATCGCGGCGGAATGGGGACTTGCGGCGCGTTGCTGTGTAATTGTTTGAGCGCTGCATTTCCCTCGGCTGCTCATTTAGAGAAAAAAAACCTCATTGTCATGTTAAACCCTCATTAGCATGACACTGGCAGACATGATGTTAATGATATTAGAAATTAGCAGTAATTCGGGCATCTGGGAGCTATTTCACACTGTAAATGAGATCAACATGAAGCCCGCTCCATTCGCTGCAGTTACGTTTAAGTTGAACCAGCAAAGGATATGCAGTAACAGGATTGGTGTTTATTGCTCACGTTGCACCACAAAACAGACTTTGTGTCTGTTTTTGAAGGCCCAAATATGGTGAAAATGTAGCCGGGAGGTGAGCACTTCTCTACAAGAGAATGTCCTTGACATTTCTGACTTAATAACTGCTGCTTGGAGTGCTACACTCTCACCAAATTGTATAGAGCGTGGCCAGATGTCAAAGATGCCGGATGAAGCCAACAAGACAGGACGTGTCCTCTGCAATGTCCCTTTCAAAATATATTCAGACGGGCAACCGTCGGCTCTGTGGAGCCACTTGAGTTATCACTCGAGCACAGCTCATCAATATTTCATTGAAAACCACAAAACTAATTTCCAACAGCTTCATCGAGCCATTTAGTTTGTTAGAAATGATCTTCACAGAAGAGGCTCTTCACGCCGCAGAGTCATAAAACAAGCCGACAGATTCATCACGAGTCGAAATTGTTGAGACAGAAGTGTTGCGTTGTGTCTGAGAAAAGGATTAGAAGCGTTTTACATGCTTGACTTGATTCAAACGCTTTTCAATATAATCCCCTTCATTTGAATACCTAATGAGAACGATTCTCTCTGGATTCTCACGCACACTGTCTGTTTGGGGCCGTGGTAATTATTGCTGTGAAATGTAATTGCACCTGAACTTTTGTTTGCTCCAAACACCAATCAGGAAACGGCCCAATAACCCCGTCTTGACTGTGTATCTCGGGAGGCATTTTGAGTGCATGCGCCAGAGTCCCCCCCCCCCCCCCCCCCCCGCAAGAACGCTCGTCCAAACTACCTACAAACAACCCTGTGTTCCCCTATAAACGTCCAGCCAATGCACAGCTGTTATCAGCAGCGATGGCAGGCCGAACAGAGGCCATTCATTAGCTTTAAACAACTGTGGCCATCTTCTGTCCTCCCCACCGCTGTTTCAATGGCACCGGAGCAACCGTGTGAACAATGCCAGCGCCGGTCATGGCCGCAGCGCGTGTGTGGTCCTGTCCCGGTTGTAAAAGAGGCAAGACAAAGAGCACTCCGCGAGCGCGGACCGTGGCCCGAGCGGGTCAAGCCATTTCCGAAAGGTGAACGCACTTGTTTGTCGAGGGACAAGCCAGAGGAATGCGGCCACGGCGGCTGTGGAGTGTTTTGTGCGCCGTGGACTTGGCCGTGGGTTTGTATATAGTAAGCCTTGTTACTGTCTCATTGACATGTGAGGCATGTGTGACCTTTTGGCACTTGCCTAGTCCAGAGGCCTCTCCGGTCTGGTTCAGGAGGACATCAATACGCAATCTTGTGAAAAACTCAATAATGCTGGTTATCCTGGGAAAGGTTCAATTGATGGAGGAGATTTGATGGAAGTTCTTTCAATAAGGCTCCCTTTAACTGTGTGAGGGTGACTTTCATCTCTAGAGGAGAAGAGACTGCAGCAATCCAGTGGATGCTTTTCTCCAGCGCTGATGGAGATCAATGCGGGCCGCTCAGTCGATGGTCCCCGGGCTTCTCTGTAACGAAAGCACTCTTTGCGTTCGTTTGGAGGAGCTGACTTGATGCGAGCATCGGCCTTCTCCTCTATTCAGAAGAAGAATGGTCCCGTCAGCTGTGCTCGGGGAGACGACTTCATCTCCATCTGGTAATTAGATCACAGCCGCCGCTTACGGAGGAGCCGGAGAAAAAGCACATTGGGCCCACAATAAATGAATCAATGCCACCGTATCTCCACTCCAGGAGAACGGAATGCTTTAATGGAAGTGCCGTGGCAACCTGGGCAGCGGAGGCAGGGAGTCCTGCTGCCAACGTGCCCTTTCAGAAGGGCCTGTGCGCCTCTGACTGTCGTAAAATACGCGAAGAAAGTGTTTGATTTGTTTGATTTGTTTTGCAGGAAGCAGTCTGTGTGTGGTTATAGACCCCCTGGGGTCAATGGGGATATTTACTCTGAGTCCACCCTCTACTCAGTCTTGTCTTTCAGCTTTTTTATTAACTATGTCTTAAAAATAGCCAAGAATAAAACCGACTTGTCAAGCAATATTTTTCTCAGTCCAGGAACCACTAAATGTATGATGATTTCAAAATGGTCAATATGTTTATGGTACATTTACAGACAAAAGTGTACATGTACTATACATTACTATATTACTATACATGCTTGTCAGATTTCGAATAGCGACCGCCTCCCCACACACCTTTCTGATGTCAGATTGAGGGGGAATGTGTCCGACCACTTCTGTTCACACACGAGTTCCACCTGATTGGCCAGCTGTGTGGGTAAAGAAAGAATTTATCTGTCAAGCTCTCTTTTTTCGTTCTCGAGAAAACTATTTCTGTCAGTTTTTGTGTCCCTGACTGAGTGCAACATAATAAATGTCCCCCAGGAGAGACTCTCTGAAGATGTGTGCTCTCCGTATCCTCTCCCCTTCTGTATTACAGCTGGCCGTTTGGAAAAACTATAAACAATTTCATGGTCGAACAGCAAATCGTAAGAATTCATTCTGATCGAGTATCCTCCGACCCTGAGCCTCCTCCTGGGTACATCTCACTGCCTCCACGATCTCTGTAAGAATTTCGTATTCTCACACAGTGAGTTTCACAAATGAGGAAAACAACGCACACATTCACACAGTCTCCCCTCAACGGCATTAACAAAGTCACAATTGGTTTCATACATAAAAAGTGACAGAAGTAGTTGTCTGATAAAATTAAATAAGGGAGCTTGGGAGAGGAGTTCATACCTGGCCTGCTTTCACACCTCCATGAATCATTGCCTTTTAAATCTATGTCCGAACTGTCCGTGTATGAACACTATAGAACCATAGAGACATGCAACAGCCAAGATGTCAGTCATTTGCAGACCATGCCAAGGTCAGAATTCTAGCAGGTGTCTGTGCCCCCCCCTATCATCTCTTGTGCCAGTATGCATGCTTTCACTGTACAATGCTGGCCTTATTTAGCAGAATACCTGTGTCAGGGTGCCTCTGCACTCTCAGTTCCTCTGCAACAATGGGATCCTTTCTCATTCCCCTCCGCCCTGCTTCACTCTGTGTCCCTTTTTTTTAGTGTGGACACATTCAAAAAGAGCTCCTGGCTTTGCCGTGATTCATTACTGTTGGCGATGAACCTGTTTACCTATTAGAACATGAGGTGTCAAATGAATGCCAACATGCAAGTGCATTGTGAATTCAGGCTTTTTTTTTTGGCTCTCTGATGGATTTGTGGCATGTTACCGGGAACCCACTTAGGGGAGCTTACTGGCACTGCTACACGCACACACACACCCACACACACACACACACACACACACTCAACACGGACACATGCAGGACAAATGAAATCACCCTGATTCATCAGTGAGATAGTTCAGCGGGTTGACAGAGAGGCTCACGCTGCAAGTTCCCTCACGTTTCCCCCGTTTGGCCTTTTGTTGTTCCTGTATAAACTCAGTGTGTTTCCACAGTCTGAAGTTCGATCCCTCGGGCTAAAGAAGCTCTATGTAGATACTAATGCAGCCCTGTTCATCACAGGGCTGCACCGCAATGACAAACATGTTCTCTCACGAGTGCACGAGTTGTCGAACCGAGGTGTAGATTCATTTTTAACTTTGAAATGAAATTGCGCTTCCACTGTGGGAAAAGTAGAATGACTGAAACACCTCAAAAATATCAGCGTGCTACAGTTTTTTTATTCAGACAGCATGTTGGTGCTGGTCAGAAGGGATCAGCCAACACCAGCAAATTAAACGTTTTTGAGCATTATAATGTTAGAACACATTTCTTAAATGAGTGTGTTTATGTGGACAGACACCAAACAAATCTTGTTATTCCTGCAGGCGCCTGTGATGTACACACAAACATACCAGTGCAACTTGAATTATTAATCATGTTGTGCAACTGGGAGAAGCGCTTTTCCAGATTTCTGAACTGAGAATATGGTGTTCACATCTTCAAATATATCGTATCCATGTAAACACTCAGTGACCGTGAGTAGAACCTGTTGCTCTGGTAAAGGGTTAGATTCCTACTAGTGCTCAGTAAAAGCACGCACATAAAGACATGCAGCGTCTGTATGAGCTGCTTACGCCATCCCAAATAGATCTCAGTACCAAGAACAATTAGTTACTGGAGCACAAGAAAAGTTTGAGATTTTTCGGTGTTCAAGAAGGTGTGAACATAAGGGGGGGGGGGGAGAGAAGCCCTCCGGCGAATGCCGCACAAGCTTCTCAATCTGACCCCAATTTCAATCAGGCCTCTGCCCGACTGGAACGTCTTTGTTTGATGAACCGCTTAACTCGGAGGCTCAGTGCTGCTCTGATGAGACACTTTGCACTGTGTGTATAGGGTGGGAGATGTAATCTGAATAATGCATAGCGCTCTGTGTGTGTGTGTGTGTGTGTGTGTGTGTGTGTGTGAATCCATGGAGGAGGTTGTTACCATCCCAACTTGACCCAATTTTGGGTTGGTCATGTGACTCCAGATTCAACATGACTCTATATACTAGTGGTGGGTGCTGACTTAAACAGAAAAACGAGTTGGTTTTTTAGCCTTTTAGATGTTTTCCCAGCGTTCATCTGCTCTCAACAAACCGTTACCAGCAGGCTTGATATACATCGGTCCCAGCAGTTAGACCCTTTATCTGAGGATTTGGGAAAGTTTGTCCCTTCAGACACACACATACTTTAGAGGGGGGGGGGGGGGGGGGTAAAAAGTAAAAGAGAGGAAGGTAAGAAAAGAGAGCAAGACACACGATCACAGAGCCACGCAAGTTCTCACTGCCAGAGGTCAAAGGTGACAGCCTTGAAGTGGTGGGGAGGGTGAGGAGGCCCGGGGCCTCGGGTCAGGTAGCCTCTGAGAGTAGCAGTCTGTGGGAACCACAGGCCGGACACACAAGCATTACACACACACACACACACACGCGAGCGCACGATAATGAGCGGTTCGTGTCAGGATAGAACTACAGCTACAGAAAGAGGCACCACAGGTTGGAAAGGAAAATGCTCCCGACAGTTTGCTCACTAATGCGGAAGCATTTTGTGTTGTGACCTCTTTTCTCCTGGTATTAATGTTAAAATGACCTTGTCTTTTTTACCACTTGTGAATTTGTATTTAACAGCTTTTTCAGTAATAATAGTAATAATAATTACAACTTTAGTCTCATTCTACAGTATTTTAGCTTTCTATCTTGTGCCATTTGATGACCATTTTTGCCTTTATTTGCCAGTTGATAGATAGTAGAGAGACAGAAAACAACATGGAGTAGACAAAGAGAGGGGTGACACAACAACAGTTTTTATTTCAGTTGTTTAGCTAATTGTGTTCTATAGATTCAATAACACGCTCGTTGCACATTGAGATACTAGATAAATAATTCATAAAATGTCACTTTTTCCCTCATGTGTCAATGAAGCAAAGCCCATTATTTATTTTTTCCCCTGTCACGCATCACAGAGTGCCGTCAGAGCATGAGGCTGGTTTATTTCTCTCGAGGCCGTTTGAGCTTCAAGGAACTTTGCAGGTTTACGCGCGTTAAAGCAGAGACATAGTGAGTCATAGCTGTCACACTTAGCCAGCGAAACCAAAAGGTGAATCCAGCCGTAATGTCACCTGTGAGATCTCGACACTTTCCCCCACTTTTTAGAATTCTAAAATGTCAACGCTCATGAATCTGTCAGAGTGCAGGGTTGGTAAAAGAGCGATGTCGGGCCGTTTTTTTGTCAGCTCTGTTTTATGGACCGCAGCAGGATGGATGAATTAGATGCCGAGCACTGAAATGCACCATAGAGGCATACAACATGCAGCTGGAGTTTCCCCTCCCATTTGTTTAATACCCCATCATCCAGAGAGAGAGCAAGAGAGAGAGAGAGAGAGAGAGAGAAAGGAAACACTTGTCATGAATGGTTGTATAATGCAGGACAGAGAAAACACAAGGTGCATTGTTTCCTGTGTTTAATGTCAGTAAGCAAACATTTTTCTCAACTCTTTGTATCTGCAGTTGGAACGAAACGTATCTGTTACTATACGCCCACGGAAGAACAATACACGTTCTACATATTAAGTTTTAACAGAATAGAAGCTGTCGTTATAGACTTCAAGCACGTATTTGATTGGATTGGACTTTGCCAACATTAGCCAAATGGCTCAATGAAGCAAGAAGTCTTCGTAATCAATAGACCTATTTGAGCTTAAAGCACTGATTGCGTTTTGAGCCGCGGCGTTTGCGTCGAACTCTTTAGTCTCATAAATCACGGAAGCTCAGCCGCTCTCTAAAAGCAAAGCTTCGATCGAACCCTGATACATTGTTCCGTCGTGTTCTCGCCACTCTACTTCGGCCAAATGAGACGCAGTACATTGTTCTAGCCACGCTGTCACTGTGAAGCTTGTCTTATCTGCAATGTAGGCTAAGCTGTGCTTTGGTTTAATTGCTCGGAGTTGAATGGCGCGCACCGTTTAAGGAGAGAGAAGGCAGGGTATTCCTTTTTCTCTCATTGGCATCTGTGCGTATTTTCCTTTGACATGCATCAGTCCGACATGTCATTGAGATTCCTCTATTGTCACATTCAGCTCCAGTTCAGGGTTCAGTTCCTCAAAGCAAGGCAGCTCACTTATTCGAGCTCATACTTTACATCTTCTCTGTGTTATGAATGAACGCCTCACATGCAACGATTCGATATTTTTGTCTTGGAAGATCGGCCCGTTTTACTCCAGTGCCTCTGAAAGGCCTTACCTTTCAGATCCCACATCATGGCAGCCGCCGCCCCCCCCCACCTCTGCAACACAAAACACGGTAAATGATAACGTATCGGAGCGCTGACCCCCAAAGCATCAAAAGGCTTCACACCTGCTGCATGACAAAGCCCGGCCTACCGTGACGCGATCTGGAGCCGATTGTAGTCGTTTGGAACTCCGCAGCAGCTCAAGCAAAACAGTTAATGCAATAACCAGAGGGAGAAAAGATCAAAACCTCAGCGAGAGAGTGTGTGTGTGTGTGTGTGTGTGAGAGTCCTTCTGTCTCGGTGATACCGACCCCACCGTCTGTCCAGCCATTCCTCTCGGCGCATACCTCTTGAGAGGGAGTCAAGTACAGGTCAGAATGCCCCGGGCGGCGCAATCAAGGCTGATGAATACGAGAACAGCTAAGCGCGGAGCCTCTGCGGGGAAACCACACCAGCAAACGAAGGATGACCCAAGACGAGGGCTCCAATGAATATTACATGACCGTCCTTCAAGCATTAAGCTGTGACATTCAAGCACGTCATAGGACTGCTCCAGCCAAAGTTTGATCGTCCCCGTGCCTTCTGACTTTCAGACTCGTTTCTGTTTCTGCTACTAAAGTGCGAGTGTAAAATGCCTCTTAAAACACTGAAGGTTGCTTCTTTCTTGAGGTCCAGAGAAATCTGCACCTTCAGGACTTAACGATGAATGTCTTTGTCGCGCAATCTGCGCTGAGAACTCCTGGCAAAGCCCTCTGGGAGCTTCTGTTGTCAGCCTGATTTAATTACAGGGCAGCTGGGGGGGAAAAGAAAAAAAAAAAGCAACAATTGGATTTTTCACTTCCTGAATCTGAAAGTTGCAACACTAGGCATCCATCGTTCCCTCTTCCCCTCGTGCATTCACGATCTTAAAACCCCTTGAATAATGACTCCATAAAAACCTAATGCCTCCTTGCCACAGGCTTTTTTGGAATATGCTCTTAATTCTTACAAACCCCTAAATGACACAAGCGGAGAATTATAGACTTTCAAAGATGAAATCAATCACAAGGAGGCCTCCATAAATCCTTTCAAAAAGTGATTAACGGCGCACGATCTCCCTCTGTGTCGGACCGCTTCTCTTCATTTGCTCAAGTCCCCACTGCTTCAACAGCAGCATCACGCTCCTCCTCAGTCTTTGCACAGGTGTTGGAGGGTATTTATTGCCCTGACCCAATACGTAAAGGGTCAGCGAGGGGGCTAGCAGGGTGTTGTGGATGGAGCTGGGAGATGACAGAAGTGTCAGTGGGGGTCGTCCGGCTAGTGATTCATGTTGGATGGGGGCCGATGGAGGGCGGGGGTTAGAGGATGAAGACCTAGCAGCTGAAACACATGGCTGGCTGTCAGCAGCCCAGAGACCTGGGCCTGTTGCTCCTCTCCCCCAGATCTGTTTATTTATCTCCCTTTCTCTCAGAGAGCAAGCTGGCCTCCAATGAGAAGAGAGATGATTTAAATGAGGAAAAAGGAAAGCCAATGCAACTCAAGCTGCCACACACACCCGCTGCTTTGTATGACCAAGAATGGGTGTCTATGTTATTTTAGTTTTTTTCAGCCAACACTGGATGTTTCAACAAAGCACTATAGTCTCGTCAGGCTGGAGGGTCTCTCCGCTTTCATCATGTGGATCTTGTCACCAAAGACAAAGCGATGCATCTGTTTTCCATAGACGGAGGATGGTGACATTTTCTCTCTTTCATTCTGTTGCAGATCGATGATTATAAACACAAACCTCAGTCCACTTCAAGACTTCTATTTGATCCCTTTTGAGAGTTATTTCGGCTGAGAGGAGAGTTCCTGTCAGCCTGGAAGAACTCTTGCTCTGTTGAATTTTGTTTGAACAGTTTATAGTTTTATGAAACCAAAGCCACACGCTTCTCTTTGGCAGAAACCAAATGTATGAGATATTAATTGTATCGAGCGATGTGTTGTATCTGGAAAGAAGATGTGTAAGAGCTAAGAACATCTCAAAGATTTAGCAGAGCAATTTCAATAGGTTAGGAGACTCACAAGAGACAGATGAAATAAAGGGTTAGAATTGGTGGAGTACCCCTTTAAGGCAGTTTCAGTGTGTGTGTGTGTGTGTGTGTGTGTGTGTGTGTCTTAGGAATTGTTCTGCTAAAGTTGCCCGGTTCCCCGGTCCTCGTCCGCTGCCAAGCATCCACAGCATGGCTGTAAAGACAAATCTAATGAAATTGCTGCGTTGGACCCTGCATGCTTATTGCATTAAGTGCAATCAATAAATCCTTTTTGTACACTAGCAACCTCCCTCTCCCCGCATCTCAATCAGGCTGAGTGCTCTCTGTGTAATGAAGATTGCTCAGGAACTTGATTACTCTTAGTGCCGTCCAACTTAAGAGGCGGTTCTTGGCAGCTTCTCCCACACTGGACGAATCATTACATGCCTTTTTTATTCATTTTTTAAATATATGGGCATGCTGTTGAAGCAGTGATGCTGTAAAAATGTGCTGAGTCAAGCTGCATCACGGTAACAGGACAGGCGGGTGGGGGGGGGGGGGGGGGGGGGGTTGTTCTGCATCCAAACAGACACTGTATCTTTTCATGCCCAGCCAGCTCACTGAAAGTGTCCCCCGTGTCACTATTTGAGTTGAACATCACTGTGCTGCTACAGAGAGCCGTCTCGAGCTTCTAAGGAGGGGATTTCGTTTGAAGTGTCCTCACTGTCTGGGATGCGGGGTTTTTCAGTAGACCGCACTCTCCGGTTTGAGCGGGTGTCCAACCTTTGGCGTAGGTGTCTACATCTGTACTTTTAACACCCTGGGGGAGGGGGAAATTCACTCGCAAGATCCATTTTTCAAATCAATTTCGGGCCTATTTCTTTGACAGGATTTCCTCCTGGCTCTCTCTCTCTCTCTCTCTCTCTCTCTCTCTCTCTCTCTCTCTCTCTCTCTCTCTCTCTCTCTCTCTCTCTCTCTCTCTCTCTCTCTGGTGCCGTTTGTGGCTTTACCTCTGAAAGCCCCGAGAGAGGATTGACTCAGCCTAATAGTGTGATTAAAGCCCCCCTGTCCCTTTCTTCTTCTGCCAGCGCTAAACAAGACAGAAGTAGACTTGTCCCAGTTACCTCACAGCCCTCTCTTCTGGTGGAGAGGAGGCTTTAGGGACCCGCTGGGTTCGCCCGCTGCTCTCGTGCAGCCCAGACTTGATGGATACGGATGGATATCACTCCGGGCTGGAGGGGAGAGCGGTCTTGTTTTGTCTAGAGCTCTCTTCCTACTGCAGGGTATCTCTTCATCAAGGCACCAAGCTGGGGTGATAAACAGTAAGAGCTCCTCTTAGCATCTCCATTCCCCGTCTTTCTCCTCTCTCCGTCAGCGCCTTTTAAGTATTTTCCCAAGGAGCGATGTGAATCTCTGGGAAACTCTTTCATTCAAATTTGCAGTCTGGATCACAAGCTTTTTCGGCAAAGTGTGTGATTCGAAGTTCACGCTCGCCATTAGCCAGCGCTGATACATCATGCATCATTACCTCTGGTCCCAGGTTAAGCTCAAAAGATTACAGAGTACGTGACACACTGCACTTTGATACAGTATCACCAAATAAGGCAAAGGCAAAGGGTGGTACGTGGAGTTGGATCAAATAATATTAAGACAATGATTTGTCCAAACATGGCTCTTTGTCTCAAAGCTGCATTCTTTCCCCTCAACTCCTGCTTTGAAGGCTTATCAGAGAAGTTTCCTCTACGTGATTCTCTGGTCTCGGGCATATTCTGGGTCAGCAAGCCTGCAAGTCTGCCTCTGCGGTGCCCTTTTCAAATATGGATGACGAAAGGAAGATGTGACCGCTGTGGCTCCCACGTAAGACCAAAGTGGAACCTGTTGGTGAACTAATCCTCAGGCTGTAAATAGTTCAGTGCTTGTCACAGAGCTGGAGGACGAATCACCAAGCAGGAGGAAGGGATGGAGACGGATGGTTTCTCTATACTGCAGTTAATACTTTATTCCCCTGTCCTGTGGGAGCTATGGAGGAGTACAAACTCACTGTAAACTATAAGCACTTATGAGGAATGAATATTGGATTGGGGAGCCCCAACTACTCTAATGCAAAGTGAAAGGTGTGGGGGGAGGGAGTCTCTGAAGGTATTTGACCTTTGTTGTGTGTATGGCTTTCTGTCTTTTCTATCTATTACAATATTCCTAGCAATAAACGTAAAACCCTTTGGAGACATTTTAGACAAAACATTGAACAACATCGGCTAAAACCAGCAATCCAGTGAAAAAGCAAAAATCCATATTCATTTTGTTACAACATCCAAGTCGGAGGGCTTGATGTGATTTTGTTGTGATCCAGAGAGGCAGATGCTTTGCTGTACCGGTCTGAACGCAGGTATAGATTTTAACCGTGAAATCCGAAGATGATTGATGAATTCCGCCGCTGTGCGTCTTGCCTCAAAGTGCTTCCCAGTGGCGGTGTGATGGAACACCGTCTCTTTCCAGACAAAGTGGCCATTATGGCACGAGTTTGGTTTCGAACCCCCATAAGACCCATAGGTAGCTCTGTCTAGACAGCACTTTATCAGCGCTGAGATTGTTCACTCTACAAATGTGCTGATGTGTGGCCTAAAGCTCGGCAAACAGTGTCTAATGTTTTCCTTGTCTTTCTCTTTCATGTGCCGTCCTGCCAACGCCCTACCAGGTAAGACCACTCCCTTTACTTTAATCTCTCCGCCACAATGGGCATGGTCTCTCTCCCAAACCACATCTGCACCCCCCACCCCCCCACCCCCCCACCCCAAGCCCCATCATACCTCAAAGGACCACCGGATCTGTAGACATAGAAGGTGGCTTGGGTATTATTCATGAAACAAAAGGCGGATATAGTCATGTTTATATTATACATTATATCCATTTTCCATCTTCATGCGATATCACAGTTTTCACAATTAGTACAGAATGTTTTGCTGTAAACCTGGACAAGAGCTTTTTTTTTCCTGCTTGTCTTTTGTGAAGAAGACACCCCCTTCATCTATGACATGTCTCTGCCGCACTTAGCTCACTGCCATTTTCCATGTAGTCATCAGCTCCTATTACTTTGACATGGTTCTGCATGAAAAGATGAACCGACTCAGGGTGTCTTAGGTGGAAAAACTGGAAATTTGTTGAATCATTCATGGCACTTTGTGTTTTCTGAAACGTGTCCCAGCATTTGAACTGTTTTGCGTGTCTTCCGCCAAAGCGCTGGTGGAGACAGTGAGAGTAATGCGTCCGGGCGGCACTCTGTGTCGCTTACGAGAACAGACGAGGATGCGGAGAGAGGAGTGGAGAGCTGAAGTAGGGGAGATGACAGTGAGCAGGAGCAGAGTGCTGTGTTGTAAGCAGGCCCGGGCAGCTGAACCGTCTGCCCGCCTTTTTTTGTTTTGAACTCATTGTGCCATGAAGAGCGCCGATCTCCAGCTGGAGAGCTAAATAGGCCATCAAAAGCAGAAGGGGTTCCGCTCGGGCAGATACCTTTCGCGCTTTGATGGGACCTCAACCGCCGCTGACGACGATGACGCGATGAAGAACGGCGGCAGAAACAACAGCGGTTTGTCGGGGGGGGGGGGTTGGGTGCCGTTCACCGTCTTTTGTCATGCGTATTACAAGAGTTCTTCAGTCAAAACACGGCCACTCAGTCTGTCATTAAAGCTCGCAGATGACGGAGTTGTCCTTTCATGTGTTCCCCACTCAGGGCCCTTCCCTTCCTGTTAAAGCGGTCCCAGCCCCTCTCCCCCGAGAGACAACCAAGTCCACCAAAGTAGCTCATAGAAACTGACGTGTCTGGACCGATGGACTGAGACGCATTTCAAGCTTTTGCAATAAATGCATACATGTGCACATTTGACCAAGCGCACAGCTGTGATAGCAAGTCACGGTCGGACACAACAGGAAGTTGACTACTAGAGTCATCTAAGGCCTCTGCACATCTTTGCAAAGCTCTATTTTCAGGGACTGCCTTAATAATGAACGGAAGCCCAAACATGACTGAGAACATGTAAAACTGAGAACATGAACAACTGCTCCTTCTCCACAGCACTTGACTTGAAAGATTTGAGCTCTTTGATTCAGGGTAGTTTGCAGCTAGCGTTCAAGTACCTTACAGTACAGTGTGCTGCGGCATTACCGACAAACAGTGGAGGCTTTGTGCAATTCCTAATAGGATTGTAATGCCGTCTCTTTGTGGCTCAGAGAAGATTTCTGCTGATTAAATTCCAGGCCGGCCTTGTGAGTCGGACCGGCTTTTTAAGAAATAGACGCACCTGAAACCCTAAGAAGTACAAAAACTGCGGACAGAACGCGCGGCTTTGATGTGCAGCGGCGCCATTCAGTGCTGTTTGCGCCCTCTCATTGTCACACTGGCTCACTGATTGATGTCGCGTTTTACGTGAGCTCCGGTTTGCGAAAGGCCGAAACTGCCATGTTTTGCCGTCGCACGCCGAGAGCTGTCTTCTGCCCGTGTTGGTGTGGGATTTCTCCAGGCCTTTTCAGTGGAAGAGGCCACTACAATGGCCACATCACGCCGCTCTGAGTGAGACAAAACACCTGTCAGGAGTGGTCACGCCTCGTCGCGGTGCCTGTTAAAGTGGGAGGTCCTCTTGTCACTCAGTGCGGTACCCCCATCTTTTCCCTAATACTATGTTTTTGGAGGAGGAAGCTCTTAAAAAGGGCCCCTTTAACCGTCCACACACGTTTGTTTTCCTTTTTTCCTTGTAACTCTTCCCTGAGATAAAGCAGCCTGTCAGGATTGCCGTGCTCTCAGTTTGTTGTCCGTGTGTGCACATTTTTTGTGGGTGTGTGTGTGTGTAGGAATGTCAGCCATAGCACCACCACAAAGGTGGATGGTCTTCGCCAACGTGCCACACACACACAGCGAGGTCCCTCTGACATGAAAAGGGCACACTTGAGCTGTTTGATGTGTGTGCGTGCGTGTGTGTGTGCGTGCGTGTGCGTGTGTGTGTGTGTGTGTGTGTGTGAAGAGGCTGGAATGCAGATTTCATATCCTCCCAGATAATGAGATTAAGGACGTGCCATCTGAGGGAGGAATTCCAGGCGCAGACCTCTGCTGCTCCGACACGGAGAGCTGGTGCACCCACGCTGCCCCTCCTCCTCCTCCTCCTCCTCCTCCTCCTCGTTCTCTCCGTTTAGCTGCTTTCCAATCGATCCAGAAATCTGCGAAATCTCATCGGTAAAATGATCTAAAACGAGTCCTCATAATTCACCAATGATTTCATCGAAGGAAACTGGCCCGAGTGAAACACGATTCGGTTCTACTTAATTAAAATGAATTGCTAGTAACATGTTTCTACAGGCCGGCGGGCAATTATATGGACATAAATACGGAGAGGGAAGCTTCTGATACTTGGATGCAAATCCGTCACTTATTTTACTAAGATCTTTTATTAAGATTTTTGCAGGTTTACAAAGAAATTATAACAATTTAATAACAATGATTCTGTTTCTTTTCCTGTTGTTTTTATCTTTGCACCAAACATCTATTCACAATATCCACAGTATACATAAGGCAAGTTAAACAGTAAGATATGTCTTCATATTCCATTTTATAAGATAAAGAATAAATCAAGCCAGGAACAAAAATCCAGATGACTCCCATAAACCTGCATTTGAGCCACCAAACCCCTCAGCAGGGTCGGTTATTGTCAGATAAACTTAGCCGACAGTCACACACTAGGACTGCAGCAACAACGGACATGGGAGATTTCTGCCGAGCAGATGTTTCTCAAATGTTGCTGAACAAGGTTTTATCATTTCACACATTTTTCAACAAATTATTATTTCCATGTAAATCGCTCCCTCGTCCCGCAACTCCGTTCCATGTCTTGGTTTACCACCATTTCGATGGAATGCTAAGAGCAGTTTAACGACAACATAACCGTACACTTATTATGGCCTGCCAAATTATAGACTACCATATCCTTTGCGGCATGTCAGGCATGTCAGGTGTCATTGAAATGTGTGTGTGCGTGTGTGTGTGTGTGTGTGTCTGTGTGTGT
This sequence comes from Melanostigma gelatinosum, assembly GCF_949748355.1. Classification (NCBI taxonomy): domain Eukaryota; kingdom Metazoa; phylum Chordata; class Actinopteri; order Perciformes; family Zoarcidae; genus Melanostigma; species Melanostigma gelatinosum. Next base: position 7,829,640 of record NC_136641.1, on the reverse strand, counting down.
GTCTGTGTGTGTGTTCTCTCGTGTTAATCCCTGCATGCAACCGCACCAGTGACATGCCTGTGTGTTTGTGTGCATGCATGTGTGCAAAATGCTGCATGCCTCTGTACGGGGATTCCACACGGTGACAGGCACTGGGTATGGTAGTATGTGTGTGGGATTTTCCCAGAGCCTCATCCTCGGTTCACAGCTAAACGAGAAAATGATGTACTGCACAGACTTCAAAGCTCTCAAAGTGTGTGTGTGTGTGTGTTTGTGTGTGAGAGAGAGAGAGAGAGATAGAGAGAGAGACAGAGAGAGAGAGAGAGAGAGAGAGAGAGAGAGAGAGAGAGAGAGGAGAGAATAGGGAATGAAAGGCACACCTAAGCAAAAGAGTAGAGATGTCAGGTAGGAATGGTGCATCTCCGAGAGGCAGAGACCTCTAGGGAAGAGATGAGACAAGTTCACACATGTCTAGAGCTGATCCTGTGTCAGCCTGCACCTACATTCCTCACTCTCTCTCACTCTGTGTGTGTTTGTGTGTGCGTGTGTGTGTGTCTGTAAATGCTGTTTCTTTGGATCATGCGAATCCGGTGGGCAGAATTTACTCATGTGTGGCACTGATGTGTTTGTGTGTGTCCAACTGCGCTCGGCACAAAACGGGCTCGTAATGTCATTTTAATGACGCTGTAATAGCCTAATAATGAGCAGCCAATAATCATCATTTGCCCAATGGGCGTAGCTTCGCAGCTAATCACTTGGACATGGATGTGGATTTCAGTCTCTCCGCCATCTCCCCTTCTCTTCCTCTCTGAACCCACAGACGTGACGGCAGCCCGGTGCTAAAGCAGCAGTTGTCAGCACGGCGTTTGGTTCAGGACTTTCATTACTGATGATGAGAAATGTTTCCTATTTAAAATGTTGCAGAAATGTTTGATGTAAATGTCCGACAGTTTCGTTTCCATCAGCCTTTCTGTGCGTATATTCAGGATGGCGAGGTTACATAATTAGTTGAGCTTTGGCAGAAGTTCATTGCTGCACCCTGTGAGGTTTTCTATCAGCCAGCAACAAGGCAAGGGAGTCTGGAGCAGTTACGTACTCCCCAACACCCCCGCTCTGTAATAGTGAGTGGCAGCATGACGTGAATACTGTGTCTACAGGAGAGGAACTGCAGCAATCAAGATGCATTTGAGAAATGTGTCTCCGTCGGCCTTCATGGCATCTCTTGTTTTGTCAAATTTTGTCAAAGTTGTAAAACTTTGTTTGCAATCTTTCCTTTTGGCCATGCTAGTGATATGGCTCGAGGGCTGAAATATCTCAACAATTATTGGATGAATTGCCATTAAGATTGGCACAGACTAGGGCTGGGCGATATGGCCTAAAAAAAAAATCTCCGATTTTTTTACAAAAAATCCGATTCACGATTTAAATCGATTTTTTTCCCCCAAAATTTTTTGCAGATGACAGAAGCTGTTGAAAACATTTTTTTCTTTTATTTTGTGATGATTTTCCCAAGTAGGTTGATAAAAATAAAGTGCAAACAAAACCTGAACATTGTAGAAAGGTGCCTGTAGTATACAAAAAGTATTTGGTCACTCTTTTGTTTGCCTGAATCATTTAAATATAAAATTAAATTAAACATAACATTAAATGGCATTAAATAGTAGCCTTCCATTGTAAACAACTGTGCAAATGTAACTTTTTACAGTAAGCTTTTCTAACTGAATACACTGATACAAACACAGCATGAAATAAAATGTATATGACCCTTTAACATTCACATTTTCAAAAGTGCAACATCTGATCTAACATCAACATAACATATTTTGCACAGTAAATAAGTGCATGTAAACAAAATCAAGTGCATTCACAACATAACCAACAGTATTAAACAGTAGTGCATGTTTTTTCTAAATATTTTTTGCCAGGAAGACAAGCCTGTCTACTACCTCTGGCTTCAGGCATGCACGGTGGCATGTAACAATGCCCCCCCCCACACACTGAAAAGCCTCTCAGAGGGGGCACTTGTAGCTGGCACAGAGAGGTATTTCTTTGCTAAAGTACTTAGCCTTGGAAAGTTAAGTTGGTGACGCTTCCACCAGTCAAGTGGATCGGTGTCTGGGTCAACCTGCTGGACCACAGGTCAGTTGTTGCGGAGTAGAATGACATCCCCTCCAGCTCCGCAGAGATCCTTTGGCGTGTACTATTGTACAGCCGAGGCAAGGCAACGTCAGAAAAATGTTTACGGCTTGGTAGCACGTACCTGGGGTCCAAAGCTTTGAGACGGTGAATAAACCCCGGCTTTTCCACGGTGTATATGGGCACCATATCTTTTGCGATATACATCGCGACTGCATCCGTGATGGCTTTCCACCGGGCACTCTTCTTCTCATGCGGAGTACAGTTGGTGAATGTCTCCAAAATGCTGGGTTGTTGTTGTGAGGTGGCGGCGGCGGCGGCGGTGACATTGTTTTAGTTTGTAAACAATGCGCGCGCACTCTACTACGGGAACCCAACGGGGGGGAGGGGTGGGGGCGATTTTCTCGATTTTCAATAAAACACATCGCCTTAAAGCACACATTCGAATTAATCGATTAAATCGATTTATCGCCCAGCCCTAGCACAGACTGTCATGGTGCCCAGAGGATGAACTGTACTGGTCCCCTGACTTCTCCACCACGAGGTTCGCATTTGTTGTTTTTAGTGAAATGTCTCAACGAGTATTATATGGATTGACATGGATTTTGATACACGCAATCTTGTCCCCCTGAGGTTGAATTGTAGTCACTTCCGGGATAGATCAATAGATCACTTTGGAAAGACTTTATGCACCAAATATCTGTAAAACGAAGGAAATTCCCATCAGCCTCAGCTGCATGTTGTGTTTAGTGCTAATTAGCAATTGTAGCATGCTAACAAGCTAAATTAAGAGGGTGAACATGGTTACACCGTCAACATTTTAGCCTTGTTATTATGAGCATGTTAGCATGCTGACGTTAGCATTTAGCTCGAAGCAGCTGAGAACAGCAGACTAGTTTCGTACCACAGATCATTTTTCTAAAGTTCTGACCTGATTAAGGACATTTTTGTCGTCCTTTGTGACTGATTTGGGCTATTTGTTATTTTATTGCATATCTAGTTTCCACCAGCTGTCTTGACCTACCTACCCTATACTATTATGAATATTGGCTGCAGATGTGGACGTTTATAAAACTCTCCTTCAATGCTACGTGTTTTCAAGCGTCTGCAGTCGCTCAAGGAGACTACAAATGACATGAATGTTAAAACATTTATTTTGGCCTCGCTCTTACATTTTATCCAAAGTAGGTCGATGCTTGAAAGCTTCCCCGTAAAAATGCCGTCACGCTATTAATGATAAGTTAATAAAAGTTTCATACTGCACACTTTCTATGTAGCCTGTAATGCAACCTGTGTTTTGTTTCGTTCGTCAGCATATGTTCAATATGCGGAGGCGCTCTGGTTGTGCTGAAATACTTAGTGGTGATGGCGTGACATCTCGCAAAGACACGGCAGCTTTTAGGTTTAAATCTTCCTGTCATCACGCATACACCCCGCTGACGTGTCCTTGGATGAGACCTCGCCCCCCCGATCATCCGTGACAGATCCTGACCCCAAACCGAGACAAGAATTACATCATTACATATTGTTCATCATCGTGTTGTTAGTGGGCCCTTGTCCCCTTTGACATGCTGTCTCATCACTAGAGCCCGTGTCTTTCTGTCTGTTTTAGGAGATGGATTGTAAATCCTCAATTGTCCCCCCTGTGGACACTTGGTATGTAACCAAACCTCTCAGCTCACAGAATGGCTTCACCAGATGGCTGCAGCAGAGCTATCCTGCCACGAATTCCGCGTCTCCTCTTTCTCAAAGTCCCGGCGGCTCCCCTTTCACCTGGCTTTATGTCTGCTCTTGAGTCAAAGACGCGAGCATAATAGAGAACCAGAGCATCCTGCTCACTAGAGCTCCACACAAAACACCCGCTTTATTGTGGCTAGTCTATAAAAAAAGATCTCACCTCGTGAAAGACGGGGTGTGGTGGGAGGTGTTAGTCTATGTGTGTGTGTGTGTGTGTGTGTGTGTTTGGAGCCCTCTCTCTGTTTTCCTCATTCACTGTTTTGTTTTTTTGTCTTTGCCAAGTTACGTCACATTGGGAGAGTTTACAGCCGGCTGGAAACTTGGTGCACGCATTCACAAACAGCAGATACACACACAGCTTTCCATGTGGACCTTGTCATGTCAGCCAGGCTCTGTGTGTGTGTGTGTGTGTGTGTGTGTGTTTGTCTGTGTGTGTGTAGAGCAGGGCTCGAGCGGCATGTCTCTTGCACTCCCTGTGGGAACATAGGTGGCCATTGTTGGGTGCTCAGAGCGCCGGGCAGATGGAGGCGAGTTGCTGACGGTAAAGCTGGAAGGAAGCCCAAAAATACTGGGGCAACAGGGCTCAGCGGCCTGTGTGTGTGTGTCTGTGTGTTAGGAGTTCTTCAGGGTAATACCCTCACCCAACATGTGCACACACACACACACACACACACACACACACACACACACACACACACACACACACACACACACACACACACACACACACACACACACACACACACACAAAGGCCGTCCTCCTCATTATTAATTAAATTATCTGCGTGGAGCGGGTTTTGGATCCAAGCCCTCCTTCCCGTGCCACAGTAAACTGAGTTGGGCCACTGACTGCATTTGATCTGAGGATTATGGGAAACAGAGTCAAAACAGCCCCAGGAGCTTACATGCTATACTGCACTGTAGCTTTACAAGTGCACCACCGCCATCATGATGGATGCAGTTTTCCAGCAGTGATGTGAAAGCCTTAGTTTTAAGGGGCCACAGATGTCACCTCACTGAGGAGCTCACATCAGTCAGGACTGTAATATCGCCGGCCCCTGCATCATTTCAGAACTCTCCCTTTGATGCCTGACATCGGGGAAATGACCCTCAGCGCCAACCCAGATGGTAAATGGCCTCTGGATGCAAGTGCTCTCTCATGGACACCGCTTTCTGCGAGCCTCTCTCTCTCGCTCTCACTTTAACTTCTCAAACAGCTGGAAGTGTAGCCGCAGCAGAGTCAAGTGGATTTCTGCTATTCCTGGGCCAGCTGCCGCTCACTGGCATAAGTGCTGGGAAGCTAATGGATGTTAAATAAGGCTGCGGTCTGTGTGCGGGCCTGCAAAACGCTCCGGCCTGAGGCCAGCACTGGAGTTTTACTGTATTGTCAACATTGTTTTTTAAAGGTTCACTTGGTGCTTCAGCAATGCTGTGGTTTCGTTTTGTTTTTCATCCCGAGGAGTTGTTGAAGGCTCAAGACTGGAGAAGCAAGGTTTACACCTCATCCTGTGTTCATTTCATATTGACTCAGTGGGTGAAGTTAAGAACAACAATCGGCATCATGAAAGTGACCAGAAAATGCTTATTATTTTCCTATTGGTCACCACAGCACTCATGTAATCTCCATCCAAAACTATTTTCTTCCTCTTTGGAAGTTTTATTTTGGTCAGAAGAAACTACATTTACCCCCGAGAGATTATTTGCTGGTGATGTAGTGAACAGTAGGAGGGTAAACTCTTCTAACTGTTATAAGCTGTCATAAATGTAAGGCAAACTATTCCACGTTGTTAACAGATGAAAATAAGGCTTTATATGGATGAGAAACATGACTTCTCTGTAAATGCAATTGAGACTGATATATTATTTCAGTCGAGTGAAACGGCTCAACACCCTGGTTCCAGCTGCTCCAATGAAAAGAATTCCCTGACCTGTTTCATGTTTTAAATTAAATATCTTTGGGCTTTTGGACTGTTGATATCAGACAAAATAAACAACTTCAAGAAGAAGGGAATTTCATAACTGTTCTGATATATCGGCATATATATATATATATATATATACATATATATATATATATATATATATAGCTTATACGACCAATCAGAACACATAATCGATAGATGATCCTGCAATTAAATGAATCATTATTAATAAATACTTATTTGCAGCCCTACCAGGACTCTACCCTAACAGCCACTGTGAGATGACCAGAGGCTCATCAATCGCAGAGCACCACACACACACACACACACACACACACACACACACACACACACACACACACACACACACACACACACACACACACACACACACATCCGACGGATGACAACGTCACAAGGGCTTTCAGCGTCGGTGGATCAGATGGAGGCTGCCTGCACACCTGCTACAGCCCTTGATGATAGCGTCGAGGGATGGAGCCACACACACACACACGCACACACACACACACACACACACACACACATACAGAGCAGAGCTACATAAGTACTTGCACTCGCCCCCCTCCTCCTTCTAGCCCCCCAGGCGTGGTGGCTGTTGAACACCGCATCAGAGGCTCAGTATATGAGGCAGCATGTTGATTACAGCATTTAATTAGTGGTTCGTCACATGCCTATTCTGTGATGTTATTAAATCCACCCAGAGCCAATAAGACTGATTATACGGCCCTCTCCCGCTCCATTATACAAGAGGCTGGCCATGTTTGCTAATAGAGTGGGCTGGTTATGGGAGACGGCTTCATTTCTTCTAGCTCCGGGTTCCCTCGGCTGGAAGGCAATCATGATATGAGTGGAGTTTAGGTGGAATGAAATGAGGTCTGTGGTTCAGACGTGCTTCAGACGGTTGCAGCGGTTTATTCAGTGAGAGAAAATAAACCATTAAAAATAATTGAGCCGCTGTGGGGTTGTTTCCAATACCAATACGTCATTACACCGCCCTGAAGCCTTTACCCTTAAACACTTTTCAATTGAGTCTCCTTCCATTCAGGTTTGATTCTAGTTATTCTAATGTTAAACACAGCTGATTTACAGCACTATTGGAAAATCAACAACATTGAGGTGTTGAGGTTATGGTGGTGCTGGGTTTAGAATGTGAGCAGTGTATAACCGCACACTTTGAGACTAATCTGGGGAAGTATGCACAAGTACACAAGTCAGCAAAACTGCTGTAAAGCTGCCCATTAACACTGAAGTGTATGAAAGGATTTCACTTTTTAACCTCTTTTGTGCAAGTTTATGTCAATGTGACTGCGCAAGAAGTCAGGAAGTTTTTCTTAAAAGTAAACATTCATCCTGTGGAGGTCGGAACTATTTCTTCCTCCCAAACCAAAGGGAATAATCCATTTCAGGCTGCCTTCATCCAAGAGGTAATCGGCGGTTCATTTGACACTACAAAGTGTTGCTTTGGACGAGGAACGGCTGACTGGTGAAGGTGAAATGAGGAGTCGAGACCTCGTTTCACTGCAAAAACCTCAATAAGGTGGCGGCTGGCGATCGCCTAGAAGTTTCCAACTTGCCGTTGGCTACGTTCGATGTAATTTCCAGTAAACATCACAATGTAAAACGTGCGTTTTTAAGAAGTACAAACATCGGAAAAGAGCAAGTACCACCCACCAACCTTTTAAGTGGTTACGTCTCCGGTCTGAATGTCGAGCACACAGCTGGTTTTATTTCAGCGATGTAACGTAGCGCTTGCTCTTGGGACACGGTGTCACTCTCGCTGTGGACGATACATAAATCTATTCATGCGTGATGCTTCAGCGCTGAGGATCTGGGCTGTGCAGGGACTTGTCGAGGGGTGAAGTCATGCTCCGAGCAGTTTGGGGGAGGCTACGGATTCCTGCTTGTGGTAGTTTGGAATTCCGTCAGCTGGTTTGGATGGATGAATGAGGACTGTTGATGTAGAAATCAAACATATCAGTCATCTCAAAGCCAAACTGCTCAGCAGCTGCAGCAGGAAAGTTCCTCTGCGCCTCCTCAGGTCGGGCGTTGTTGACTCTCCTGCTCGCAGCAAACCCCTGTCGCCCTTTATTTTAGACGAAGGGGCTGAGCCATTTCATCCGAGAGGATTATGGGAAAGGCGCGCCGAGTCAGCGATGTCTCTCCTTTGTGGCTGATACTTTCTATCACATGCAGCGACCTGCTCCTCAAATTGGGCTGGAGAGAGATGAGAGCGAGGGATGTGTGTGTCGACGACATTGACCTAGATTCTGACCTTAACCAGACGACTTGTTTTTTCCGATGAAACTGGAAATGCAATAACCAATGTCAGCAATTTGAAGAAGCATTGATATCTATCGTTTGGTTGGTTTTGTGCCAATAAAAACGTTTTGTGACGCATCGACCCCCCACGAGTAGGCAAATTGGCTCTTCCTTCGTAGTTTTAGTTGGCTCACTTTGAGGAAGTGAGTGTTATTTGTCTAGTGCGGTGATTTATAATTGGGCAGAATCTTCCAGAATAAGGAAAAAAGAGAAGGCACAGATGAGCCCCGTGCATTCGTATGCAGCGCAGGGTGGATCAGGAGCTTACCTTAGCCAGCCAACACTCACAGGAAGGTTTCTCATCAGCTCTCATTGTCAGCCAGAACACTCAAGACGATTGCTTCCCCGGTGACCTGAAATGCGTGGGAGGTTGAGATCAAAGGCTGTAGAGGGGAAGAGGAAAGGGGCGGAGAGAGCGAGGAAAAAAACCCAGAGGACAGGGGTGAGACGGAGACAGTGATGGGGGAGAGGAAAAGAGATGCAGGGCGTCGGTACATGCTGATATCTCCACTGCGACACGATTCCTCCCTCGAGTGTTTTTGTGATTTTCCACGCTTTCAACACGAGTCGTGGTCAGACTGACCGGTCGAACTAGTGAACTCGATGCGTCACCTATGGAGGTTCTTTGTCAGTTGAATCAATTTGCACATTAGTTCGCAACGTCGACGGGTTAGTAGACGTTTTCACCGCACGTTCAAACAATCTTCGTCATTGTCTCTAAAACTGATGCTGCGTGCACATTGGTAAACGCACCGCCTCCGGCTGTAACAGCCGTATTTGAATACCGCTAATGCTACAAATGTTTAAACAATCAATATTTAGGGATGCATGTTTTGCCGTTTGCTGTCTCTATTTATAATGTGCTAAAAAGAGCCAAACAAAGGTCAAGAGTTGGTCGCCAATTTCTCAAAACGGTTGCCAGTGACAGAAAGTGTGCAGCTATATGCCGTCCTCAGGTGTGTGTGTGTGTGTGTGTGTGTGGGTGTGTTTATGTGTGTGTTGCAGGACGCCAGCCATCCAGTCAGTCCACTGCTTAATGAAGTCTGTTTCATTTTGGGGAGGATGAGAGGTGGATGCACTTCATTAACCTCGATGCCACTAACAACACACACACACACACACACACACACACACACACACACACACACACACACACACACACACACACACACACACACACACACACACACACACACACGCATTTATACAGGGAGAGCAGAAAAAGACACAGGCTACATTGAGGGCGGAAGTAACTAAAGCACATGCCAAGCGGATGAAGATGGATGGCAACCTTTTCACTGGGCGCTTTATCTCGGCCCACACAAGACAAAAGCAGCAGCTTTGTCCGCGCCCCATTCAGCTCTCAGTGCAGAATAGAGAGACAATGTCTAACGCCTAAAGACCCTGACGTTTATGGATATTAATGACGTGTCGGCGGGGCTTCAGATAGTGCTGCGGGTGCGTTAATCGTAAACATAAAAACAATACCTGCTATTTTTTTCAAAACTCTAAAATGTGGGTATTGTGTATTTCCATCTGTCGATTATTCTTCCGATTAATCCGTTCACCGTTATAAGAAATGCCAGAAAAAAGTTCCTCTCGCCGACCAACAGTCCCAAACCCAACGACATGAAACAGAGAAATGTTTGCAAGAGAAACGAGAGCTTGATTATCAAAATGTTGCTGATGTGTCAATCATTCACATTAAGCAAGAACTCTTAATTCATGAAATGGGTTGTGCAGCTACTGCCCTTAAGCTTTGCAGGACAGCGTGCTCAGTAGATTAAAGGCCTCGTTAAGATAATTGCTTTGACAGAACAACATGTAAAGAGTGAGTTGGTGAAGAATGCTGTTTTACGACCCACCATCATCTAATCTCTTGAAAGGCTCCAGTTTGCTTGCTGCGTCATGTTCTCAGTTTTGAGTGTCTTTCCAGCCCAAATAGTTTCACACATAGATCCCGACTGGACCGTTAATGGACGTTTGCCTTTTAAAAACACTCGGCTGCTCCTTCATGAACCAAGCACACTCAATTTCACAGTCCTGGCTGCGAGTGGGAAAGACATGAATCAAATCATGATGCCACTCATCTGGCGAGTGCCTTTACCAGTCAGCAGCCAAGGACGCTGCGCTTCTCATTTAGCGTTCTCTGCACGTCCTCTCATAACGTCAGCCTGCATTCATCATCGGTTCAGATCGCTCACCTCTCCGCATCTCTGGATCAAAGTTTTTGCCTGATTGTAAACAGGATGTTCTGGTCCACCTGTTCTTCGGTGATGATAAGTGGGTCTCGGGATGGCTGATGGTTCCCTGTCTTGGCCCCCACTCTCGTGCTCGCTCTCCGTGAATCTCTCGCTGCTAATAGGCTTAAATTAAAAGCCATTTCCTCCTAATAGTGAGAGCTGTAGGAGCCATTAACGGATCGGTCTATTTCGCTAAAAGGAGGGAAAGGCTGTGTGTCTGATGGGGGTGGAAATTATCTAAAGGGAGGAGAAGGATGGGACACTATAAAATGAGGAGGGGGGGGGGGGGTCAGGCATAGGATTCAGTGATGTCATCGACAGCACCGGGAAGCAGGACCGGACTCGTTGCTTTATGGGCGACTCTGGTACTTTTCATTGCGCTGTGCCTTTTTGACTTTGACCAGACCGACATTAACTGCTTGGTTGAATTACGCAGCGAGGCCCGTCGGAAGGGCTCGGCCGTGCCAAGCCGGCATTTAGCGACGGACTCTTGATCCAGATCCAGTTGATGAATGCGTCTGGAAGGAAGCGTTCATTGCTCAGCTGCCACACAGAACACTTGACGAGCTTATGAATATGAGATGGCACTTTCCTGGAGTGATCTATACTGTCCTCCTAACAGCCAGGTCTCACTCTCTGGTCAGTGGATTCTTTTCATGGATTGTTTCCTCCAATCAGAATCTCAGTGCTGTCTGATCCCAAGTTCTCTAAAGGGACTTTGGTGCTCAGAAACACTACCGCTGTCAAAATCAACACAAAATGTAAAGTAGCCATGAGTATCTTCAAGCACAATTTTGAGGTACTTGTGTTTATACTTGAGTATTCGTCCCATGTTGTCCATCTTTATAAACAGCCTGTGGTCTGAACTAGCACCTCACAATTTAGTTGTTCTCATTCGCATATTATGAAATAGTGATTTGAAAGTGCATGAGCCACCTGCTTTAGCTTTGTGTGTACACAGCCAGAGGCTCCACGCGCACCTTGAGGTTGTGTGGAGGTTTGAGGAGCAGCAGTCTTCTCTCACCAACAGCTGGAATGTCAGGAACGCGGGGGCATGTCAGCCTCACGCCTCCTAATAATGTCGTCAGTTGCAGGCTTCTGTGTAAATGGACCACAGAGGAGAAGCGCCGACACGGAGGCCCTTCATATCACGGCAGCTCCCACCTTCGACTTTTCAACACGGGCGAGAGCAGTGTGACTATTGCAAGGCCTGTAGGGAGGCAGACTGTCAGACCAGGATGGGCTTTTCTCAGTCGGTCTATCTTGATGTCGGCTGTGGGGTGTTTCATCTCGTCCCTCACAGCTAAACCAATCAAGGCAGGCAACAGTGGAGCTGCAGATTTGCATCGGGTAAAAATTACGCTTTTGGGAAAAGATTCTGCTTGAGCGAAAGGAAAAGCTTGTTTGCATTTCAATCTTCTCTTATCGCGGTGCCATTGGGCTGCATATGCAAACGACTCGTTCCAAAATGTAAATGGCCGTTGTTCTCCGAGACTAAGGCCTAGTCCACACTACTCCAGTTTTACTCCATCTTTGCTACGTTTACACTGAGCAGCAACACTCCGCCGGAGTTTTGGAGCACCCTAAACGGAGGAGCCTGAAAACTCTAAGCAAGCCTTTACCAATTCTTTATGGACACAGTCACACACACACACACACACCTAATCGCAGGAAAGCACTCTTACATGCTCGACATCCTGATATACAACCCACCTCTAACACTAAATCTAGAAAATAGATGAATTAAAAACAAAATGAGGACAGCTGGAGACAGTGACTCAAGCCTCATTTCCCGACAGCTGAGACAAATCCACCACAATGGTGATAAACAAGTGCAGGCCTTGCGTTCTCCTCCTGGCGCGCAGTTGTATGGCCAAGGCCACGTAAATTGGGGCGACATGAGGGATGAGTTGCATGAGGTAAACAAGTCCCAAAGGGATCCTTCTCTCCTGTTTCTTGTCTCGCCCTCCGGCCCATTTCTCAGCCGCTATTTATTCAAGTGATGGAGAAAAGGAGGGGGACGGGGGGGACGGTGAAAAGGTTGTATACACCTCACAGCTGGACACTGATGGGACTTTTTACAACCCGCAGTGTCCTGCCTGTGAGAAAAAGGCAGTAGTTGGTCCAAGTCCCTTAGAAACCTCCCCCCCCCCCTCCTTTGCCAGTTCTTGGCCCTGTTTGTGGATGACCTGAAGCCTCTCCGGTCCAGACCCGCATATGTTGTCTGAAGCTCCCATACACCCTTTTTTGAATCGGGAGATCTGTAAAGGCTGCTTTTGTTCCCCCTGATGATGTCCACTACTAGTCCACGAGTGGAAGACGGCCTGTGGAAAAGTTGTAAAGATTTTGTGCATTTTGAACGTTTTAACCTGGAAAAACCAAATGGTTTTGGTTCAGCTATTAAGCATTTGGAGCCGGTCGATTATTGCGGTCACAGACTGACTTACCACTGTTCTGCAAATACAGAGTTTTCCCCCTTAAAGCCTTGACAAATGTGAAAACACAGGGAGGCAGTTGAAAGTGTACAATAGAGCTGGAGAGGGGGAGGGAGGGATGACACATTCTTCTTCCTGACTGTAAAATCCTTCCTTTTTTCGGGGGGATCCTTTTGAAAGGGGGGCCGTATCTTCGAGGGAAGGGGGCGTTTGCAGTCAGCATACAAAGACCCCCTTCCCATGTTACAAACACACAGAATTTTGACAGGACTTTTCACGTGTGTCCGTCTTTACAGTTAACAGCAGTAAGAGAAAACGCTGCATCGTACGTTGTGTGGCTCTGTTCATTGTTTTGCCTTTTTCTCACTCTTGATATGTATTCATCCGCCGTTTGGAAAGAAAAAAAAACACATCAAGAGAAAGTTCCGAGACAGAGAACAAGCTTCTTGCTGTCTAAGAGCTTAGTTTATGGAAGTGCCTTTGACATGCTGTGTCAAATTCAGAGTCCAATGGGTCCATCTGCCATGTTTGAGGCCCTGCTCCCACATATGCGCAATCACACACACACACACACACACACACGCACACACGCACGCACACACACACACACACACACACACACACACACACACACACACACACACACACACACACACAAAACCCCATCATGCCCCTCAGGCTTCATCTACACTGATACGTTCTTGTTTTAAAACGGTGTACACACAAGCGTTTTTTTGAACGTTTAAAAAAAAAATCTTCGTCCATACGAACTTCCTGAAAATGCAGATCACATGACCACTCACGTGCACTGGGAATGCACGCGACGGTGTCAACAGGCAGCAGATTTGTCTACCCTGCAGTTGGTTGCTTGGTTACAGAAAATACTTTGTACTTCCTATCGTGAAAGGTGTTGTTTCATACTAAGGATTTTTCCCCCTACACTCACACACACTCAAACTAATTATATTATATTTTGATAAATCAAAATAATCTTACAAAGACGAAACTAGACTAGAAGACTAGACAGCCTACTACAAATAGGAAATTCTTGTTGCACTGTCCCAAAACAAAAATTGACATCCATCAAAAACAAAATAACATCCGAAATGTATACTACCGTTCGGATGTAAAGTCCAATGAAACAGGACACTTGTGTGGGTGAGATTGTGTATGGCAACAAACGGTTACGTCTCCTCACACAGTTGATGTTTGTCCTGATTCCAGTCGTTATCACCAAACAATATGTTTGTAACTTCGGATATACATTTCTGATAAAATACCGCAAAATATTTCTCACAGAAAAAAACAGAAATGGGAAAGAATCACAACAATTGTGTTCATTTCTGACCTTGGGTGGTACCAATGAGCATTACTATGCGCACACTCATTTGTTTTAATTTTGGTACCAGGCACTGAATACAAGCCTGCACACACACACCTACTCTTACTTGATTGTGCATACGTGTATGTGTCTGTGAATGTGTGTGTGTGTGTGTGTGTGTGTGTGTGTGTGTGTGTGTGTGTGTGTGGGGGGTTTTCAGGAAGTCCTGTGACCGGCCATATCCCCCCTCTCCCTGACATGAATCACTTAGAACCAACACACTCTAAGCTAAAGGAACTCCCCCCCCCTCGCTGGCCCTTAATCACATTAGCCTAAGTGATATGGGAACGCCAGGCCAGACACACACACCCTCCTACTTTCTCTGTCTTTCAACCCAAATAAATAGCCACTCCCCCCGAGCTTTAAGTTGTCTTAAGCTCCATCTTTGGATAATAGACCATTTGCTCACCCAAAGACCCCAGTGTGGAATAATGAGGATCAAGACGAGGGCAGAGAAAGCAGGTTGAGAGAAATGCAAGAGGGGGGAACAGAGGAGGAGAGCTGACACTCTGCTAATACCCGCCCCGGGGTTTAACCCATCAAAACACCTGTTTTGTCAGGGTGCAAGGTTATTGTGCGGAACTACTACTGGATTCTTTTTTTTGGAGTGGACTGCTATTGGGGTGGTTGAATACGTTTTAATGAAACAACCTCCGGGTCTGAAAAGTGAAGCCAATGCGGAAGTGCCTTAAACTTGCATTCTTTCTAATGGCCAGCAGGGGACAGAAAGAAGTGTGGTTGTATAGAAGTCTATGAGAAAATGACCCTTCTTCTCTCTTGACATATTCTCTCAGTAAACATTGTAAACATGAGTTTATGGTCTCAATCTCTAGATTCAAGTCTTCTTCAATACAGCACGATGTTCATCAGTACATTATGATCCATTTAGAGTAAAACAGACCATAACCCAGCATACGCTTTAGACCCTGACTACCTTGTGAATGTGTTGTCTGTGTTTTCACACTGGGGTTTCAGTTCGTGAAAGTTAATTGTAACGTTTTGGTATAAAATGTTCGGTTGTACTTAGCCCCACTCTCTCGTGTCACTCTTGGTTGCAAAAAAACCAAGATGGCGATGGCCAATATGCAGAATTCGAGGTTTCAAAACGTCAGTAAACAAACCAATGGGTTAC
Source organism: Melanostigma gelatinosum (assembly GCF_949748355.1). Classification (NCBI taxonomy): domain Eukaryota; kingdom Metazoa; phylum Chordata; class Actinopteri; order Perciformes; family Zoarcidae; genus Melanostigma; species Melanostigma gelatinosum. Next base: position 7,814,335 of record NC_136641.1, on the reverse strand, counting down.
GTCACATCTTATATACAGTCTATGTTCAGGCCTGATAGCTTTGTTAAAAGTATAACATCAAATAAAACATACCTTGGTGACCAAATGCAATGTCTTGAAATACTGGAATTTGGCATCATTTAATTTAAAATAATATAATAGGATTGGACGCTAATGCGCTTCTCTGCGCAGAGTGATCAGGTTTACTGGCCATGCAGGACCTCGACAGAGGAGGCTCCATGTGTGCCTGGTTAATAATCGATGGAGGGCGCCGTGTTATTCCCTGGTAAAGCCAAGGCTTTGTGCAACTTGCATCATTTGCTCACTCGGTTTTACATTTCTTTACCTCAGCGGTTTTCACATTTTAAAGTTTGACATGCATATTATTTGCCAGAGACATTGATTATTTCTTGTGAAAAAGACTCCTCACCCTCCTCCTCCTTCATCCACTTCCTGTCACACAGGACAGGATTCTGTCTCTTCTTGCTTCAGTCCTCCTCTTTTCCCAAAGTTGTGTTCTTGTGAGTCTTGTGTGCTTTTTTGTTGAGATGTAACTGTCACTCACTTTTCTTTCTTCTTTCTTTCCCTCTCTGCCTACTGAAGACCACAAATATATAATTGCAGGTAAGCACACCAAACTATCTTCCAATGCTTCTTCTGTTTGCCTTCATGTGTTCTGATCAACAGGGCTGTGGCAGTGTTCCTCTGTTGCATGCATGAAAAATATCTTTGTAGTCGCTTCCTCTCCTTTCATATACGTGATACACTTGCTGACAGAATCAGGGGTTGTAGACTCATGTCATACATTCTGTATGTCATTTGCTGTGGTGTAATTATGGCTGACAGTCAATTGATCACAGCAACGCTACATTCGTGTCGAGCTGCCTGCAGAGAAAGAAACAAACTATGACAGCAACACGTTTTCTAGTTTTTTAAATACTTTTTTAAGATTTATTATCAATTATCGTAATTATTATTATCGTATGAAATTAATAGATCTTAGAAAACAAATCCCTATTTGTGAATTTGGTGAATCTGTCAGTCACTGAGGGTACATTTTGAAGTAAAACTGTGTTATTTTCCAACTGTTGACTTCCTAATGTTGTCACAGGAGAAAGCACAGGTGGACAAATGATTGATGGCTGAATTCCACTGAGCTGCGTCAGTTTCAGGGCCCTTTGCATGCAGGCTCACCCACTGACATGACTTACTGAGGCACGTCAGTAGAACAGAGCCTTCGTTAATGTTATCAGTAACACCTGTGCCTTCCACACTGTGACAAGTTCAACAGTCTCCTGTGAAAGGGACCCGTTGCCTTCTACTGCCTACAGCAGTAGAAGCACGAGGAGCGTACAGTTAGTCCGACATTTACTCTCCTTTTACCTCAGTTTTGGTCTCCACCAGAGCTGGGTGAGAATTCTATACTTTAGATCAGAGGTGCCCACACTTTTTCGGCTTGCGAGCTACTTTTAAAATGACCAAGTCAAAATGATCTACCTACATTAAAAATACTGAATATCTATATATATATATATATATATATACTGAGTATACTTTATATTTACAATATATGTTGGCGTACCTTGCATAACTGCATGAACATGTTGAAAAAGTACACACCTGTGCATGACTGCGTGTGGTCGCAACCGTCAAGCGAGGCTTTAGACTTTCACAAAGATTACGTGGCAAGGATACGGGGTAAGGGTGAGGTCGGAGGTCACGCACGGCGGGGTTACGAGGGCTGTGGTGCCTACAACAGCCTGCGTCCTGCTCGGGTTCGGTTTCCTCGGGGATCTCATTTGCCGATGTACAGGCCAACCGACAAACAAGCACCTGCAGGAGGTGAAATCAACAGAGCTCGGGAACGCGTTGGAGAGGGCGGCGCTGCTGCTGAACCTGATATAACCGAGTGGGGTTCAGGGGACAGACAAACTCCCTTTCTGTGACTTCTGTCTTTGCTATTCCTATCCTATTCTGCCCTCCTCGCTTTTAGTATTGATGCGGTTTCAATCCAATTACTGTTCCTGTACTGTAATATCACAGTACTCACAACTTAGTACATGCCTGACCTTTGGTATCCCGTTAGTTTCTTTAGTAACTTAGCGTCACACAATCCCGTGGTCGATGCCCTTTGTGGTCACAACTCAAACGAACCACCTTGAGTTCCCGCTCTCATATGAGCGTCTTGTTTGTTTTTGCTTCTGTCCTTGTGCTGTGAATCTTCTGTGTTCTCTCATTCATTCCTTTACCCTTTGATTCATATGTTGTGCTCCCTTTCAATGAGAGGACGGGGTAAGGAGTTCGTTTTTTCTCGACCGTTTGCTGGAACGTCTTCACATATCTGCGGGCCATTTCCCCTCCGTGCTCCATCTCAGTGAGTGACAGCACACGAATGGCACATTGAGCTACGAGCCGCGTGGGTCTCATCACCGACCGCCTTTATCTGCACACCGACGTTTTCCCTCGAGCGCCCCTGTTCAACAAGGGACAGGTAGTTTTGGCCCCTTTCAAAAGCAACACACCATTAACAATGCAACGTGAGCGGAGAGGACATCTTTTGTAGGCTCCACTATGAATCCGGCAGATACCGCCCCTCTCCAGCCAGCCAAAGACGGGTCCGTTGTTCCATTTGTCCGCTCCAGCAACCCCCCCCCCCCCCTTTTTGAAACCAGAACTCCATTATCAGCCTTTTTAATGTGACTTCTCAAATGCGAGGGGATGCAATTATCTGCTGTCTGGTTTCAGGAGGTCAGTGTGTGCAGTAATCGGGATGGGAGGGTTACGGCCTGTAGCTATGGGCTCTTTTAGCCTTCTGTTTCCAAGAGGGTCATTCATATTAAATGATAAGCTGTGGGCTCAATATTATCCAGCTTGGTCGTATAAGTGGCCACTACACTTAAATCCTCCACCTCTGCTCATCTTATCCTGGGACTGGACGGTGAGCAGAGGCACACTTCCTGACTGACAGCTGACGGTCAGAGGAACGGACGTGTGGGGAGACGGCTTTCTTCTCTTTAGTCCTCTTTCAACTGAGCCCTGGAGGGTGTTTTTTCGCCGCCTTAAAAGGCCGTTGTTTAATTCAAAGAGATCGACTTCCAGGGGTTGAAGGTAAATGACAAATGTGACAGAGAGAGTTAGAGACTCGCTTTAGGAATAGAGAGAATCTGTGAATAGTCTCACACAGAGACTCTCAGCCGTGCCCTTGATGCCGAGGCAGTTTTTGATACATGTCCACTGGTTGGCCAGGCTGCTCATTTAATGATCATCTGACTTTTTCTTCTTAAAGTTTAAAAGACACTTGTAATCCTGCAATATGTTGAACGCACGCTTAATCAAGGCTAGTTTATTCTCGTGTTCGTCAACGCTTTAAATGTAACTCCGAGCAAAGTTGAGATTCTCCATTTTGGGCCGGGCAAGCAGCAGCCCCATGTGTTACCACCGACTATTTATCACCGCGCCCCCCCACCGTCATTTCCCTTTCACTCCTCCTGTTTGGCTTCCTCTCTGCCTCTTTCCTTGAGGTCAGAGCGAGGCCCCTGGCCCCCCTCCAGTAGCCCAGCCTTGGATCGGAGACATCCTCATTTATCAGTCCAACAACAAAAAACAACCGAAACCCTCCCCGTATAGTCAGGGCCATCCTGACCCTCTGTATCAGCCCTTCCTCAGATAAGACGCTAATTAGCTGACATGTTCACAAAATAGACCACTGGTTTGTCATCGTTCAGCCCCTCAACCGGGGATTGCTGACACTTTAACCCATTACCGCGGACTGTTTCTCCCAGCATGCTTTGAGTTTGAGAAGAATCTCCTACCTTCCAGGCAGCCAGCCGTTGGCTTCAGCTTGCGTGGCTACGTTATGAAAATGAACTTGCAGAGACTCGCTCACGATAGGTGATCAATCAGGGAACTTTCAGTCCAGCGCATCCGTCTTGTCCAAGTTGTTTTTCCGATTGGAAGTACGGAGATTTGCTTTGAGAGCTGTGTTTCAAGGCACAGAGACATGCTTGCATTCTTGAGGTATGTTGTCAGACAAAAAAGAAAATGGCAACCTTTCTACTGTAATGAATCAAACTTTAATTTCTCGCAATTCTTAAATGGAACATGCTTAAAGCTCATGCGTGCTCAGTAAGGTTAAGTGTGCATCTTTTTGTCTCCTTTGCCGGTCCTTTTTGTGTGTGTTCTTCAAATCCGTCAGTAAATATGAAGATTATCTTCCTACACGTGTTTCATTCATTTCAAGGTGTCCGGGCCTCACAGGTTTACGTGTCAGTTCTTGCATGCCGCTGGTATGCTCGAGTGTTTATTTCCCAAAGAGTGTGGTGACTGTTTATTTCCATAGGCGTGTGTTCGTGCGCCCCCGAGAGTGTTTATTTCCAAGTGTGTGTAAGAAAGTGAGCTGTGTGTAGAGAGCGAACGCTCTCAGCAGCATATGTTTAGTGCGGGCGAAGAAAGGCAGCGCCGACAACTCCTACTCTCCCGGCACTTTAACAACCACAAACAGTCCTGTCACAATCTGCCAGGGAGTCTCAAATGTCGCCAATAATGTCATGTCCTGCCATTAGGGGTGTAACGGTTCACAAAATTCACGGTTGGGTTCAGTACGATACGGTGGAGCCACGGTTCGGTACGTTTCGGTACAGTAGAAAACTATAAATGCCAGAGAAATGTACTTGATTTTAAAATATATTTATTCATTCCAACTAACATCATAAAGTTATTCTTTGACTTTGAACAATGATGGAACTATACCTGAGTGACCCATCTTCTGGGGTGTCTTCTTAGCAACACATCAGCATAAAAAACAAAAACTGCTCCTTAATGTTATGTAGTATTGTTACTTACATCTTGCAAAAGAGATTTTTAATCTCAATGGGACTACCTGGTTAAATAAAGGTTTTAAAAAATAAAACAAATATTTTTTATTTTTTATTTTTTTCAAACGTATTCGGTTCGTCATGCGTACCGAACCGTGAGCCTCGTACCGAACAGTTCAATACGAATACGCGTACCGTTACACCCCTACCTGCCATCAAATCTGTTTTAGCGTTTCGGCGAAATCTATAACATAATACGGCGGATGCCACTCTGACAGACAAACGAGAGTTAGACACCGGCGGGGCCATAAAAGATGCTCTGTTTGACTCATCTCAACAGGAATGAAATTTTGTTGCATAGCTGTGACAGCTGTGACAGCAAAACAAAGCCAAAAGAGAGCTACTAGAGTGGCTTTTCATTTCTGTGACCGCAAATTCACGCTGAACAGGGAGATTACTCACCCGATGCAAATTGATGGAAAATATTACTCATAACACGCATACAAAATAAAATGCAATTGCAGCATCCACTGAGCTACGAAAATAGCATTTTTTGCCTTCTTTATTAGCTTTTAAAAGCATCTTTGTGTGACCGTTGGCACAATGTAGACAATCCTCCGGCTGCCGCAGTTGATTTGTACCACTTTTTGTGAGGCTCAGCATTATCAAACCCTTCAAGTTTGTTTCTATACCAAGATGAGTTTTTATCTTAGCTGGGCTTAAAGTGCCTTTTCTTTACACCTAAAGTCCTTCAAGTTTGCGTCTCCTGCTTAACAGCCGTGCTTTGCTATGACTTGAAGATTATTGTTGCCCAGAGGCATGTTTATTGAGTTGCAAATTTTCTTTTCTGGCAGCTCCACAGACAGCTAGGAGTCTGTCTGCTTGGCTGTTGTGTCAGGTTTGTGCTCTCCTTTTCCTTATTGGGAAGGAAACTCTATCTCTCTCTGACACACACACACACACACACACACACACACACACACACACACACACATCTCACAGACACAGAGGGCTGTAACTTAATTAACTTGGTTGGAACATGACCACTCTTTGCTCCACCTCCACCCTGCTGAAGCCGGATACAGGCAGCACCTCGGCTGTGTTTTTGCAGTCCTCCCCTCACACGGCTTTCTGACCCACATGTACACTCTTATCTCCCAAGGCTCCGTTGAACTTTGTGTCGCGGGCCGAGCTCATTAGTCTGGGATACTGCCTCTGTCTCGGTTTGTACCTCGGCCTGCAGAGCGCCACACCTACAGGAGGCCTCCGCCCCGAGCGGCTCAAAGGCCCATGGGGGGGGGGGGGGCGAATACTCCATGTTGCCGTGACTTTTCCTTTGGTTTCCATAAGCTTGATGAATGACTGGCTCGTCTACAGTGTCCAAGCAGCCCTGATGTCGTATGACGTCCACTGCAAGTCGACAATAACAACAGCTCGCTGCATGTTCTTCAAGTACTGCAGCTAATGATCGGAGATGTGATGCATACTTTTTATTTCTACAGTAAATGATCATATTTACCCTGACTGTACCTTGATTGATGGTGTAAATCTATAGTAGATAGGAAGCCATAATATATGAAGGGGAAAATATGCTGTAATATTGACCGTGTCCTTCGAATGTCATGGATGTAGTTTACAGCTGCACTCAGTTAATGAACGTCATAGGTTTCCCAAACCTATCTGTGTATTACTTCATGGGTCTTGTCGGTGGAGGGAATGAGATGGAGGTCTGTGGAGTGACGGAGAGTCTCTTCCCCCACCTGTGGAGGGATTGGAACCAGCAGTTCTTTTTCCTGGCACTGACGGAATGAAACAGACAGCATGGAGCTACTCTTTGCATCTGCTGCCATCTCATGGCGGCGTGCTGCACAAACCGAACGTCTGCTCCTTTGATGTACTGCATCCGCACATCTGCATTACTCTGATGTGCTGCCTGCTTGTTGTTTACTTTGGGTATTCTAAAGGGAATTTCGTCTTTCTGTTTTTATTGTTGTTGCTGTAGATCATAAAATAGATTATACTTTAAAATAAGTGTTGTGGCTTTGCTCTGTGTGTGTGTGTGTGTGTGTGTATGTTGCACATCTTTTCTCATTAATGTTGTGAGGGAGCACTTCTGTTTCTCCATCTGTTCATCGTCTCTCTTTCTACATCTCCCTCTTTTGCTGATGCAAAACCCTAAATGGCCACTGAATCTAAACTGTTGTTCCGTTCAGCAGACACTGACCTCAATGTTTTATTTACATGGAGAAATGGAGAAAGGGTTAATTCCTCCTTCATTTTGACTTGAATAAACATCACAAGAGGTTTGTTTTCACCTTAAACTGTGCAGCTGTATGTCAAAAGGAGAGAAAGCTGCAAGTTGGAGACTTAAAGATTTTCAGTTTGAAGCTGCAAGGATAAGCAGGGACACTAGGGGGTGCAACTGCTCTAACCCTGAGGATAGGGAGGTGGCTCCACCAGCTGATCACCTCCTCCTCCTCCTCCTCCTCCTCCTCCTCCTCCTCCTCCTCCTCTTCAATCCATGGGTCTGGAGAGGCCAAACCTGAGCTCAGCCCTCTCTCCTCCTCCTCCTCCTCTCTGGGGTCACACTCATCATGGCATCACAACAGACTGAGGACATTTCCATTCAAATACATACTTTATTTACATGATAAACAACTGCAACTCAGGTAAAATATGCCGCCGCAGAGGTTGTTTTCAGTTTAATGATGTTTTGTGTGTGTGTGTGTTTTTTACGGTGCATCTGCTCTTTGGAAAGAAAAACAGAACCCAAAGTGACGGGAATGAGGAATGAGAGCGGGGAGGCCGTGAGATGGATATGAACCAGAATTGTTATGAGCACATCATAATGCACTACGATCATTAAAAGGAAAGAAAACGAGGATGGGGGGGACAATGAAAGGAGGGCGGTGGTTCGTGCACATTCATATTTAATCCGTCATTTGAGCTGCTGTTGCATCGCCTCTCGTCATCCCAGTGATTTATTATAGTTTATTTTTTTAACTATGTTTTAACAATGTTTTAATTATGCTTTTTACTTTGTTTTTACTATGTACTGGCTCTGTGGCACTCTGAGATTTTTTTTAAAATGAAAAGTGCGTTACAAATAAAATGCATTGTTATTATTATTATTAGTAGCCAGAGCGGAGCCTGCTCCGACGTCGCGGTGCGCTGCTGGGGTTGTGTTGCCGAGGGGGCAGCGCCTCCATCACCACCCAGTGGGCCATGGGAGGGGGGATAGAATATCTAGGTTATGGTAATATAATCTATTTCACCCATGATCGCACCTACTGTATATGCAGAAGGCTGCAGCGAAGGATAAGGGTGTGTGCAGCACGTGCCCAGGGCCTTGCTAAGTAGGTATATGCGAATGGTGGGTGGGGGGGGGGGGTGACCCATCTGGTGTGTGTAGCCCTCCCCACACCCCCGCCCTGTCCATCTCCAGATTAAGAGGCCAGGCGTCCCGGACCCAGAATTCTTCCCCCGTCCCATCACAACACACGCCCATGCCCCCCCCCCCCCCCCCCCCCCCCCCCCCCCCCCAGACGGCCTCATGGGAGGGACACGGGGTGAGGTCTCCATTAGCCGAGCTGCCCCTGAATGTGAGGCGCTGGTGTTGCGCTCGTGGAGCTGCGTTGAAGAAAAATGGGAGTTTAAAGCGATGGTGTCAGCTGCGGATTTGGACAGTGGGACTTAAAGTGTTCGGGGGCACAGGGTTAGTCTCAGCCCCCATGGGGTACAAATGAGCATCCATTTGTACATGGCATTCACTCCGAATCATTGGATGTAGTTTCTGCAGATATATATATATGTCATCAGTGGGTTTTTTTTTTTCATGAGCCATAACCCAGATATCTAAATGCCCCCCCCCCCCCACTTCCCCCATATATAAATATCCATCTGCTTTACCTCTGTCACTCCTTCAGCTCCTCATTGCTGCCACTGACCCAGGATCCACTCCGCTGTCCCCAATACGCCCATCCAGTCAATCCATTCATCCATTCTCCCTCCTTAGGCGTTGACCCACTGGGGTCTTTGTGTGAATCCAGGCCACACCCAGTGCAGAGGACCCAGTCTTGTCTCGTGTGCTGGGGGCCCGAGCCGCTAAACCTCCACAAACACCATTCGGCACCCAAACATTGGTCTCTGTGCACGCCGGTTAAAGGGGACGTGATGGATCGTCTTTGACTTTTCGAACAATACGACGCGGCTACATTTAAAATGCGAGCAAAGAGAAGAAGCGGCCCCAAGCAACAGACTGCGTGTGCTCGCTTGTGTGATGCCTTTAATCACCGTGGTAGCACAGAGCGTGCCTTTCTTCCCTTTTTCAGCACCAATTACCCTCATTGACAGTGATGAATTTTGATTTTGACACGTCGGCTGTCACGCAGCGATGTCGCCCCGCGCTGTAACAGCGAGGAGGGCTTGTTTTGCATCGGAGCCGAGGAAATAACAACGCACAACATGGTGGGGCTTTATGATCGAACTGGAAGCATCCAAAATACTTTTGCTTTAATGGAAAGCATGCCCCATCAAGTAGGGTGTGGGAGGCAGCATCTAAAAGCCATTAACGGCCAGGCTGCCACTGAATCCTGAATGAGTATGTGTGGAAAATAATGCGTCCAGAACTGCACCAGTGTTTGGAATGATTGTTGATCAAAAAAATGGCAAACGGTGCCCGTTGGCTTTCACTCTATTTCCAAAACCAAAGCAGTATTTGTCGTTGAGACAACTGTGAGTTGTTTGCATAATTCCTCCCCCTGTTATTCGCTAACCGTCCTCAGGGGTCATTCGGAAACGACTCGAGAAATTTTACGTTCTCCATTTTAGTTTCCTCAAGTGTCTACTCCCATTATCACCAGAATTAAGCTATAATCCATTGTATGGCAAATTGAAGAAATTGGTCTGGGGATTTAGGGCGCACCTTATTTATGAGGTGATTGTGCCCCGAGGCAAGCCACATTTCTCATTTAAAAAAAAAGATTGTGATCCGCTAATTGATAAGACAAACAGGCCATCTTGGTGCTTCTTTGCTAAACCTTGCAAACTGAATTGACTTTCTTCCTCCCTGTCGCGCAACACTAATCCATCTCCCGCTTTCTTAATGTGGCGCATGCAACAAGGCGACGTTGTTATCACACCCTTTCAATTACGACGTGTAGCGCGGGCTAAATAATCATGTGTGCTCACAGCAGAAAGGTCTACCCCTCGCCGTCGGACCGGATGCTAAAGTGAGCCTATTAAAGTTACATTATTTGGACTCGTTATGGTGATGTAACTGGGATAAATGGGAGTGTTGGGAGAGAGGCAGTGGCACGGAAATCCATTAAGTGCCAGTGGAGAGTGGAGGCTGGGAGCCGCTGCTGGGAAAGCGATGCAGAGGCGGGTGTAAAAGGGGGACAAGTTGCTGAGGTAGATTGGCCTAATTGGCCATCTTGTCACACCTGCTTAATTGGCATGCCGAGAGGTCGCGGAGAATATAAGCGGGGGACTCGGGAGCGGGAAGGCCTGTGCCTGCACTTGAGCTCAGAGTGCATCTTTCCGAGAACCAGATAGAGCGTTAGCTCATCAGCATAAAGCATTAAACATTTACGCTGACCTACAAAGGCTGACAGCCGCCCGTCCCCCCCCGTCCCCCACAGCTCTTCAGTCACACCCATCACTTCTCCTTCCTCTGCTTCATCTCCTTCCTCTGCTCCCATCCAGCACTTCCCCGCTCTCCACACACACACATACACACACACACACACACTCACACACACACTCAGGCACATCAGCGCTCTTTTCTTTGGCTGATAATGAGGACTCGGCAGGGGAAAACTAGAGCAATTGGTGCTTTGGATGGAGAATGAGGGCTGTGCTCTTGTTAGAATAAGAGGAGCTCTTTAGGTTAATAAACAAGTAGCAAACCTGATGCTCTCCCTTCAATCAATCACACCACTTGCTTAGCTTTTCTGACCTGCTTTGATTTTGGCGTTGTGCCCTTCTGATATTAGCAGTCTCCTCTTTGCCAACAGCCAGGATCTTTGAACATTTCTTTTGTCTCATTAGTTTGGCTTCCTGAGGAGATTTACATTGTTAAAATGAAGGCCTAAATGCTCTTTCCAAGGCTTTTGCCTCCCAACAAGAATGATTTCGGGGGGAGAAATCCACCGTTGGAATGAAGTTAAGATTATCTTCTCCATTACTGCCACAATTTGCGATTAGTCTAACGAAATGGACGCATTTTAAGATCGAAACCTTTGTTTGTGAAGACATTGGCGTGAATGAATCAGCAGCTGCACTCCGAAGACGTCAACAACAGCGTTTGCCTCCACAAGTTTTAATTCCATGCGTCACGATTCAATGGCGAAAAGCATTCCATGAAGATGCAGCAGCTGTAGCTTTTACTCATGCGGCTCCGTGGTTTTTAGGGAAACAAATGGACGAGACGCGGGCTGTTTATCATGATCGACTGCAGATGTCTCTTTGTGGCCGGTGCACTCTGCTGTGGAAATGGTTTGGGCAGTGAGAGAGAGAGAGAGAGAGAAGAAAAACACAACAAGGATAGAAAGGGGAAATGAGAGTCTCTCTTGGTCCGTCTCTGTCGTTCTCTTTTTTTTCCGGTCCGTCGATGGCCTGCAATAGATGTGATGAAAATTGATTTCCAGGTGAATTATTTTGTGTGCCCCTCAGTCTCTGGGAGACAATACAACATGTCCCGCTTCCTCCCTCTCTTTCTGTGTCACTCTCAGGCTGTCCTTTCCAAGAAGCACTGCCTTAATTGCCCGTTTCAATATTCTGCGCCGTTCCCGTGACTCTTTCACCCCGAGCCTTTCCCGCTCAGCGCTAAGCACTACCTGTCTATTAGGCAGCTGATTCGCCGATTGATAAGATGGAGGGCGATGTTAGGAAAACAGCAAAGCTACAATCACCGGAGAAAGGGCAGCAGCGCCCAAATCACTTCTCTTTCTTTACCTCGGCGGCGGGCTCGGGTCCTTTCCACCTACAAATCATCGCCCTGTTAATCCCCCTTCAAATCGTATTCATCCTCTGGGTAAATGGCAATGGGATTTTTGTTGCGTTTTAGAAGGAAAAACCCGCCACAAGCCAACACACCACGTTCAGCCATGTGAATGGCGCTTGATCAACAGCATCGGGATCAGTCCTTGGGGGTTGTTTGCTGTGTTTCTCCTTTACGGAGCCAAAGCTGAAGCTAAAAGGCTACAGTGTGCTTTATCGACAACAGAGGAAGGGTGCGGTCGATGAGTCAACGTTATTGACCCGGGGATATGTGACAGAGCAAAGATAAACTCTGCTAAAGGGATGATCGAGCTTACTCTTGAGTTATGTCTCGCATCATCAGCTATTTGAAGCCATATCCTGCTTTGAGCCAAGGTCAGACATCTGGACTTTTTACTGTTACAGGGCTCAGTATATATCGTGACATATACATATAGTAAGAAATGACACATAGGGGTTCGTATTATTTGAAGCTTTCAAACTAGTACCTTCGTTGGACTAATGATCAACGGCTAGTACCGAACTGTCTGAAGTGCTTGCACTTCCTGTAAAATCTGAATCAGTGCGTCTGCAGTTCGCCTGAGCTAGCACCGCTGTAGTTAAGCAATCTGTGGTCACGGTTCCTTGTGCTTTGCTGGCCCCAAAGCCACCGCTCACTGTTAAAAGTCCTGGGGGAAAAAAAGCCGAAGCCATGCTGGAAAAAGGTCAGCACAACACCAGGCAGGCGACTATGTATACGGTTGACTTTGTGTCTCCCATTCGTGCAAACAATCAGAATAGGGTTGCCACTGAATACATTCATTCATTAATGTCCATCCAAATAATCCAGAGCCCCCAAGTGCTACTTTTCTTGCGGCGCACGCATCTTCTCAGGATGGACTGTATATTGGCTGCGGATGTGGTACTCAGACTCATCCAGCTGCATCTCACCTGCTGGGCCCCAGAGGTTGAAGCTGACAGCCACAGGCAAGCAGGCTGTCTTACCCCAGCAAGAAGAGCTCCGCGGGGGGGGGGGGATTGGGCTATCGCAGCAGAAATCCCCTCCTCCAAATCTCAACCACAGAGAAGCCGAGGAGCCTGACACCACAGCTCTCAGATCTGCCAGCACAGTGTGTACCATACGAGGATGTAGACACACACATTGACCTACACACACACACACACACACACACACACACACACACACACACACACACACACACACACACACACACACACACACACACACACACAGCTCTCCTCGGCAGACAGCGGGGTCTTGAGGGTTACGCTGCTCAATTTCTCTCCCTCTTCTCCCTCGCCGGCTCGTCCTCTATCTTGGCAGGAGCTGCTCGTGCCTCTATACCAGCCATTACCCTCTCGCCGACTCTCCCTCACACTCACCCTTTCAACTCCTCGCTGTCATTCCAGCTCCCCTCATGTTTTCTCTCTCTCTCTCTCTCTCTCTCTCTATCGCCTGTCTCTGTTCAAGCAAGCTCTTAACATCTAATCCCTCTTTTTTATTTTCTCACTGCACTTGAATCTTTTTATTATCTCTCTGACTCTCTTCTCACACCTCTCAAAACGCACACTTCTCCCCCCCCCCCCCCCCGTCGCAGCAGCCGGTCTATTCCACCCACCTGTCCTGCTCCCCAATCTCTTTCTCTCTCTCTCTCTCTCTCTCTCTCTCTCTCTCTGTCTCTCTCTCTCTCACCCTCTCTCTCCCTTACCCTGTCTCTCACCCGCTCTCTCTCTCTTTCTCTCTATCGCACCCTGTCTCTCTCTCTCTCCCCATCTAGCACTCTTTCAACTCTGCTCTAATTTGCCTCCTCCTCTGAGCTCCCCTCAGATGTAATTGCCTGCAGAGTGTGTGTGTGTGTGTGTGTGTCTGGAGAAGTTTGATTGTGTGTGCCTGTCTCTGATAGAAAGTGTGCATCGTTCAACTTGTGTGTGGGGTGCATGCGTGTGTTGGAGAGACAGACAGAAAATGTGAATCGGTACAGTTATAGTTCAGTTGTGTGTCTTCATGTGTGTGTGTGTGTGTGTGTGGTTGGATCTTACACTCTCCCTTTGTAATGAAGCAGATTGCATTAGCAGGACGTGGGTGATAGCAGTAGGCCACAGGTTTAAACCCCCCACGCACACTCTGCCCCGCCGTCTCCCTCCAGGGCCCCTCACCAGCAAATCATTTATCACGCACTAATGGCTCTGATGATCTCTCTCTCGCCCTCTCCCCCTCTCTCTCCCCATCTCTCCACTTAAGGGGTTTGCCCTAGATTCTTCATCACGGGGAATCTACAGCCCCACAGCACGGAGAGTGTGTGCACAGCTTTAAATCATCTCAAAGCTTTTATTCACAGCGGAAAAATGCAAAACGGAAAATTAGCAGTTTTGATAATGAATCATTTAGGTCCAGTGTGAAAGTGCATTCCTCAACTTGGAAGCAGTAGTTTGACAAAATAACCGTAGCTCAAGGTCAGCTGGCCGGCTTTTTCAAAAAGCTTTCAATCGCATCTCAGATGTGGTCATCGGATGCAGTTGAAAGCTCAACAAAAGTAAGTAGACTTTAAAATACAGTACAATACAAAAACAGTTGTGCCACACACACTTGGCTGGTTTCATCCTTTAGGAAACGTTTAACATTTTGGTAAATACGGACGCTGTTAAAGGGGAATAAAACGCACCCAGCAGCACTTCTAAAGTACTCATGAACACGTTTGTTTAATACGTACAAAAGAAAGACCTTTTTATATAGAGGGTTACGTGAGGGACGACTTCCTGGTCGGGTGCACTGAATGCCAGGAATCTCTGCCGGTTGCTTGGCAACCTCATGACGACAAGACTACAGCTACATGCTTACAGTCGAGCATATCGATCCTCTTAATAGACTAAATAATCATCATTTAAAATCATGATTATTAACATTGTCAATGCATTTTAATAAATTTGCCGGTTTGTTTGAGAGTAATGGCTTTTCCACGTCCTATTTCATATTCTTGGTGTTCTGTCATTCTTACATGGGAAGAATCAACTGCACACGTTTAAATTGATGCCTTTTGTCGGTGTGGTAAGAATAGAAGTAGCGTGTGGTTAACATCAGCAGTAATAGTCCCCAAGGCTGAACAGACAAGTAAAAAAAAAAGAATGGGAACAGACAATCGAAGGAAGAAGGACATCGCCGCCGGCACTGCAGAAATGAATGAGAATCAATGGGCCATCTTCACAATGGAAAGGCAATCGACAGAAAAAGTGAGATCCTGTCTGCCAAACAGCAGTGGGCAAGAGTTCCATCTTAAGAGAGCCGGACTCGCCGGTGTTAGATCCTCATTTTCTCTCTTATCCGCTCTGCTAAAGCTTCACAGACCAGCCTGATCGGTAAACATGAAGTGCTGCGTGCAGCTTCTTAATCCTCAACATTCAAAAACGGTCTCCTCTCTCTGACATTTTGAGGCTATCGGTATGTAATAATTGCATAGTGCTGCTTAAAAGAAAAGCTCATGAATATGGATGCACAGTGAAATCTAAATTCGTAGCATTTATATTTCTCCAGCCTGTAAATTTAAAATTCTCTTTTTTCTGAGGCCGTCAGACTGTTTTTCTTGCTCTGCTGTGTTTCTCGTGAGGGACCAGCCCAGACAAGCAGAGCTGCTCTCTCCCTCCCTCTTTTTTTTACCTTTCACAGTCATTCCTACTGGCAGTATTGGTCGTACATTCCATCCTAAAATTCTAAATTCAACTCGATGACAGAGCACAGCTTGCTCTGGTATAATGTGCCGGCAATGGCTTCATGAGACGGGCGCTGTAGCTCTGTGGTGCTCTGCTGTTAGGAACGGTGCCATCGATCAGCCAATCAGGCGAGCTGCAGAGCGCCTGGTTCATTTGTTGCTGTCGAGAGACGGCCGAGACATACGATCGGGGCCCCGGGGTCCCAGGGGAGACACCGGGGCCCTGCGAGGGCTCGCAAGGGTCAGATGGCAAAGATCTGGATTTGATCAAGAGATGGGGGGGATCTGAGAGGGGGACTGGGACTGATGGACAAAGAAGGAGAAAAGAGCGGATTAGAAAGAAAAAAAAGGAAAGGACTCGCCATTTCCCCCCTTCTTTGGATGCAGGCGGTGTCCCGTCCTGGCCCGTGCTATGCCAGTGCAGAAATTGCCAGTGTGTTATCATTCAGGAAATGCGTTGGCATGCGGAGAAATGAAAGGGAGAGGAAGAACTGACAGAATGCAAATGGCTCGCAGGTGTCGGAATGGAAATGAAATGAATGGCAGATGAGGTGCTTCGGCTCGCCTTATAGAAATACAGTGACAGAAGTGACCCAAATTGTCTAAAGCACTGCTGCAAATTGCTGCGAGTGAAGCCTCGCTTTGTCTCCCTCCTTCTTCCTCTCCCTCCTTCCTCTCCCTCCTTCCTCTCCCTCCTTCCTCTCCCTCCTTCTTCCTCTCCCTCCTTCCTCTCCCTCCTTCTTCCTCTCCTCTTTTTTCCCCTCCCTCTCTTCACTGTATCTCCGCGTTTCTCTTCTTTTCTCTCTCTCTCTCACCGTCAATCTTTTTCATCTCTCTCACCTCTTTCACTGCTCACCTCCCTCCCTCCCCCTCGACACCAGAATGTTTTTTTCCAAATGAAATCTCACAAATCACCATTTTTCATACCACGCCGTGGTGTTTTTTTTTTTTCTGCATACGTGTTGTTACCGTAGCAACGGGGCAATAATTCTTCCCCCTGCTGTCTCGTGCAGATCGCGTGAATTTGGCATGACATGTGAGACTTTGGGTGGGAGGCCGGCTCTCTGCACCTATGCTCGTACACCGATGCAACTGATTGATAGTTTGTTTTCTGATGGCGGGAAGCGGCGATGGGGTGCACATGGTGGGCGGGTGTGTGATGATGCGCGAGTACGCCGCTATGCGTGTGTTGATTCTGCAGAGATACAAATCCTCCCGGTAACACCTGGTCTGAATTGAGCCCATTTTACCACAACGCTCCTCTGGAGGATGCGGGCAGCTTTGACCCTGTGTGCAGACCTGGCTGTTTACCTCGCAGATTAATACGCACCTCAGGATGCCGCCGGTGCCGCCGGCTTCCAAATGCCTCTTTCTCGTCCGTCCGCATGAATTTCCTGCTGCCGTTGTTCCTCTTCATTTAACCACGTTTATCAGTTTGTTGCCCAGATGACTAATGGATGAGGTCGCTCGTTGCCTCGGCTACACGCCAAGCTCATCGTTGTTGTCGCGCAAAACAAACTAGGTCCACCCCCCCCCCCCCCCCCTCCCCGACTCCACCCCCGCCACTTCTGGATGACAGGCGAGTTGACACACTCGTGGCTGATGAAGATTGAGAGGGACGGCCATGAGAGAGAGGACATGTAGAAACTCATACACACATGCGAGCGGGTCTCGTATGTGCTAAATGTCCACTTCTATTGACTCACACTAGATACATGGTTATGTATGCTTTGGTTATGTGCTCATCCATCCATTCATCCATCCATCCATCCAATCTATAACCGCTTATTCAGATTCAAGGGCACATGGGAGCTATAAACTTTGGGGGCGAAAGACAGACAAGGACAGGCCCCAGACTGCTCACAGACACATTGTATACCTGTGGGCAGCCACAACGAACAGGGGGAGAACATTCAGTGTGAACTCGGTGTTCTCAGTGTGAAAGTCATAGATATCTTTGATTGCTGTACTTATGATAAAGCACACATATTTCCAGCCCCTCTGTCTGAACTCTTAAAGCCCAGACAGACGCTTTACAACGACTTCAATTTCATGTAATTTTGTTTTTCACTTCTGCTTTGCTCTTTGAGGATGCACTGTACCCCCAACCTTTTGCCGGCACCAGTTAGAAGCGATAATTGAGGCCAATCACCGGGGAAGATTGAGGTTTTTCTGCCATGACTCGGGATCAGACAGAATGATACTTTATTGATCTCCGTGGAGAAATCCTCTTTGCTCTTGTCTCCTTAAAGATGGAGGTCAGAGATCAGGCTCAGCCACAGGACAGCCAGCACTCAGGAGCTGGGGTGCGGTTTGCAAGACTTTAGCAAGCGGGATGTTTGTCAGTGCGGGAGTTTGAAGCTGGGGTTGTTCCAGCTAATCGGCTGGCCAGGCAAGTGAGGTAAATGACTTCTCGGCTGTGAGCAGTTAAAAGGGAGGTCATGAAACATCAGTGGGTCCTTTAAAGTGGCGCTTGCATATCCGTGCAGCCTGCCGGGGCTTATTTTTCCACTCTGAAACTTTTTCTTTTTTGAAGAAGGCATTATCCAACATTTATTGAACCATCCGGTTTCCACCTTCGCATTTATTTTAACCCCGTAGCACCTTGTGGCATTTGAAAGGAGAGATGTGTCCGTCTGTCTCTATGTTTTTTTTCTATCTTGTGTGTGATTGCCAAGTCATTCTGCTTATCTTGTGTCAATGTGTGCGTTTGGGAGTCTCCGAGCACTGTGTGGATGGAAAAGCATGCAGCTAAAGCCTTGTGGTTGACAGACAGCCGGTCTCAGGGTTATACGGGGGTATATTGTTGTGGAGTCTGTCAGTGGTTTTTCAGCAGTTGATTTCTGCTCTCTACGACCAGTAATGGCCCTCTTTGCCGGCTTTGGTTTCCTTCTAAGTGCAAACCACCTATGACAGCGCTGACCTCGCTAACTGGTGAGTTCAGGATACGGCAGCGCACACTGCACCAGCAGAATGCCGATGGTGGTAGCGGTTGACGGTCATGACGGCGTGGCATGCTTTGATGTTTGAATTAGGACCGCAACTACCAACTCACGCTCAGTTCATCTGTGGCGCTGGGTGTTGGACATCGTTCGATAATCGGGCCTGAGTTTGGGTACTGATACCGAAGTGATTCTTTCTAAAGTAGAACATGAAGTATTGAAATTATCCCAAAAATTATAATTCAGCAGATATATAGGGCAAGGTATTGCTGACCATTATTTAGTCTCAAACTTTTTAATTTTATTATTTAAAATGGCTTTTTCAGTACAGAACTTGAAGATAATCAACTTACATTGACGTCAACTCACGGGTTTTATTCACATCGGTTTTTTCAACAAGTGCCCCAAAAATGACACGTTAACGTTCAAGCGACTGGCCTCTGGCAGCGGTCGTGATTATGTCAGAAAGAAGGAAGTAAGGCGACGTTATAGAACCAAGTCCACACGGGCTGGAGGTCGGGTCGGATGGGAATGCAAACATTAGACTTAAAAAATGGGACAACAGTTGGCTGTGTCTCCAGCTCCTGATTGAATCGGCGCGTTACTGTTTTTTGTGTCCTGCTGTATAATCCCGCTGCCATTTACAGCCAAACTGTATCTGTTTTCCGTCTCATCAGTATCAAACCCTCCAAAATGCAGGATGCATTTTAATACCTGGTGCTAAGCGGGTCACTCATTTTCCTGACTGTGATTGCAGCCAGAAAACAGCTATTTCGTCATTTAGGCTGCATATTTTCATTCGTCTTTTCTACTTGCAGCACACAGCCTAGTCTGACTGCACTCTCTCACCAAAGGGAACTAGAGTTATTTACTCGAATGGAAAAAAGGGGAATAGCCTGGAAGCTGTCTTGTTTGAGAGAATAACTTGAGCGCATGCCGTCTGATGAGGCGTATGAATAATTTATAGGCGTTTCATTTATGGGCTGCGTCTCAACAAGGGGGTATTGCTCGCCAATTAATATTCCCTCTCTGCCCCCTCTATCCGAGAGGATCCAGCTCGATGTGCAGCCAGCCGCCAGTGACGGGCCGAGAGAGGGGGACAAAGAGAATAGAAGAGCGACGGTTCATTACTGTAAATGCAAACGAAAGGGTGCCACTGTCACTGTCGGCTTTGAAGTCGGGAAGCCGATCAGGTAAATCTGCTTGTGCGCACTGTGAATATCTCACGGCGATGTATGTGGGTCTTTAGACAAACAAAGGTAAAGGCAACAGTATTTATATGTTCAGAAAAAACAAAAGCAGGGTTATTGATGTAGAGCACAAGGGATTTGCTGTGTGGAAGAACATAAGGCCTTTGATGGAGCTGGAATCTGAAATAGTCGATTTCTAGTTCAAGTCTACGCACAATGTTCCGCCTCAGATATGCTGCTCATTAAAGAGCTGAAAGCTTTTATTTGCAAGAAATGTAAAAAAAGAATAAAAACATCCCTTTCTGTCTTGGCATCGTTCATCATCCGTGGGCAGCGTTCACGTCCCCATGGCCGTGGCATTTTGAGCTTGTGAAATTACACTTTCCCGTATCTCCGACTTTTTTCTCTACATTGGTGTTAACGTACTGAAGGGTGATAATCAGAGCTCTCTCGTGCCTCCTCTGTGTTCCCTCACATCTGCCTCTAGCTGGCGATCATTTCAACATTTTTGATTGGTGCCAATAGATTACCTGAGATGACCAAAGCAAAGCTTCATCAGCGGCTTACGGTTTGTTCAGACTGAACACGGAGTGAATTTTACAGGTGGGGGGGCTCCATATTACGTTGGGCGTAAAGTGGACTAAATTCAATTAAAAATATTTTTTTATATTAAGTGGAATTTGCGTGTATCCTGAGGCTTTATGACTCCAATTAATACATGTAGCGAGACGAGAGAGAAAATGAGACAAGAACTAGAAGTCCTGGTTTAAAGGTTTGTGTGTAAGTCTGAGCTGTCACACAAACAACTCAATCCATTCAGTGTGCACATTGTGTCTACAACATCTGCACATTGGCTGTTCGGGGTTTGAATGAAACGCGGACTGCAAAAACACTCCAGTGCTCATATTTGTGTGAATAACTCTTTTTTTAATCTAATGATGTATGGAAAAATGTATCAGTGTTGCATGAATAACTTATTAAACAAATTCAAATATGGTTCCACAAAGTCCCGATTCAGATCAAGACATATCTAAAGAAGGAGAACAAGCAGTGACAACTTTCCATATTCGACACCTGTAGGGCAGCGCTCTAAAAGCACTGCCCTACTTGTGCGTCTTCATGTCCTCTCTACACCAATGCAAGGTAATCTGCTGTTGGGAATCGGCCACATTGGAAGGACAGCTCCCAGCCCGTCGTGACTGGTCGTCACGAGTCTCCCGCCGCTTTCTCGGCATGTCGGGGACAGTGTGACCTGGCCAGCTCCCCGTGACAGATGGCTGACTTGGCTAGAGACCGACATCTGGATCGTCCTTCAGCTTCATCAGCCTCGCCTTTCCTGTGTGAAGGGTGTAAGAGCCAACCACTCCTCCTCTGATTCCGTGCTGCTCGCTTTCCTGCACCGCTGCCACCATCGGCTCCATATGTCAGCCACACGGAGTAGTGCCGCCAGGTCGCTCTCTCTCTCTCCTCTTCTTCTGTTTTTTGCCATTTCGTTCTCTTTCTGTCATTATTTGTCAATATTTACCTGTCCATTGGAGTCATTTCCTTGTGCTATTAAGGGAAAATGTTGGTGCCGATATTCTGAATAAACAGGGCAAGGCAGAGGCGCAGGGACAATATTACATCCTGTAGTCATTATTGTTGTGGATGTTGATGATTGTGCAGGAAGGGCTGGCTAGAAAATCAGAGCTGGCTAATATTGAGTTACTCTTTCCCAAATGAGTTAGTCTTCACTTAGAAGACCTTTGGAAAAGGAGGCCCTCAGGATAGGCTCCAGATGAGCCCCGAGGGCGAAGAATCAGCACCGTCTGAGAGGGAACTGAACGTCCAGCAGTGGAGAGGTCCTGGATGAGACCACGGACTAAGAGCTGGCTCGGTGTAGGCCATCAGCGTGGGATGGCGTGGGAGGAAGAGGCTAATGCAGCCAAAAGTCCTGCGAATGGCTGAACAGCACCGGCTGGAGGACTGCCGCAGAGGTCCAAAAAAAATGGCAGCATTCACAGATCCGGCTCATTCTGCCAGGTGTCAAGATGACCCAAATGTTGCATGGGTCGACGCGCGTTCGTGTTCAGCCGTGGGCCGCATTTCGCCACGTTCCGAGCGTCAGAGCGTGCCCAAGTTGGCACCAGATATTGGCCAATGTGTCACGTTGTGAGTCACAGTGAGTGGAGCCCACCTCGTGTGGGAACTCTCTCGTTCACAGTTACATCAACGATGCACAGTAGTACCATCATCCGCTGAGTCAGGAAAAGGTGTTGTCATGACAGCAGGATTTTGACTTCGTTATCTCTAATAATCAGTGTGGCCGAAATATGAAGGGGGAAATTATTGAGCGGTGCCAGACGACATTTGCAACACATTTTGTGCAGCTCGACGATTAAAAAGCGCAATACTCCACTGCTGGCGTCGTTTTGCGCAACCAGTTTGTTCGTGAATTGGGATTTGTCTTGAGCTTTTTAACTCCTGCACTGCGGCGTTTTAGCTTTTTGAAACTCTTGGATTAATTACTCGAGCCGGCCATCTGTGCAGTGCTGTTTTCAGTCTGAACGCCCAGTTGGACAGTGCTCGTCCCCTCCACCATCAAAACACCAAACAAGGGATAATATTTTTGGAAGAACGGTGTTCATCCCTTCAGTAGAGTTTCCCAAACATAGAAATTTAGAGAACCGACGACAAGGAGCGTTTCAGCTGTTCTGGTGGCTGGCGGTGGCCTCCAATTTGCCGACCATCTGTAGCTTCTGTTTGGTGTTAAAATGTAATTTCAGTTTACAGATTGTGAAAACGAGCATTGACCATTTCCACAATGAAGTGCTTCATTCTTCCATTCGTACCGGTATTGGCGCCTGGTTGTCACGATAACGCCCTAGAAGCAGCTCGTTTCGTCTGTCCGCCCACTCTGTTTTTCTTGAGACCCGGTTCAGCAGAGGTTAATGTCGTTAGCCACGCACAGCTGCGAGAGGCCCGAGCCGTTGCTAGATGAGTGCCGCTCAGTCCGCAGGCCCGATGGCTGGGAAGTCTGGGAGGCTGCGGCGACGTCTGACTTATGATGATTGGAGTTAATACCGTGGCGAGACAATTGGCCCACCTGCTAGCGTCTCACCGCCGTAGCCCACTGGGTGAGGAGTCTGGGCTTCCCTCCACCGGCCCGGCTGCACGGCTCGATGCACACGAGGAATTCAACACGGCCTTCCGCTGTCGGCCTAATTTGTGATCCTCGAATATGTAGCTCGCTGTGGAATTAGATTCATTATAAGTCTCACTTCACTCGTGTAATGTCGGTCTGCAGGGTCATATAAATACATACCAGGAAGTGTAAGTGTCAGCTGTCAGGTTGAGCTATGAGACACAAGGCTGAAATAACCCTCATTGCAGCAGATTTTGTATTATCAATACGTGGACATGCACCAAAAAAAGCAACACGACAAATGTTACAGTGAATGATCTTGGAAAGGAATAGTTGAGTGGGCCAGTAGACAGCTTTAGTGCAGCCAATTACCAAATCTGTTCTAAATTTGAACAGACTTCCCTTCTGTGCCTTTTCTCTTCTTTTCATCCGCATTATTAAAAAACCCCATTCACAGCAGGAAAGGATGATCTCTAATGCCATTAGCGGAGGCAACGGCTTCGCTTTTGATCGCTCCTGCTTTGAAAAATGGACAGAATCCCCACTCTAATGGGGTGTTGTTGTATTCATCAACAGGGATTATTTTTCATGTGGTCTAATGTACAAAGCTGCTGCTGTTGTTGTCGTATTTAGCGATTGATGTGTGCACACAGTTTTTCCCAAAACAGATTATTTGATGAAATATTCAGCAAGAGAACTCTTTAGAACAACTTATTTCCTGGTCCACGGTAGTTCTGCTTTAGTGTGCTTGGAAAAGGTCCCAAGTCAGATACACTAAGACTGTAACGTCATCGAAACAGCTGGAACGACTTCGGTTTGTGTTGATTTTACATCACTTCGGAACCAGGAAATGTAGTTTGCCCCTTGGGTGCTTAGTCACCGTTGCTCTCTGCGAATCAGCACCGCAGTTAAAATGTTGTAAATGCAAATTTGATATTTAGTCATGTGATTGCTGCCTGTAGGAGAGAGTTCCGCGGAGGTTGACTGGGTGCTGCTTGTCCGCAGAGAAAGCATCCTGTATCGACAGTCTGAACCCACCGAATCATAGAAAATCACCTGCACTTTATACCTTTCAAACCCCGGAAATCCCTGAAATTCCCTGCTCATTGTGTCCGGACACTGCAAAAAGAAGCTTTTAGATGCACGGCAGTGCTGACTGGATGCCATTTGTCACTGCAAAGCTGCATTTGATCTGACCCCTTGACCCCTCGGCGGTGCAGCTGGAATGCAGCTTGCGTTTGAAATGTACAAAGACGACGCAGGAAGAGATCTTCCCTCGTTGGTGGTTCATTTTTTGGTGGTAACAGTGTGTTTTTCACAAGATAACCCTTTTGGCCTTTTCCGAGGAGAAATTGTCATTCAGCAAAGGCAACCACTGTTTTCTCTTCGATCAATGAGATCAACGCCGGCCAGCCAGAAGACCGGGATGTGCGGCGGGCTGCACACACACACACTTGATTGAAGCATCATCATCAATCAGTTGTGGAGCTTGACAAATTTCTCACCCTCTGCATAAAGAGGAGCACGCACACATGAGCTTGTGCGCTCGCACATCAACTTTTAATCCTGCCAGACCGTTAAACAGGAGAGCAGCTCCTTTGGCTCCTTAATGGAAATTACCTTTTCAAAGCCGTCAGAGAGAGATGTTAACCTTGTGCGCTACTTGTGGCATTAAAAATGGATCAAAGCAGCCGAGCTTTGATGTTCGACGGAAGATCTCATTTGGGTCGCGGCTGCAGCCCCCCCCCCCTCCCCTAGCGCCCTCTGCTGGGACAACTTGGCGTCTCGGCGTTGCGATGACCTGGTGGGATTCTGTGCGTCGTAATTGCTTTAGCCCAGAAGTCCCCACTTGTCGGAGCAATAAGCGCGATGGATAAAAACACAGTCAGAGGTACAAGTGGAAAGGGAGGCAAAAAGAGAGGGAACAAAAGACACAGCGGCTGTTTCCTTTTTTCTTTTCAGTCAGTCCATCAATCAGGTTTTGTTGTGCAACGTGAGAGCTGATGTGGACTAATGTGTCAGTGGAGGGGGAGGCACCTCTTGTTGTGTTGCTGATGATTGGGGGGGGGGGGGGGGTTGAACTAATGACCCTCAGCGGGCAGCCTAAAAACCTGACTCCCCTCTTATTAAGAGTCTCCCCCACAGCGCTCAGCGCTCAGCCTGATCCTGGGAATGAACCCACTGTCCAAAGAGATAAATTACTTTTGGGGAGGAAGAGAGATCACCTATCTGTGTGTGTGTGTGTGTGTGTGTGTGTGAGCTTGTTGGCTGAAAAGAGATAGAGACCAAAAAAAAGATAGACGGAGCTATTTTGCCTTGTGTTTCTATAGGAGAGAAAAGCCAGTTGTGTGTGCATTCATGCAATTCCTCTGTGGACGCAGACACTGCGCTCCACCGCCAGTGTGTGTGTATGCGTGTGCGCACCCTTGTGTAAAGCACGGAGTTTGGGGGGGGGGAGAGATGGAGACACAGATAGAGAGAGTGAAAAAAAGAAGACATAAATAATTGATGATACACTATACCGCCTTGCATCTGGCGCCTGCTGCCGTTGAGCTTGTTCAAAGTGGATATTGATGCAGGGACTCGCTAAACACAGCGTAACCGCCCCTCTATTCTGACCTCATTACCACGTTAGAAGAGCAACAATGCATAGCTTTTAAAAAGGGCAGAGGATGACATGCTGTGAAAGAGACGCAAAAGGTTTCTGCCTCAGGTCATGCCTTTTTTTGCTTGCCATATTATTTAACAACATGGGGGGGGGGGAATCAACCGATTCCTACTCGCTATGAAAGAGTCAGAATAGAAAGGGTCCAAATGGGATTGTTAATTCATTGAAAATTGGCTCGTCGTGGAGTCTCCCTGGCTGCACTGGTGCCACATATATCGGTTAAAAAAACAAATGGGTGAGGCTGTGTGGAGAGACTCGATATGTGATTGACTTTAGTGTATTTAAGTTGTCCTCCCTCCCTCCACAGGCCTGCTTTCTCTCAGTTTGCCTCATTAAATCTTGTGGAAATTCTCCAACTCTTGAAGAGACTTTCTTTTGATTAGGCGATAAACAAATGGAGGAGTTGGTTGACATCTCCCAAGATAGAAGCCCTCTTTTGTTTTGCTGCTGCCCCCCCCCAACCCTGACAGGACTGGAGTACTATTCCCCAAAGCCTTTATTCTCGCTCTTTTTCTTTTTTTCCCTGTTTCCTCACCCAACTCCAACCCCCTCCGCCTTTGTTAAAGACGGCTCCTCAACCACTCCCCCACCTCTCTCTCTCTCTCTCTCTCTCTCTCTCTCTCTCTCTCTCTCTCTCTCATTATGCGCTCATCCGTTCCACTGGCTGAGGGCTGAGAGAGGAGCGCTCAGGAGGAGTGTTTGGGAAACCAGCGACACGCTGCTGCTGTTTTCTCCAATAGAAAAAAAAGTGGACCGAAGTGTCAGGAGCTGCTTTCCCTTTTTGCCAGCACTCCTCCTCACTCCCTCTCTCCCTCTCTCTCTCCCTCTCCCCCTCCCTCTCTCTCTGTATTGCCGTGTCTGGCTGCTGAGTTCTCTCATTGACTCACTCGTCTCTGCTTCAGCTGGCTGACTGAGTGCGCTGACACTGGGACCACTACCTGCTGCCTGGGGATTAAGCGCGCCATGAATACCCGGAGCATAATTTGTTGTTTTGGCTGCCAGTGACTGTCGGATCCCCACAGAAGACAAGCCGGTGCATAAATCCTTGCGGCCAGCGCGCTGGGAGCACCTCTGGACTAAGACAAGCCACGGAGAAAAGAAAGGGACTGGATGCTTGTGGAAGTGCATGAAAGAGAATAGAAGGAAAAGGCTGGACAAGTTCTTTCCTGAAAAGGCAGAAATAGAAGAAGCCAAATCGACCTCGGTCTTGCGAGGATCGGGGCGCAATGAGAACCTGTGCCTCTCATTATCTGGCTGGGATTCTCCGTCATGATGCTGACACAAGGGAAGAAAGCCCAACAAATCTCCGCCTCGAGCTCCTCGGCTGATTTCTGATCACACACGCGGGTTTTTTTCTTCTCCCCTTTCTCTCCACGAGTTCATTCATATAGAGCGTCTCTGTGTTTTGCTGCTCATCCGTTCGCTGCTGGGGGAGAGAGAGAGAGAAGAAGAAGAAGAAGAAGACAGCTCTGCACTGACGGGGATTGCGATCCTCCTCTCCCAACTTTTTTTGTCCCCCACTCCGCCACTTCCTCTGACCTGCTTTCGGTCCCAGCGCACCAGCGGGGTGGGTGGTGGTGGTGGTGGGCAGCTGCTTATCCACTCCATGAGACTGACCCGGAGTAAAAGGTTATTGAACCGAGGAGTGGCAGT
Source organism: Melanostigma gelatinosum (assembly GCF_949748355.1). Taxonomy (NCBI): domain Eukaryota; kingdom Metazoa; phylum Chordata; class Actinopteri; order Perciformes; family Zoarcidae; genus Melanostigma; species Melanostigma gelatinosum. The sequence goes on along the minus strand of NC_136641.1, from coordinate 7,787,259 downwards.
CACGCAGGAGAGAAGGGAAAGAAACAAACGGTGAACCCGGGAGCATGTGGTTTAGCGAGCGGCAGCCAGCTGCTGTCCAGCCGTCCCGCTGATCAGGCCCGTGACGGACACTCCCGGACCGTGAGCCGAAGGAGCCGGTCTCCAGTGGATACAAACGAGCACTCGTGTTGAGTTTGAGGTCGCTCTGGGCAAACCGCTGCTCGGTTTCGCCTTCGTTGCCCCGACAGGGAGGCTGCAGAAGATGCTCGGCCGTGTCACCTCTTAGGGAAATACTTGTGGCACGTGTTGTTGCCGAGACCTCGGCTTGGTGTGTAAAGGCTTTTGACAAGGAAAGCAGGACGGGGGAGGTGCTCCAGACCCCCTTTACGTCCATCTGATTACCAGTCAGGGTCACGGGCAAGAAAGGAGAGGATTCCATTTGTGGATTTACCGTCGGCCCGCGTGGAAGTGTTTTTTTTCCGTGTGGATATTTGACAGTTCGAAACGCCCACATCCCAACGCACACATTTCTGGCATAGGTGCATCTCACCACACGTACATGCACATTTACAAACACATTATCACCACTTAAATCCACACGCACATGTTTGCACTGTAAGTATAACCACTTCACAAGACACACAGTCACAGATTGAAAGCCCATTAGTTTGTATTTCCCCCCCATTGGGAACAGCAGAATGGAGGTTGTGTGGACAGGTGGGGGGCTGTAGGAGTCCTTGTCCACCCTGTCTGTCCTCTTTCGCCAAATGGATGTTATTATCTCTAAAAATGTGTTGCCTGGAAACCGCTGAAAGCTTGCTGCTGCGATTCTCTGACGGACACAGTCACCGCGTCCTCGCCACGGTGCACAGCTGGAACCGCAGCTGAAACACTGGCCATTCCGCGTCCATTTTTACCTTTGTTTTATCTTCACCTTCACCCCCGGCCCTCACCCCGCCGCCATCATTTTTTCCAACGGGTCTTTGGGCAACCCTCGTCGCCCTCCGCGTCCCGTCCTCTCCTCCACCCTGGAGGGGAGGGGGTCGCTGGAGTGGAGCATGAGCGGGTGCCACTATCCCTCGCCGCCGCCGCAGGAGCAGGAGCGCAGGTACCAGCACAAGGTGTCCCTGGTGGTGCGCTACTTCATGATCCCCTGCAACATCTGTCTGATCCTGCTGGCCACGTCCACACTGGGCTTCGCAGTGCTCCTGTTCCTCAACAACTGTACGTTGGTGCAACCACAAACACCACAGTTTCACTTTCATAACACCGAAAAACAAATGGGTCACTGCTTGGCAAAATAATACAAACCCTGAATCAAAGTGTTGGCGTAGACAGAATTTAGGTGGAAGTGAAATATTTAGCGTTTAAAGTCACAGCATTCCTTGATTCTGTGTGCGAAAAATGCTTCATATCTCCCGTCTTAAGACTTGGCATTTACTTTGAACTGCGAGAGGAAGAATTAAATGGCAGACTAAATGCCTTTGTAGGACGCAGCCATGTCCTTTGGCCTAGAAAGCCTCAACCCCTCCCTTTCTGCTTCATACTTGTCTTGCTGTATGTTGAAAAGTGCAGCTGATTGAGAGCATCATGTTTGTAATGCTTGTGAGGCTGAGGTACTTTGATGATGGCCATCACAGTAGATTCTTTGGTCAAAGAGCGTCCTGACAAGAGAGGTAATTGCTTTAGTGTTTTCCTCTTCTGTTAAACCCCACGCTGGATATCATTTGAAATGTGTCGACACTGGGGGAACTTCATTCTCCTAACTCCCTCACTCTATTTCTGAGTGCCCTGCCTGCCTCGTTTAGACTGTGTGAAAGGCAAAAGTCCGTGGCTGCTGTTCCGTGTCAGCCCTGACTTTCTGTTAGTCAGTTCCCAGGCTGTTGACTTGTCCCGCACAAGGCAAAGTCCCCGTCGCCCTTTAGATGCACCTCTTTGCATCCGTCCACTTCTTTCCCAGTGTCTTTCTATGGTCTTTGTCGCTCTCTCCTTCTCATTTTTTAATTGGCCGATGTGGGTGACCAGGTTGCGGGATGGTTCGTTTTGTAACCTCGCTGCCGTGTTGTCGAATCCATTCCAGCCAGACGGATTCTATTAGATTTAAAGCAAACCCAGTTAAAGCGGGCCGATCTCTGCCTCTCAGAAGCGTTCGCTGGAGGAGCTGATGAAATGAAAAAGGGGGCTCTAGTGCTAGTGCTGACGCGTGTGTGTGTGTGTGTGGGAGGACGGGTGTCAGAGGAGCAGCGTAACCTCAGATTCGTTCTTTCTATTGTCACCATATGGGGTGAGGCATGTCCACACATACACAGTAACCGCCCCCCCCCCCATGCCTGCCAACAGAGCCCACATACCATGTGTGACTATACGTCAACCACACCAATAGGGGGAAGATGACACGCATTCAGTGATGGACTCCCGCACATATAGCTAAATGTCACCGTCAGACACATTGATTCGCTGAAGATATAAGATGAGTGATGGCCCCCGCGCTGACATTCAGCACGGACAACCCACGCGGGCTCTGCCAGGTGCAAAGGGAGATGGGGAAAGGCTGATATGTTTGTGGAAAGACCTTATCTTGTCCTTTCATTCTGGAAATGTGACGAAATCGTTTAGCGTCGCCCGGCACTCTCTCTCTCTCTGTCTCTGTGTCAGGTGTTTTTTAAAAATGTTGATTCGCAAGTGCTACAAAGTGTTGCACGTGTTCGCACGTGTTCAGGCCTGTTCGCGGAAATGCGAGACAGGAAGCGCAGTCTGTGCATGGATGTCTGCTTTTGTGTTGTGCGCTCTCAGCAGAACTTCTATATTTCCCACAATTTCTGTTTCACTCATTTTATATGTTTTCTTGAATTGATTAAAATGTGTTAGCGGGCTAATTGATGTGATGTGTTTCATCTTCCTCATTATCCCTGGCAGTGCAGAGACGTCGCAGTCCTCTCTGAATGTGCTCGTGTTGGTTGGCGCGCGCTCGGTAGCAGGCAGTGAGTCAGACGGCACCGAGGTGCCTGTCAGAGTGCAGATGGCGGTTTGGTTTTGGTTGCGCTTGGTACACCAGTGCCCCAGTGCATCGGGATGGCCTTTTCGAAGAGGCTTTCCATTTCGGTGCCGTTGTCTGGTAAATGATGTCACGGAAGTCATATCTGATCAGCTGATTTTTATTTTGTGTGAGAAATAGATAAAATGGGGCTGTTTTCTTTCTTTCTTCCCTTCTTTTTTTTACATAACGTCGGTCTTCTTACTTTGCTTATCACTCTGTATCATTCAGTGTCCATGGTATCTGTATGCACTTTACATAGTTGCCAAGCTATTGGCAGATATCCCACAAAATAATGTAATAATCCACAACTTCAACAGGCGACCAATCGCTTAGCAAGCAAAGACGCCAAACACGGTCCGGTTCCATCCTGTCAAATGTGAGGATGTGCTGTTCTTCTCTTCTCTCTTTCTTTATATTTGGAATAGAATATGTTTTGGTTTGTTTGGCGCACAATATATAAGCAATCTGAAGACACCCGCTGAGGCTCTGGGAAATTGCTTTTTCACTCTTTTCTGGCGTTTTGTAGCCTAAACAATCAACGGAAGGATCGAAAAATGATCATGAGATCAATCAACGCTAAAGATACATGTTAGCTGTGCTTGGTTTGTGCTTCGTCATTAACTTTATCCCCCGTTTTCCTGCCAAAAAATGTCAAAGCAAACTGCATGTTCTGCATGCACCTCCACTACATACACATGCATTGATGCATTTGCATCGCCTGGTCGAGATCCACCTCGTTTTCAAGCGTAAAAGCGTCAAAACTGCAAAGAACTCATGTTTCCTGAGATCTTCCCCCGGTGTGTTACCCGATACTCAGTCACCTGACACGTCTTGTTTTATGGCTCCCACGAACTGACAATCTTTATGTCATCGTCTGGGTGTTGACCAGGAGAGTAGCATGATGTCATTTGATATATTGGGGCGGGGGGGCTGATTTATTCTGCATGTGGTTGCTTGGGGAGGCGGGGGTGGGAAGTGAGTGCGTTTTCACTGTGTCTTCACCGCTGTGGAATTTAAAGAAATCTTATCTCACACACACTCACTTGACTCTTATCACACACACACGCACACACACACACACACACACACACATCCCCCCCCCCGAGTGTTTTCAATTCTCATGTGCTCTTGTGATATCAAAAGTCGCGCGGTGTGGTTTGGGATGAGAAGACCATGAGAACAATGAATGACAAAACAATCGCGATACCGCTGCCGCTGAAATGTCCTCCTGTCGATTAGCCCAGCTGGGGTCCTGTGGCGGACCCCCGGTCACTGCATTAGAATGTGTTCGATAGGAAAAAGCCGAGCCTGTGGACACAATGTGTGTCTTTTTGTGTAGCAACTCAATTACTTTGCCCGCACCCCCTGGGAAGTCTCCCCGAAAACTAAAAACCTTTTCTCTTTTTATCTCTTCCAGACAAACCTCATCACTTCACACCGCCCCCGCCTCCTGATGGTAAGTCCTCTGTGGGGGGGTTTTCTTTCTCTCCGCTCCTCGCCTCCGTTGACCGCTGCTGGTGTTTTGGAGCTGTACCTGTGAATAATGACCTCGGACAGCGCATTCTCTGCCTTTTTGAAGAGGCCAGACGTCTGTCTGCGCGGTGCCAGATTTAGTCTGCTCCGCTTTTTTTTTTCCGTCTCTGCACAGTTAGTATGGCAGGCCAGGTCTGCTCGGGGCTTTGATGTGAGAGGGATCTTTTGATGACTTGATTTGATCTTTAGTTGGGCTAGTTGGGCTGATGTTCACTACCTGTTACCACAGCAGCATTCACATCCTTCTGATGGAGTCTAATGGGATAACCCCCCCCTCCCTTTCCCCGGGTAGTCTACATGGCCTGACTCTGCTGGGGGTCTGCTGGTCAGGAGCGCAGAGCAGCACCATCACCTCGTTCCAGCCCACACATAAATCTTCGCAACAGGTGCCGCATTGTTTCAGTTATTTTTTGGCCGAGTAACATGAGCTTTTAATTAAAAAAAAGAAACACAAACGAAAAAACAATTTATTTCCAAAACAGTGGCTCTTGGCAGGCTTTAATTGGAGGAAAACAGCTGTTTTTCAAGCTGCTATCATGAATATTTATCAGAGGCAGCACATTGGATGGACTTTTTTGTTGTTGCATTTTTCTTTTTACTGCACATGACAGGCAGCCAGGGACGGACTCCCACTACTAGTTCTGAAGGTGTCGTTTCATCCCGCCTGTGCGTACGCTACAAAGCCTGAGGTTCGTGGGGAGAAAACGTGAAGAAAAAAAACCTGTTTCTAATGATCGCAGCCGGTCAGCTGATGTCGGGGACAAAAGGCCACAGTGGGAACTTTCGGAATCTGTTCCTGGTAATTGCTCGATTCACTCGCCCCATGGGCCAGCTTGTTTGGACAAAGCGGTTCGCGAGAGATGCCATGCTTTAAAAAGGGGAACGAAAGAAAACAAAAGTATCAAATCAGAGGTGGTTTTGTGATGAATGTGATAGTTTGTCCGGACAAAAGCCTGTTTGCTGTCGCTGTGAAATGGCCGTGGCGAGTAATTGTGCTCGAACACCTGAGGAGTGTAAGAGAATGTCTATTTCTTTCTTCTGTTTTGTGCCTCGTCTTCACAAAACTCAGTTTACATTATCTATTTGCTTTTGTTTCAAAGCCAAATGAAAATGACTTGACAAATGATTATATATCTCACGGAGGGGTCTGTTTCTGACGCCCATATTGCCATAAAACGTGCCTCTCCTCTGGGAAGATGAGGAACAGTGTGCAGCCCATTTCTGTCTCCCATTGAACCCCCCCCCCACACACACACACACTGACACACACAAAGGAAATAACGCCCCGCTTATCGATTGAGCCACTCATTTCCCAAGTATTAAAGTTGTTTGCCGTCTGAGGGGCACAGTTGTGTTTCTGCACGAGTCAACCATTTAAAAGCTGCTGCTAGCCCTTAATTACATTTCCAATAGTTCTGCAGGCTTTACATCAGCGGCCTATGCTGTTTTAATATGCCAAGCAAAACAAAAGGCAAAGTCTCCAATCAGCGGGGGTAAGCCTGCCCCGTGGGACGCAGTTTCTCCAGGTCATTTAACGCTGGAGAGATTAGTGAGACAATTAGCGTTGACCCAAATAAGACAGTCGGCCACTTTTTGGAGACGCGTGGTTTTAGTGGTGGTGGATGGGCGATTTGGAAGATGCTCTAGACCGGCAGAGGGCGAATATAGCTCTGCAATTTGTCAAATGTGCTCCAAAGAGCACAGGCCTTGTTCTACTGAACGTGCCCTCGGTGCCAAGGACGCCCTGCTTCTCGCAGCACTTCATTACAGGAAATCATAGCCGAGATGCCGCGAGTCGGCACTTTTAAACAGCCTAATTTGTCTCTGAGCTGCCGTTGATGAGACGTCCTTAGTAGCGCGAGGAGATGCTGCCGAAAGTAAAGAAATTTGTTCTGCAAATTAGTACAAGGGAAGTCTCGGGACTCGCTGGCGGGGGGTGGGGGGGGGATGCAGGTTCGGCACAACACATGCAAAGCTGTTAGATGGAATTCACGCCGTGCGCCATCCGCAAATAGCTGACGAATACTCCCCGTTGAATGGCCTATAATCACCAGTCAAAAACAGTGACAAGTCACTGAGCAGCCTTTAATTAGGCCCTCTCTTTGAAAGCTCAAAGCTGCAGTTGCTCGGCTCAGGCCACACTCATTATCGCCTGTCGTCTCCTGATAATAAGACAGTCGTTTGGCCACAGCAAGCTCGGAGAATTCTGTAGCTTGAGGGATTTAGTATTGAACCCTCGAAAAGGGGGTCGACAGCGAGAAACGCTTGATGAATGAGGCTCTCGGCCCCCCGAGTTGTCCACATCCAAAGGAGTTTGTGCACTCGTTAAGGGCGCAGAGAGGAGGCTTCAGTGTCAGATACAATCTGTGGTAGTTTTAAAGTAGAGATCTGAGAAGGATTATTACTAAACCATGTGATTTATGCTGGATCCAGGTGTGATTAAACATGGGCAAAGAATAGATTACTCTCTTGAATTCAGCCTCAAGGAGACGGCTCCCTGGAGCTGTCTTTCATTTCGTCCTATTGCAACCTCAGGTGACTAAACAGTGGCCCCGAACGGAGATCCAAAACAGGCCAGAGACACAAAAGAAAGAAAGGAAGCGTAATAAGAACCAGAGCCTCTGACAGTTCGGGGGGTCCTCCGTGACCGTAGCCGTCTCCAGCACCGCCTGCCTGGCAGGAGCCGCGAATCCTTCAATTTTGCTTTTTGTCACTGACAGTGTTCCCCAGAGGATGCTCCGTACTGACAGCCAAAATAAACTCCTGGACTCGTGTGTGATTTGATCCAAGACGGTGGGACGGCCAAAAAAAAAAGAAGTGCCAGCGGTCTCACTTACACTTTGAGAACACTACCTCTTCCTAAAGAACTGACAAAACCTTTTGTCAGCTCTGGGAGAATACAGGAACTAAGTGCTGCAAACCCATTACCCCCTCAGATGTGGGAGGTAAAAAAGAAACACACACACACACACACACACATAGACAACCCTGCGGGAGCCTTTTCTTGTGTTCTTGACAGTAAGCCGAACTCGGAGAGAGGCAGAATTAATTATGACTCCTCGGCCTATCTTAATCAAATCATTTCACATCATAGATTTCGCACAACAGAGGCAAAATATCCACCTCATCTTTTCAGGCGAGGGCGGGGGCACCGGGCTGAGATATCAAAAGGTTCACTGTGACGTTGCCTCTCCAGGAGTGCGATTTCACAGAAGGGTTGTCATGTCCGGCATTTAACACGAAGCGGCTTGTTAGCCCATCGGTGCGGAGGGGGGGGGCGGCCTTGACTTTATCAAGCGAAAAGTTTGTTGCCCTTTTTAAAGTACACAGAGGAGTCAACCCCCCCAACATCTAAACATCCGTCTTTGACAGCGTTCCCACTCAGGCCTCCCCTCACTTTACCACAGCTTACCCGGTATTTATCTGCCAAGCTGCGTTGGAAGCAGTAGTCCGAAGAGAGAGAAAAACAAGAAACATTAGCCAGGAAGGAGGGACCTTGTGTAAAGTGCAGCGCTATTTGCTTTTCATTCGGAGTAATTGTTGACACAATGCGGGGTTGGCGTCGATATGTCCCGGAGCGACTCCCCGCCGATCGTTGATGCAGGTTATTCCCCCGGACCTCGTAAGGGTCAGCAGTTCTTTGATGCAGACCAGCCAGCACCCTGAGTTATCCACCGGGTCACTGATAGGACCCATTAGTCTGCATCAGACCCCTCTGTTTTACAGAGGCCACATGGGGGTGTGATCAGGAGTAATGCAATCTACGTATCAGCTTCAGCTGGGCTTTTTAAAACGTCCTCTTGTTGCCAGATAAGCGTGAATAAAGCCAGCGATGAATTGCGGGCTAATCCATTTTCAAGGTGCCTTCAGTCTATATTTCACTCATGAATATGCTGTACTGTACCATATTGATGGCAACTGTTCATTTTGCCTCGTTGGTCGCACATTATATTCATCTTAACTTTGTTCGAGTGACTTCCTTCTTCCTCGTGGCAGAGCAAGAGACACAAAAAAACATGATGAAATAGAAAATAAAGCTAATTTCCAGTATGCCGAGTATCTGAAATGAAATAGAAAGGATGACAAACGGGACAAACAAAAAGAAGAACCCATTGACAGAACGAGTCCATGCAAGCTAATTAATAGCTTCTGGCTGCTCATCGAATGCGTTATCAGCTCAGCACGGCGGTGCAGAGGGATGGTTGAAAGCTCAGCCCCTCCTCAGCTCTTTGTCATCCATTGGAAGTAATTAGCGCGCAGAACGGACCAAATGTCGCTTTGACTGAGCGCTCTTATGTCCTCCGCATGTCATTCAGTTTTTTTGTTTTTTTCTAAATCGGTGATGGCTAGGTGCTAATTTAATTGTCGGGTGGCCGTGTCACAAAAATCTCCACACAGGGAAGCGTAACCAGTGGGACGAATTTCACTGTCAGGTTGTGTAATTAGAGGGAAATAAGTGGCTCGCCGCGTCGACGTGTTGCCGAACGTTATTGCGCCGTGATATCCCGCTATTAGCCGAGTTAGTGTTTTCCTTAATTAAGAAGTGGAAGTTACTGGAGCGTTGCGGCTCTGTGCTGACAACATCCTCACTGTTCTCACAGATGCTGGATATGTCGTAGTTCTGTGCACAGGCAGCGGCTGCTGTGGAAGTCGAGGCAGCTGCAGTTCAGTGCTCTCTTGTTCTCTATCGTTCTGTCAGATACACACACACACACACACACACACACACACACACACGCACACGTGCACTCATACTCTCTTGAACATTTCACCCCTTGCTTCTTGTTTTTCTTCACTCAGCTAGAAACGTTGTTTACAGATTGCAGTTGAACCTCAGGATGTGTACATGATGTGGATACAATTACAACACTCTGACACATGGCCCAGCAGCATGTCAGCAACACCATTTATACACAACACACACGTACACATGTGTGTGTGTGTGGCATGCTGATTGCTGCCCTCTCGCTGAGATTTATATGATAGCAGAGAGCGAGACGGAGGGCAGAAGATGTTGAGACAAAGAGAGAAACACAAAGTGTGAAAGACTGCAAATCACTGTTATTTAGCTGGGGCAGTGAATGCCACAGTGCGACGTATTTACGTCGACATTCTGTGTGCGTATAATGTAAGTTCTGGACTAGCTGAGTTGGGGATCGTTGCTCGTCTACCCCTCT